>NC_088247.1:74865963-75173463 GCF_036013445.1 Caloenas nicobarica | reverse complement strand
TTAAAGTACACATATTTGTACAGGCTCTGTCCATGGGTTTATCAGATTATCAAAGTCCTCTCCAGCTGCGGATACAAAAAAATACCAGCAGACTTGGAAGCTGCACAGTACAAGAGGCCATAAACACAGCAGTGCAGGCTGCGAGCCACTCTCTGTGAGCACGTGGTGCCAGAAAGGGGAGCTTGGTGCCTTTGTTTTGTGGGAACAAGGCTCACATAGACTGTGCTGTGAAATGGCACCTCGGGATGTCACCGTTGTGACCTCTACTAGAGAAAGGTGACAGTGAACCCGTGAGTTTCCAGGCAGCCGGGAAATAGGTCCCCAGAGCCTGTGACAGGGCCAGGAATAGAGCTGATTCCCGTCTTCCTTGTGCATAACCGTGATACAGCAGAAAGCCTGTGCTGTGGCTCCATGCCAGAGGAATGAGGAAAGACTCATTCTCCTGCCCATACTCTCCTCTGTTTCCTTTCATTTTGCAAGTCAGGAACAAGGCAATATTTGGCCCTGAGTGTGGACAGTGAGAGAAAAACAATAATAACTCCACAAGAAGTACTGGGCAAACAACTGAACAACTCCCATTGCCTCACAGGTCTGCTATACATGAAGATGAGTGGCTTTCGGTCAACTGCATATTTTCTGAAACAGTCACATGAGGCTGGTCTGACCTAAAAAAAATGAAATAAAATGTCACAAACTTACACGGTTGCAGGACTTGAGCTAACTAGGACAAAAGTGCATAACCCTCCTCCATTAAATGGTAAGGGTGGAACAGGAAAGCTGATGCTCTGTCAGGAATAGCAGAGATAAACATTTATTTCAAAATAAACAGGTAACTCTCTAGCCTCTGAAGCCAGCATGTTGCTTTTCTTCCTGCCAACGATGACGGAGCAAGGGATTATTCATAAACTTATAACTGAGAGTAAAAATAATTGTGACCTCTCTGCAAACCTTGAGGAAAAGTGTATATAATGTTTTATTTAAACAGGTCTTTGCAAAATTCATCAAAACTGTTCCAAGAATGCATCAGCAAATTACTCCACCACCTTTAACACGCGGGAGGGGTGACACCTGTCATGTCATCTGTGACAAGTTCTCTAAGTCAAGTAGGTGGTTCTGATCCTGCCTTGTAAGTCTTATTGCCATCAACGGGAGTTTCGCCTGTAACCTACAGGACTGCATTGCAAGAGCACAATTTATTATTTGTATAGCAAAGGAATAATGTTCCCATGGGTGACATGCAGGGCTGGGAGTCTGGTCTGTCACAGGTTTTGGCCACATCTCCTGCATGACACTGGGCAAGACCCAGAAATGCTTCCTAGCTTTACCTGCTGCTCGAGGAACACTGGGACTGGCAGGGAAGGAAGGTTTTGGGCACAAGGACTAGCTTCTGACCTCAGAAACCCCAGCACTTCTGTCTAGTGCAATTTGTTCTCAGATACGGAGGTGTCTCTGTATCACTTTGGGGAACTAAGATCCATTAAAAGGTACTGCAGCGACACTGAGCAAGGTGCAGGTGGTCTAAGCACAAATCCCTGCTCAGTTACTGTCCAACCCAAGAGAAGCTGAACAGCACAAGCAGCAGTGCATTGACCAGGAGAAAGGAGGCACCTCAGCACCCCCATTTGCTGTGGGATGTGCTTGTGACCAGGCACTTCCAGCTGCCTGTCCCACGACACAGGGGACTGGGCAAGGGACTCCCCTAATAAAGAGAGACTGTTTAGGTGCCCGCTTGCTCCTCCTTGCATGCCCACACAAATTGCCCATAGGGAAACCTTCTTCTCCATAATCATCTCAGTTAGAGGTTAGCTTACATTTCTGTTAGGCTGGCTGTACATGAGAAAAAGTCTCTTCTCCCGGAGATTGCTGGGTAGATTACTTGAGCAAGTAGGTTCAACTGAAGTTCAGATTAGCATCTGGACTAAATTAACGAGCCTCTTTGGTTGGCCTGTTAGTAATTCTAAAGTTGGGAGACCACATGAATTTCTACACCTGTGACTGCATAAGTAACCTGTAAACATGCACATGCAGGGTTTTGTCAGTAAGAGTCTATTGAGAATGTCTTGGCTGGGAAAACCACTTATTTTTTGATTTTTTTTTTTTCAAGCCAGATTCTCTGTATGTCAGTCCAGAGAATGTCATTTGCAGACAGTTTTTATCATGTTTACTTTGATCGTAGAGATACTCGGAGAGAAGTACAAGGAATTTAGGGGGCATAATTACTAGAATTCCTTATACCCACCAATCTGGCTGCATTGTGAAAAATCCATTAAGTGTATTGGAGAAAACCTCAGGAAAGGCACAAAGAATTTAAGCATTACCTACCTTAATAATCTGTCTGACAGCATTGCTCCAAAGAGGAGGTCAAGTATAATTTCAATTGGTTTACAGCCACTGCAGTTAAATACCTTCAATTAAATTTCTATGACTACATAGCATCATAATAATACCTTATACCTCCAGGGCCTTTAGTCAGAAGACCTTAACATTTTTATAAAGTTTCTTCTAAGGATTAAGAAGCTGGTCTTCAAGCAGCGTCATGAGATAGGCATAGCCTTCAGAATACCTGTTCTGGAGAGCACAAGCAGAGCATTCAACCCCTCTTCCTCCAGTTGTGATGTCCAAGAAAAAGCCCTGAAAGAACCTCAGTGCAGGAGCTCTTCTTGTGCAGCTCCATTTTAGCAGCCTCCATAGCCTGGTACTTTCTGTCCTGGCTCCTCTACGGGCTGTGGATAAATTAATCACTGAGAATTTTGATGCATACAAAATGGGTTTAGGCACTAAGTGTCAGGAACAGTGCTTTAGTGTAGAAGAGAAGCTAGACGAACAACGTTCTCCCTTCTGATAAATATATTATGGCTGTATAGCAGCAAACATGTCCTACAAAACACAGGATATGCCAACTGCTTTAATGAGATGAATTATTGTTAAAACTAGTCTTTAAATATGGCATGAGATGTTCCCCATAGCTGATTACCACAAACCCCAGCATGTCATACAAGCCTTGTACGAGATGCCTCATTTAGAGATAACACAACTACCAGATGAAGGAATTGCTCCTGAGATGACTCAGGCTCCAGCTGTGAGCTGCTGTGACCTCTCCACCAGGCTCCTGAGGACGTGTCCCCCTCAGCTTGGATGACTGGTCTTCTCTTCAAGGCAGGGAGCAGGTTTCAGAGCTGGTTTTGGTCACTGCTCTTCTCATTATATCGCCCCCTTTCCTCCATTTCCCCGCTTCACCTTGAGGCTGTATTAGGAAAACTTATTCAAGACCCAGAAACAACCAGAGGGAGCACTGCAGAGCCTGTGATCTCAGAGAAACCACAAAACAATTTTGCTGTGAGAGCTAATGCTGCAGCCCCCACACCTCTGTGGTGGTGATATGGCATGTCAGCCTGCTGCTTCTGTGCAAGCAGTGAGGGGATTACCTAGAGATTACAAACATGGTACAAATAAAAAAAACCTTCTTGCTCTGTGCCTCCGTTTTAAACTCTTCTTTCTTTCAGTCTGGAAGACTTCTGCCAGTTTTCTTATCCACCCCTCAAAGGCAGCAGAGAGTGCAAGAGATGGGGAGGGATGTATCAGCCTGACACTATATGCCCAGCCTAACACTAACCTTCAGCTCAGAAAGCTGAGTATACTCAGGCATAGCACCCCTCTGAAATTAGCAGATTACAACTTTGAAAAAATCGATGCGGTTACATTTATAGACGTACTTTTATGGATTTGACCCTTCCTCTCATGTCTCAAACCTCCCTTAAATTAAGGCCAATTTGAAGCTTCCCTTTGTTTTTCTATGCTGGAATGTAGATTAGACCACACACATCCCAATCTCTCTACACATGCTCCTTCAGTATTTATGAGAGGAGGGTCATATATGCTTCAGATATGAGACAGCAGCTTCCCTGGGGCCCTGGTGCAAGCCTGACAGAACTGCCACGTTTGTCAGGGACACAAAAGTCCATGGACACAGGCTGCCAGACCACTTGCATGGTGTATCTGGGCTGGACCATGGCTCACCCTGGCCTGGATGATTGGGGAAAGGGGAGCGGCTGCAGCATCAGCCCCCCCGCAAATGCCAGGTGCATTATTTCACCCCAATGACTTCAGTATCTACCACTCCCTATCTCCAACACCCTCTGAACAAGCTGGATGGCACGTTGTGAGCAGACGTGTTTGTTAAGCACACAGGAATTTTCAGGATTTGTTCTCAGACAGGCCAGGAGGTTTCCTCCAGATAGACCCAGAGACATGCTGTTCTGGTGCAATTGTGCAGAGTTTTCAGCATTTTGTGGTTCACTGTAAGTGACATTTAAGGTTGCTAATCCTTTTAAACTCCTGCACTGGTTCTTTTCATTAGGTTACTGTACACAGTAATTATATACGCAGGGCAAAGGAAAGCTCAGCTTTTCCCCTCTTCTGGCTCAAATTCTTGGTACCTTGAGAAAACAGAAACAACCCACTGTATTTAAGCTGCCACCTTTGTTTTCTGGATTTTGCCATTCAAAGACAGCTATATTTACATAAAAATGAAACATAAGAATAGCCAAATGTCCAGCCAGCCAGTATTTTACACAGCAGTTACAGATACCTAGATGGGAAGAAGGCAAGCAAAGATATTTTCTGTGCATATTATCTCAAATGAAGTTTTGGGCTCTGGGATTTCCAGAACCCAAAGTAATTTCTTTATATTTGGATTTCCACCATCGTTCATTCCCCCTAGGTTTTTCTGAATGTTTTTTGGATTCACATACTAGATACTAAAGGTTTACAACATGTGGCAGTATTATGCACTTTACTCAGGCACCATACGAAGCAGATCCTCCTCTTGCTTCTTCTGAGCCTCCTGAAACACCTTGTCGGTGGAAAGAACCTAGGGGCTTTTTTGCCAGCCTTGCTTCCACCCCTCTCCAAACACCTCTATAATTTGGGCTGCTGCAGCCTTTCACAGGTTAACGAGCTGCCAGGAAGTCATTTTCACAGGGTATTCACCTAGAATAATCTCAGATATGGACATAATTAAAAGCTAGAGAGAAGTGAAGAAGAGAAAGGAGCGATTTAGCCAGCAGCCTGAAGCTTCATGCATATTTTGAAAGAGTTGTTATTGCTGGAGATAAGAGGATGGACAAGTGAACATTGCAGCACCTTTTGTTTTCACTGTGATGAGCTGAGGCTTCTGAGGAAACCAGAGCTGACTGAACCTTCCTGATTTTACTTTTTCCAGAGCACACCACAGCCTGGGTGCTGGGAGCAGTGCAAACAATAAGGGTTTCTTATTGCACAGACTTCAGCAGCATGGGTGCAGCATCACCATGACGGCTTTGCTGCATGTGGCTCTGGGGAAATAGTGCATGGTACAGAGATAGACACCTTCCCTGCCCTGCCCAGCCTGCCATGAGCTCCTCCCTGCACCAGAGAGGAGTTTTCCAGTCTAGTGCATTCCCAGGAGCTGCAGCAACACCACTACGCCCTATTTCCTCTGGGGTTTCCTCAAAATGTCTTCCAACTTGCTTAGTCCCATCACTCAGCATCACCCTTGCAATCACATGCCCGACAAACACTTCAGTGCAAGGTGCCTATCAACACGAACAGGCTAATGTGGCAGACTTTACTCTCCTGGGACTGCAGTGGGAATGACTGAACAACATGTAGAGACAGGCTTTCTGCGCATGAGTTGCAAGAGCGAGTGTGGTTATCAGATCTGCCAGCCCTCACATGAGCTGGACTCTGCTTGAGGCCCATTTACTTCGCATTTTTACCAAACTGTCAGTGAAGAAAACAGTCCAAGAGAGATACTGATATGACAGGCAGGAATCTTGCACACTTTATCATATATGCTGGGCCCAGCTGGGCTGTGTGGTCAAGTATCTTGTGGACTGGGTCACCCTGTCAGCAATTTAGTACCCCTGCATGTGTGAGGCTTGGAATGTGTTTCTCTGTCAGAACGCACAATATATACCCACGTGTATCTGTGGGGGTTAAGGCCAGAGCTTTGCTTGCATGAGGAACGTACATACTCTTCCAGCAGTGAAGCCCTAAGGCATGATGTCTACAGAAGGCAGAGACAAGCATAATGCTTTTATAGAGACTGGCCAAGTGATTTATATGAGAGTCACCAGCAGAGCATAGAGGGGCCTTGGATTCACTTTTAGCTTTTCCTGAATTGCTAGACAAAGATCACTCATTCAGATCTATTTCTTCAACTGTAGGTGAGAAATGACCTCAGTAAAGACTCAGTTACTGCTTATTTTTCTTTTCCTGCGTGAGTTTCCCCCTCTTCAGGGTTTTAAGAGGCAGTTTGTGGATCAGCAATGACTGTGTTGCAGTATTTGAAGGATTTCCTGGCAGGTACCAAGGAGTACCCAAGCCCAGAAGTGACTGAGAGCAAAGGAGGTGAGCAAAACGCACTCAGGGTGGTGAAGCGGGGCAACACCTTATTGCAGGGAAAGTATCTTCCATTTGCCCTTGATAGTCACCCATGGGGGAAGCTAAAAAAATACCCAAGCAAAGCCAGTATTGCATAAGGTAAGTCTTCCATAAAGTACAGTACCCTTCCTATGGATGGCCACTTGAACACCTTTCCTTCATCTTAGTGGGTCTTGAGTATGGCTTTAAAATAATCTAGATGGGGTAGAGAGAACAAAGAACAGAGGAGAAGCAGGTGCAGGAGCAAGTAATATTGCGTTGGAAGAGTCAGTTTGCTGAGTGAAGCTGCTAAGACAAATTCTTTAGTTTTTGTGTCCCATTTATACCTGTACTAATAAAGGAAGGCATATTCAAGTGTGAAGCTGCTACTGTGACTTAACTGCTCCAGTGGCAGTCAACATCAAAACCCAGTGAAGAAAGCATATTAATGACTTGCTCCTGAGGTCACCAGGGGACTACACAGACCAAAAGGCACCCCATTGCAGCATGGGGCTACTGCATTGCCTGCCACATATTGCTAGCGCTTCTCTCAGATGAGTCAATGAACACTGAGTACCTGTTGGGTCAATGAAGAGGCAAAGCCACATGAGCCCTATTAAATCAGCTGTCCTAAGATGGCATGCACTTCTTCCACTTGCCCTGCCACCACCTAACCTTTCTGCAGCTGCAGGGGACCTGAGCACTGGAGACTAACCACCACATTTGAAGACTACCTACTTACTTTAATATGTTGTCTGTAACTGCTGGGAGGCTTCAGAACAGGGGCCAGCCCAATCACTTCCTTTCTTAACTTCATTGCAAGCCTGTTGGGTTGGACAACAGAGCAGAACCGCCATTTATTTGCCCTATTTGAGATCATCACCTCCACCCTTCCCGCCATCCACATAAACACTTTTCCTCTGGAAGCAATTACATTGCCATTCACTTTAACAAAAGTTATTCATCTTCTGAATTAGCTTTCAACAAGGCCAGCATCAGACGGACACATTCATTACAGGCTCACCCAGTAATACCGACCCTTCCCTCTTACAAAGGGCAACCCACATTAAAAGCCCAGTCTTTTTGAAGTTGTTTGCAGCATTCGCTCCACAAGAGATCCCCAAACAATGTACTCATGGTACAACTCAGATTGATCAAACAGGTTAGCCATTAAGCAACCTTTTCACTCTCCTCACTTCACACACAAGACAAAATCTCTTACTCTCTTAAGACCTTCCTTTAAGGTATGAAGCCTAAATAAACTCAGCTGTACATTATTAGCCACATGATGGGAACTGCTGCCTAAGTGAGGGCTGTGCTAGGCCAAGGAGTGAAGCAACCAAAAAGCTGGCATGGCTCAGGGCATGGCCGTGATGTCTCAAATCCTCTGTCCCAACAGGAAAACCAAAGACCTTTGTTGCTTCATGACTTAGAATTTTCGTTTTCACATCCTGAAGTTTTTTTAAGCTAATTTTCTACAGAAACAAGGCTTACTCTGTGCCTTGTTTTGTGTTTATTTGTGTGTCCCTACAGAATTTTGAACTGATTGGCCAGTTTTAACCATGCTTAGCAAATTAAAATATTAAGTTTTCACAGGTTTTACAGAAACACGCTTCTGAGAAAAAGGCAGGTCCTGAGTCAAAGCTGCAGCACAAGCTCGCTCCCTAGTAGCCATCAGTGACAACACTTTAGAAAGGACCATTGTAAGTGCTGAAAACCTTCTTTCGGAACCAAAGCTATTCAGTGGCTTGCATGTTAGCTACCCAAGGGTATCACCAGTCTTGAGCTGCACATCTGCAAGGGATCAGTCCTTCCTCATTCTGGCACTCAAGAAAATTCTTATTTGAGTTCTTATAGGCCTTGACTGCCATTCTACTCCCTAACTCTGTAGATTTAGCTCTTCTAGTCCTTCTCGCTGACTTCTTTGCAGGCTCCTTTCTTTCCAGTTCCAGTGCCCTTCATTTTGTCAACTTTGTGATAACTAGGTGCCTGGATCTGAATGTGGCATGCAAATAAACTCACTGTTGAATAATGCATCTCTCTAACCCTTACCGCCCCTCACTTGGCAGGGGAAGGTTGTCACATTTGTTTTCACCTTTCCATTCAGCCAGCTGAAGAAAACTACTGGCACCTACACCTTGTGCAGACTCTTGGAGAGGCCGAAATTGCAAATTCATTCTCCTTGTGCCTGAATCATTGTAACTAATTGGTATCTTTACATCTTGACACTTCTGAGAGCAGCAGAAGCAGTTCATCTCCTCCTTCAGTGCAGTGCTGGTAAGCAGGGGAATGGTCACTTAATTTTTGCCATGATTTTCAAGCTAAAGAGTGTGGATAGATTTGTCCAAAGAAGAGGAATATTTATTGTACATCAGCAGAACGAATGACAGAAAATGCCTCAGGCACCTTATCAGCAAAATACAAACTTTACTCTGAAGGGTCGAGACTCTGAAGACTTTTTGTAAGTCCTTAGCTCTTGCAGAGACACAGTTCCCAATCAGCTCACTGGGAATTTCTAGCTGAACACACATTGAATGGAATGAATAAGTTTCAAATCTAGCTGCAGGACGTTCAAATTCTTATTTCAGAATTCAATCTGTTCTAATACATGCAATAAAATTTTGGCCATTTTTTCTGGTATTTTTCCTTTCCTATAAATAGAAAGCCTATGGAATGAGATGAAAAGTGACCTCCTCTTAACCCAGGGACAGGGATAGTCCAAAGGGTTGCCATACAAGTTTTTCCAATCTCCACCCTGCCAGGATAATGCACTGCCCACTGTGGAGTCACCTCCGGGCTAAAAGAGCCGTGCAGCCCCCATGCTGATTTGAGAGTTTGGCCTTTCTGCTGTGGCTGCCAAAAGTGACATGAGTTAGTGCGAGGTTTGCTTTCTATTAACAGCTGTGCTGAGATCATGGGGTTTCTTAAGCTCTAAGCTCTCAGTGTCCGACCAAAAACTTTCAGTCAGCAGTGCTGTTTTCTGATGGAATCACACTGGTGACCTGGAGGTGAAAGATGATTTCATCTGTGTTTCCACTAAAACAACTCTATGGCTCAGAGTTCATTCTGTCCATAAGTACTGTGGGAGCAGCCCTAGAAATGAGCATGAATGTGTGTGGTTGCATCTGTACGCAGCAGTATGCCTTTGAGTATCTGCACTTGAATGCAAAGATCTGAACCACTCAGAGTGAGTGATTTAGACATTTGTAATTATGGCATAGCCTGGGTTTATTAAGGCTACTGAAGCTCATTAATGAACTTTGAAGCATACTTAAAATGCATTGGAGTAGAGTTAAGATGAAGCAGATTCAATTTTAAATTAATAGCTGGAATCCATTAAAAGGGCAATAACAGAAATACTGGGGATCCATAAAATCTGTAGAGTTACCCCATGTTCTGGTGGAAAGCAAAGAAGCTGTAAGAGTGCACATGATGGTCATACAAGGAGCTCTGACTGAACCTTGCTGCCCACTCAACACAGGTCTGGCCCAGCTCCATGAAGTGGCTGAAATGAACCCAAAGCCCAGCTATTCATACTGAAGGGAACAGGTAGCAGGTCTGTATAGTAGGTCCACAAATAAGAACAGAGCAGGTATTTTTTGCTAAAATTATGGAAAATGTCCAGACAACCATTTTTCAGTACATTTCAGGAAATTTCACAAGTACTCTAAAAACACTAGTCAGACAGTTTCTGATGGTGCCTTCTTGCTCCAGGCCTCTCAACATTAAAATTGGAGCTGGGACCAAGTCCAGGTTTAGATCCAGACCTAGTTTCCATGTTAGCTTTAGCCTAAATCTACAGATGTGTCCTCCTAAATGTTTTAATCTAGGTCAGGCACATGCTTTTGAAATAAATCTCCTGATCGTGGCCACTGCCTGCCCTTTGGTTTACATTGCAAAGAGGTCTCAGGTCATGAGACCTATTTCAGATGAAACTAAGCAGTAAGATGCACTCCCACTGCCAGTGTCTATGGGTCCCTGACTAACCTAACATAAAGGCACTGGGATGTCTAATGTGATCACTGGATCCTCAGCGTCAGCAGTTCAGGCCAGCAGATCCACTCGTTGCTCTGCACTGCCAGCTAACAGAGGTATGACATAGATGCCCTAGGACAGGAATATTTGAAAAGGTGCCAACAACAAAGAATGTTGTAGGGGGTTCACCTTCCTTCTTAGAAGAGAAGGAAATAAGCATCACCGTCATGACCAGAGACCTCAGCCATTGCTCAGAGTAGTCTTGGTTCGGACTATAAGGACAAATCTCAGAAATGCCATTTTCATGCATTGGTGAAACAGAGAGCGGAGTCTCAGCACAAATGCTTCCTGCTACATTTCCTGGGCTTGACTGTTACTGTGTGTTTGTGTGAAAAATGCACGTCCGGAGGTAGGTTTGGAAAGAACAAAGCGCTGGATGTGGCAGCGGATCTCAGAACTGCCAGCACGGTGGTAAAAATGTTGGCTTGGGCATTGCAGGAGGCCCTTGGGAGCCTGCGGGACCCTGGAGATAAGTGCCTGCCTACCAGAGCAAGGCACCTTTGGGCATGTCCCCCCGGGCAATCAGCCAGCTGCCTGCAAGGCCTCCTGTTGTTTAAGAGGCAGCTGGCAGTCGGGCACGACTGCTTGAGATGATGCTTTTTCAGAGCAGAGAGCACAGCCAGCACCTCTGAGTTAGTCTGTAAAATGGCCTTGCTGCCAGGAGCCCAGCTCTGACTTCTCTCCTACCAGTGGTTTCAACTCTAGCAAGGAAATATTTTCTGTTGCTGTGTACAAACATGATTTAATCTTAACTGTTGCAGTAGGCTATAGGATATATGCAGATTAAACCTGTTAAGATACTTGTTTACTAAATATAGTGAAAGATTTCTTTGGAAGATTTAAGTAAACTGTGGTTTAGCAAAACTGGAATAAATATATAGACAATATTTTCCCACCTTAGCTTTAGCTATGATATAGGAAGTAATGAGACCAAAAAACATTGGAGGTGAAAAGATTAAGAAGTAAGCCCTGGATTTTCTGTGGGCAGTGTTTAGCAAGAGTGCTGTATCGCAAATGGCCAGTAGATAAATTTATCATCTCATGCAGGATAATATAACTTTGTACAATTCAAAATGATTTTATATGAGCAGTAATATTGATCACCTTTTAGATTATTTGGAGTTAAAATAATGGAATATTCCAGATAGATTAAAATAATGAGATAGGAAGGAAGGAAGAAAGAAGATTATAGGACAAACTCTGGCTCACATTGGGGTTGTAGGAATCAGTGTTCATCTGTGCTGAAACTTCCACCTGCAGATGCCCTGAGATCACTCCTGAAACATAGTCGCTGAGTTTTGTCAAGTAAGATTTCTTTCCTGATAGGCTGCCCACCTATGCACATCCCTTATAATAAATATTCAGTTTTGAAAATGAATGTTTTGTGTCTCTTGCTTGTTATCCAAATAAACGCACAATTAATGACTTCTGTGTCACCATTGCCCATGATTTCTTCATGCCATTAGCTCTGTTTCATTGCTCTGTACTCACTGCATTACATGTTTACCCGTGTAAGTAAAATTTGCGTCTACCACTGCAGGTCCTCAGTTTCTTTGCAGCAGGTTTCATCATGTGTCAGGGTTGCCAGCCCATGGCTAGGGGTCAAGAGGCATCAGAGCTTAACTTTCATCATATGGCAATAAAGGCACCTTCTTTGGGTGAGTGCCTCCCTGCTACAGCTGAGCCTTTGCTGAAGTGGATGCAGCACATTTCTGATCTAAATAGAGCCCTGGGCACTTCTGCAGTGCACACCATTAAGGTTCTACTTGTCCCAGGAAGGCAACGCAGCCCTGCCATCTCCTCTGAGCCCTTTACACCCTGGTGATCAGTGTAATGAGCAAGCTGACTATCTCTTCACTTGCTGTGCACTGCAGAACAGATGGCAAAGTGGGCTCATTAGTTCTTTCATATTAAAAATGCCAACAAATATTTGACATGAACTCTCTTGTAATGCATATGAACTTGCAGGAAAAATAAATCAAAGCCCAACACTGGATCTTTCTCTCTCCAGAGGATACAAATTAGGCCTATATTGCTTAGCCATCCTAATACAGATTTGCTGTCTGGTGCCCCACTCTGCTCCAGTGTACATCCAAGAAAATGATTTTTCTTGGGCAAAGTTATGGTACCTTCCCAGGCAGTGGAAATGAGGATAACAACAACTCTTCTTCAACTGAGAGGTTAAAAAACCAAAGAGACACAAAAGCAACAGCAGTGACAGCCCTTTGTCATAAGGGCCTGAAAATTGCTGCAAACGAGTGCGACAGGAAAAAAGAAAGGCCAATGGATGGTTTGCTGTTTCAGATGGGGGTCTTAATCCTTCAGGAGAGGCACCTTCAGTGCTATACTTGGCCAACACATTCCACTGGGCCTCAGAGGCACAGCAGGCTGGGCAGATCACTCGTGTGGCACTGCAGTCAGTCCCTGACACTCCTCTCCCTATGTGTGTGGGAATCCCATCATTGCCAGGCAGTGTTTGGTGCATAGCAGGTTGGGAGCAGAGGTGCATCATGAGGGAAGCACAGTTTGGCCCCTACTTGGGGGGATGACACTTTGAGAGGCGCAGGCTGCCCCCAGCCTCGGGCACACTGCTACACTGGTTCGGGCTCTGCAGGGCTGGTGGGGCTGTACGCAGACCTGACAGCCTTGGCTTAGCTGGGGTACTCCTGTACTGTCTTCAGGGTTGATTTTCCCTGCAATTATGTGCCCCTGCTAAAGCCTCATGAAAAACGATATCAGCTGTATGCCGACCCACCCCAAAAGGTATTTATGAGACTCGTGTAATCAAACATTCATAACTTCAGCTGAAATATAGAGATGAAAATGCAAGATATAATTATAAAGCATTATTACTGTGATTATGTGGCTAAAACTGAAACCATCCAAGAGGGACAGCTCTCCAGCCTTGCAGCTTTCTGTCAAGACCTTTCCCTCCTTAGGGGATAGGAATAGAGAGAGGGGGGCTAAGCTTGCTGTACGCTGCCTTATTTCATACATGGCCAGCAGCACTGCTGCGCACAGCAGGCAGGACACTCTCCTCCTGTGAGCCAGGACATAGAGGCTTTCGGTGACAAGGCATTTACTCACAGAGAACCATTAAGAGGGAAAGAAATCCCCGGAGAACCTGCCTGCTCACTGTGTGCTCTGTGGTTTTCATTAGCTTAATAAATAACAGCTGAAATACAAGATGAAGACAAGAGCAGAGAGCCTTATCAGTTAAAATGTCATCCACGGTCATGAGACATGCACTGTTCTCTTTTGGTTTTCTATCCCCTCTCTGGTATCCCAAACTGCTGGGAAAAAAAAAGCCTTGAGAGCAAGTGCAGGGCCTTCTTGAAGGACTGTTAGCCGTGTGTGTGGGAGGAGGTGGAATAGGAGCACTTCTTCCCTCCTCCACGGGTGGGAATGCAGCTCTGAGCGGTGTGCCCAAGGCACCTCTCGAATATTTGGCAGTGGAGCTGAGAAGAGCCACGTCTGTACCTCTGCATACCTTCAGCCTGGAGAGTTTTTAGGTTACAGTTACAAAAGCAAAACCAAGTGAAGCTGAGTTCCAGAGTCTCATCCCACACCACAGGAGAGGGCACTGCCTCTGCCCCCACCTGCTCTGCACACCCATCCCTGGGGAAGCATCACAGCAGCTGTGCGATTACCAAGGCTGGTGAAGAACCCAGCCACATCTGGCACCGCTGGCCACATCTGCACCAGGTGACAAAGCCAGGTCAGGGCATGGGCGCTGGCTCTGGCCCCTGACTGTCCATACCGTCACATTTTGAGCATGCAGAATGGCATGATTTTGGCCCTTGCCAGCTAGCTCCCTGCCAGGCAACGGCCAGAGAAAGCACAAGCCAGGGATGACCCACCCTGTTTTGGGGACGGAGAAAATTAATCAGTGCGAGCAACAACCTATGGCACCTCACTTGGCCTCAGAGTCCAAAAATGGTCCCTGGATAGTGTTATATATTTGTAGAGAGAGCTGCTGAGGGCCTGAGCCCAGAGACTGTGGCTGGAGCAGACTTGGAGCACAGGCTGGTCTCTTATCTATACAAAATGTCATACTAGAGCTGGCAAGAGGTTTTTACCTCATTTTGCTTTTGCTTCTGTGCATAAACTGAAAACATGATGCTTGAGGGCGGTCACTGCAGTAACCGGTGTCATGCATGCATTGGCCCCGTGGCACTGCTGCTATCGGGTCTGTGTGAAACACAGGGGTCCTGCAAGTGTCTGACCACCTTTTCTTCACAATAACTGTAATGGGTGGGGAAACGGAGGGGCACGGCTGAGGGGGCAGCAGGCACGGAACAGGCAGTGTGGCCGGCTCAGTCTGTTCTGTCCCGGTGCCCTGCCAGGCGGCTCCGCTTTCCTGGGGTACGGATTTTCTGCCAAGACAAGCTGAAGAATTAATCTGTCAGGTAGACCCAGCCCGAGTTGCATGATACCACTGAGTTCAGATTGAGTAAGTGTAATTAGACGATGAGAACCTCATGGCAGGGTGTGCCCTAGTTTCAGTCAAAGGTGGATCATTATTAAGTACCATTTACATCCAGAGAAACACCCACTTTTGAAATCGCTGATGCCAGTAACACATGCTTTGTATTTAACTCACTCGGTGAAATGGGAAGTCAGCGGCAAAACACAAAGTTTTTAATTTGCTTGCTGCCAGCACGGTGATTAATGGAGTTTCAAAACACCCCATCAGCCAATTATGATGGATACTAACCCTTTAATAGGAATCTCTGGCTGGATCCTCATTACTTGAATTTAGTGCTCAGACCAGTTAGACCATAAATTATTTTCTTTCTGGGAAAAAGAGCAAACTTCTCGAAGAAATAGTAAGCAACTCAAGCTTTTTTTCTTTTTTTTTCTTTTTTTTTTTTTTTTCCTAGCGACCAGCTGCAGGAGCAGGAATGCAGTACATTTTGTGCTCCTTGCTTATCAACGTGCAATTAGGAATGATCACTCTGCACCATGGGCCACCCTTTTTCAGGAGTGCGTTCATTTTGGGTGGGTGGAGGAAAGGCTGCAGGCAAAAACCTAAACCTCAATTTAAGAAGCATTCTACGGCAGTGAGCCCAAACTCTGCACCTTCACAAAATGGATGCGTTGTAGTGTATTATTAATAAAAATAAAATAATCAGATTGATCTGCAATATTGCAAGTGTTTATGGTGATTTTAAGTGAGGCACCGTTTTGTCTTCCACTCATGAAACCACCGGGGAAGAGTATGGTGAGGTAGCTGCACCTTGCTTGTTAGTTTGTTTGTGTTTCATTTACCCCAGAATTTAAATAGAAAATGAGCAGAGGGAATTCTGTACCCCAGAGTTAACAAGAACAGGTGTCAGAACTATTTTCAGGTTTCTTTTATTTGCATACACTCTAAGATTTGGACATAAATTAACCCATGCACACCTTAAAAAAGAAGGGGATCTTTCTCTATTACATGCTGCACAAACAGTGCAGGAGCCTCTCCAGCTTCCAGAAGAAGACAACTGTGAGAAGCCAGTTCGAGCTACTGCAGAGGGAGAGGTGCAAGGACTCCTGCGGCTGGCACACACCAGATAATTATTCTAACAGAAGAATAATGTGAAAAAATATTTGATCAAATTACTTTTTATTACGGCCAAGCGGAGCACTGTGGCTGACACACAATGAGGTTTCCACACGGGATCAGACCATCCATCCACCCATCCCAGATACCTGCCTCTGGCTGTAACAGGGATAGCTTTAAGCCAATTGTGCTGCTGCTCGCTTAAGGCTCTGCATTGAATTATACTCATTTGCAGCTCCCCAGAGGAGCTTGGTGTCTGCCTTTGGCAAAAAAAGGAGGAGGGAAAGAATGAACTTCTGCTGGGTTTCCACTCCTGGGCAGGAACAAGCCCACCTTCCACAGCAAAGCCCTGTTCTCTGTCTCTACGAACAGTCCCGGCCCCAGGTCTCACTGGCTGACCCACTGCTCCTCAGAAGCACTACCACAGAGACAATAGGACCATCCCTGAAACATGTGAACCAACTGCTCCTGCCCTAGTTTCATATGACCCTTTGTGTCAGAGGCTGTCTTCATCCCGGGTCTGTACTGCAAATAGCAAAATGCAAAGCCAGGCTATGATCAGGGCACCTGATCCCCATGGTAATAAAAAGAACATCAACAAGCATAGTAATCTTCATTGTGAGGAGAAGAGCATATGAGAGTGCATCACTTACAGCACCTTCAACAACACATCTCATTTATTTAATATAAAATCACTAGCTGCAGCACTGTGCTGTGTGATTGTCTGCTTTCCTGTCATCTCAGAGCACCCCGAAAGCATGCTCTCCTCCCTTGGACAGGGAGTGTAGAGGTGATGAGGATCCCCGCTGGATGTGGCGGGGGAAACCACTCGCCCCAGGCAGCAATACTGTTGTGTCTCCTCCACAGCTCACTCGTACTGAGGGAGAAGCACAATAAATGAGATTCTTCCCTGTTTGCCGTAATTACTTACTCCTTGAGCCTGGGCTTGGAGCACTGTCTCTCGTTAAAGAATTGCTGAGAGGCAGAAACAATGCTGTGGTACGTGAGGAAAAGACTAAGGGAGCGAAAATTAGTGTCACCATGTAGGTGATGGCCCATCTCCTCTCTCCACCTCCCTCCTATCCTAATACAGGTCTTTGGGGGCTGCAGGTTGCCTCCAGGAGGGAGGAGTGGAGCAGGGAACAAGTGTAGGTGACCCCAGAATTGCCGAGGCCTGCCTAAACTGAGAGCCGGGAAACTTCCGTATTAGGGAATCACTTTAGTCTCTATTCTAGAACTTCTAATAAATGCCACCCATCACCACATCCGTTTGTGGAGCACATCGGTAATTCATACTGACTCCATCCACCACCGAGCTGTCTCACAAATCTGCGCTTCTGTATGGCAGCTGGCACCTGGGATTGATGCTGCGTGTGGGTCACCAGCAGCAAACACCTGTGAAGGAGCAGTTGATCTGCAGGATCTTTGTCAGAGTTAATTCAGAGCCTTTTCAACATGAAGTATCATTGCAGCAGCTGACACAGAGCTGTCTGTGGCCTGTGCTAAACCCACCTGCAAGCCTGCGAGTGCAGAAGATGAAGCCTTTCCCCTCTCGTCCCATCAGTTAAACTTTGCTGCAGTGACCAACACTGACAACAGGCTATTATGCTCCAATGGATGTTCTGTTGCTGGTGCAAACTGGACACAGTTTCAGTGGAAGAGCACACGTGCAGGTCTTGCTGCTGCAGCCAGGTCCTGCTCTGGAGACAGCTGGAGGCAGGGACAAATACTGGCAGCAGGGCTTGACCACCACCTCCCATCTTGGGAATGGGTCCTTTTGGCCATCTGCACCATTTGTCCCAAGAGTCTCCTTGCAGGTTCCCAAGTATGGGTGGGACTTAATGAAAATTAAAAGGTGAAAACTTTCCGAAAATGAGGGCAAACTGCTGCTTATAGACAAAGTAAAAATAAGGACCAAAAAAGACTCTCTCCCAGGAGTGATGTTGTCCAAGCCAATGTGCTTCTCTAAAGTATTCATACCAATGGCAAATGTAATGTGCCCTCCCCAGGAGTTCCCAGCTTGGGTGTCATCCTTCAGTAGGTATTGCAGGTGCTAAGGAAGGATGACAGAAGCTTCAGTTCTCTTATTCCCTACAGCTGTGAGGATCCAGGCCTGAGATTCACCTGGAGTTGTTTGGTACGACGTTGACTTGCCAGCTCCAGCTCAGCAACTCTGCTGTCCCAGGCTGCCCATGTCAATGGCACGCTTCAGAGACAAGTGCTGTCTGTGGGCATCTCCTCGCAATGCAGCGACTGGTCTCCCTGTCTCCAAACTCTGTCCCAGACCATTGGGCTCTTGGAATTTTTCCTTTTGTAAGGGGGCGACACTCCTAATGACACCTCAGTGCTCTTCTTCTGAACACGGCAGCCGGTGCTTAATCCTTTTTTTTCTCATGCCTCTTCACAGGACTTCCGCTGTCTCCCAGCTGAAGTTGGATGTCAAAGCCACACAGGTTTGGGCCTGTGCAATCAATTTGTGTCATACCACACGAGCACAGGCGTTATTGTGCCTGGCCTCACCCTACGGTTTTCCTCCAGTGCTCCGGAGAGCGGAGCCGCTGGGGCATCTCGCCCAAAGCCCAGCACACGCAGAGCCTTCAGACACATTCTGTTGTGTGCGTGGAGAAAGCAGCCTCCTCCTTCAAGCTTAGAACTGACATAGCTGTCACAAAATGCAGACAAAAAGTCAGACATTTATTTCCTGTATGGGTCTTCTGCCCATCACCTCTTCACAAACTAGGCTGCTCTTTGCTCCTCTTTTCCCCTAAAACCTTATTCCCCTGTGGCATGATTAAACTATAACGTGAATGGGCTGCATGCAAGGGATATTAAAAGAAATATGGAAATGGAAATTAAACATGTGGCTGATTTTTCCTGGCAGTATTCAGTTGTCAGTTCAGGAAGAGAGCAAGGACCCATAATCATTTCAGCCACTGAAATTCAATCAGGCAGTACAGAGCCTTGTGAGAACAAATGATGCAGCGGGAATCCAGTGGCATGTCTTATAACAGGTAAACAGGAGGAGGATGTTTTGAGCCCTAGCTGCATGAAAAAGCTATCAATATGACAAAGCTCACCTCTTCTCAGGATGCACTGGAAAAGGATGTCAGTGCTGATGTAATCACCGGGCCACCTTTTAGTCTCTTCTCCGTATAATCAACTCTTTTCCCTGGGTCAAGAGTTCTGGGTTACTAATGGATCAATCAGTTCAACTTGGTCATATGCCATGTCAGCTTTGTTTAGGGCCATTGTCAGAAGTCATAGATCATAGCCCAAATTTAGTTAGTTCTTCCAGTTAACAGCATTTTCCCATCCTCTAATGGACACAGAAACAGCTGAGCCACCTGCACAAAATGGGTCAAAATACTTTTTCTCCTGTATACAAAACTATCAGTGATTTGGTGCTTTTTTGGTTTGTTGTTTTGTTTTGGTGGTTGTTGTTGTTTTAACAACAGTCCACAAACATTGAATATTCATATAAATTTCTAGTCAAAGTGAATTTCAATAATATGTCCCTGTAAGTAGCCCAAAACCAATTACAGATATTCCTCTTCCCAGTATACCATTTAGAGTTAGAAACCTCAAGTAAAAAAACATTTCTTGGTTTTTATCCAAGGGCAATAAGTCACATTTCCCTTCCAACATGGGTAGAAAAACCTCATTTTGGCTCAGTGATTTGATCTGAACTGGCATTTTACGCTTCTGCATATCAGTCTGTATAGGTTTCTGCATTTGTTACATTTGTAAAGGAATTATATTCAGCAGGTAATCACAACAATGGACTTGAAAATCTGCTGTTTGAGACTACAATTGTTTTCTTGGTGGCTACTTGTACCCACCTTTAAAGACTAGCCTGGCTACGTACATTCAGCTAAAACTGTGCTCTCCCTCTCACTCCTGTTTGTTCTATTTGTCCTGTTAGGGATATACATCCCCCGATCTAGTTACTTCTAACCCCTTGGTAAAGACAAAACTGCTGCAGGATGCTTTGAAAGCACCGAGGCTGTCAACCAGGGTCTGGATGTTCCTGATACATGGAAACCTAATAGGGGAGGATATGTTTCAACAAAAATAGCAACTTTAGCAAGGTAGTATTTTTCCCAGAGTTTCACCTTCTGTGTCAGGGAGCTGAAACATCCAGCTGTCTGTAGAGCGTAAGCACCGGCTGGTTTTGCACTGCTTTTTTGCGCAGTCCTCAAAGCCCCGGCCCACAAATGTGAAATCAAAAATGAAATAATAAGCCTTGGTTTAAATAACAGAGGTGTTTTGTGCAGGGACATGGACACATGCGGACAGATCTAGGCTGGAAGATCTGAGCAGACGGCGCAGCGGTGTCCGGTGTGGCGGCCGTGCGGCAGAGCTGGGGGTAGGCCACAGTCGCTGGTGGCAACACTGCTAAGGGACAGGCTGCAAGTAACAGCTGAAATCCCTCACTGCCAGAAAGCAGGCTGAAAGAGAAACCTTAACCCAATTATTTCCTCAGAGAATATTCTTTAAGAATCATTCCCAATATGATTTTGCCTCAGAGCCTCTCCCACATGTGTTACAGCTCAGGTTTATCTTGAATATTGCAACAATAAAACACTTTGCTAGATCTTTCCTGTCCCTTAGCAAGATAACTCCAGATGACTTTTTCCTGTCAAAAGGCTTGTGAAAATCTGGCTGCAAGTTAGATTTGAGTACGATCACTGTCCCCAAACACTCCTTTTAAGCTTGAGGTAGTAAGTAATGTGTCACCAATGGGACAAAATATCTTACTTATAGAAACAAAATGCATCCTTAGTATGCCCACTAAAACAAAGAGACTTTTCCTTAGATACAAAAGAGTAGTTGCTCAGTGCTGCTCCTGTGTTTGGAGTGCAGTAACCCCGAGACAGGTGTATTCCTAAACACAGTGCTTGCCATTCACCTTAAACTCCATTAATGGTTGTTGCCTTCAGTCATGCTGTTGTTTAGTATCTGGCTTACATCAAAACAAGTGACGCCATCATGAACTCAAAAAGCCATTAAAATCCCACATAGTTTCCCTTCAAAGAGCATTTATGGAAATATCAAGATCTATAAGCCGTTAGAGAAATACAAGAATAGATTCTGGTAGAATAGGTTTTCAGTCCTTTCTCTTGTCAACCTCAGAGACTTCCCAGGGTGCTTAAAAATCTACAGAAACTTAATGAGTCATTTGAAAAAAAAAAGTTAGAAATATTGTTTACTATGAACCTTTGAGAGAGTTTTATCTGATTCTTCTGAGCATCAGCATTATTTTTATATGCAAATAAATTTGTTAAGATGCAGGTTGGCAAAATCAGAAAATAAAACTGAACATGTGTTGCTTTGCACCAGCTGCCTAGCTTAGCGCATCTCAATGCAATGACGTGAAACTGGAGATCCTCAGTCATGTGTCTGAGAGTGGGGACATTTTTACATTATGTGGCTTTGGTGGGAACTTGCTCACCAGCCATGAGCTGCCTCTCGGTCAGTGGCCTCCAGCCATTCTACCCCCAGGAGAGGTGTGGTCCGCGACACCCTGTCCTCATTCCCCATCAAAGTGCAGCTGCTCGAGCTGAATTTGCTTCAAAAGCCCCTTCGACTTGAAAGGAGGGCAGATTTGTCTTTTCTTCCGCAGTTCTGCCACGTGGGAGGTGCTTTGCTGAATTAATCTGCTGAAAAGGTAGCTAGCTGTTTAAATAACATCCAAGAAATGCCACTGATACTTTATAAACTTGACAGAGAAATCTCATGTGGTTGCTTACTTCTGACCTTGACACAGTGAGCTCCTTATGGCTAGATTTTTAGCCTGAAATAAGGCCTAGTTCATTGTAAACAAAAGAAAAATAGCAAAGGCTGAAGTTGTCCTTCATTACTTAGATACTCATTCCCCTACCAGCCTTTGCAGGAACGAGTCCATGAGTCCATGAGATGGGTATGAGGAAGCCCTAAGAGAACTTGCTCTTTCCTTACACCACAAGTCTTTCAGACCTGCTTATTCATTTCAACCCAAACCTCAGGAAAACAGCTTAATTAGCAGTCTTCCAGCATGTCTGCCACATACATGCCACACACACATCACAAATAGCCCAGGTTGACCCCACAGGGCCACCAGTCATGAGGCTTCATTACACTTGGCAGAATGATGAATGCTTACACCTTATATTGACTCCAAATAGAGCTGACTGAAACAGTTTGGCAGAAATGTTTATTCACGTAAAAAATAAACAGTTTCAGATGAAAGGAAACTATTTACAAATGAAGTCAAATTTGTTGAAGTTTCACATACACCTCCCAACTTCCCCTCGCATGATAAGGTTTGGGAAAGTCAGGGAAGTTATTCTGTCATCTTCTGAAACAAGATTTGCTAAATAGGACTGACCCACATTCATTTTGCAAGAACAAAAACTCCCCCGCATGAAACAAAACATTTTGTTTTGGACTGAACAAAGCATTTCATTGAGTCTTAAAAATATTTTACACAAGACTCCTTTCTGGGAGAAATCCAAAGCATTTTCTTGCTGACTCAACACAAAATTTCTAATTTTTTGCACAGTTCCAAGGGTATGGGCTCTATCTAGCAACCAGGAAACATTGAAATAATTGCTGTTACTGAGATGGCTTGGAGCTACTTCTCATACTTTTAGAAATCCCCTTGTAATAAAACCTGCTGCCAGGCAAAATTCATCAGGCAGTGTTAGGAAAACTTGGGATGAATTTTGAGTATGCTCGGGTCAGATTTCAAGTTCAATCTGACAAGTCTGTGGCTGTAAACTAGCAGGAACTGTCAGCTTTGAATATATTTCCATTTGGGTTGTGCAGTGTTTTGGGGCCTGTTATTCAGGCATAAATCTGCAGAGCTGAAGTCACAAGGACTGAAACTTGATTTAGAAACCAAACTTGGTTGGCACGTTTCCCCAAGCTGAACTCCCTATCATAAGATCTTAGAGAAGTAAGTACCTCAAATGTTTCTCCCCAAAGAGAGAAAACTCGATTTGAACAAGACCTCTCAGCATGCCACTTCTATCATTTAGTTCCTTTTTTATAAGTAGGTCATATTAAAATACATGTCCACATCGTTTTAAAACCATCTCGGCTTCTCCCTGGGTAGCGTCACTGATTTGAATGGCACCTCTAGGTAGAAAACACAAAAACCTCTTTGTGAGATGATGGTTCCACAGACACATTGTGAAAGAAGGTCTGAAAACGGTCCAGAACACTGTCAACATTTTCAGTTTCAAAAGCTTCTTTCTACTATTGGTCTTGCTGTGCAGACTCCTAATTTCCTAATCCAGACAAACATCCTATAGCAACAACAGAGATTGTGCATGAGTGAGGATTATGTATAACTAGAGAAAAGGACCCTTGTTTAATCCATGCATTTCTGCTAGGTATACATGTAAAAAGAAAGAAATGTATGCACTGCCCTGTTCAGCACTCCTCAACAAAGAACTAATTTTTCAGTTTCAGCACGGAGAAAGCAAAAAGACGGGAAAATTAATTCAGCTGATAGTAAAATATATGGAAAATGTTCAAGGATTTTTGCAAAGTAAAATTTAAAAAATCATTTATGCTGGAAATGTATTGGTTACTTTTGTTATGGAGCAAAAGCTTCATCTTAGCCTATTTAATCCTTGTTTGACTTAATCCTCTAAAAAATGTGATCAGTTTTAAAATTAAAGCTATATTTCAGAATGAACATCATAATCTTTAATTTAAAAATACAAGAAGGAAATGCATCAACTTTTTTTTTTTTTAAATTTCTGTTTAAAAAGAAAATTATTTTTTGTCCCAAATTCACGATACTTAAAAATGTTTTGGGTGAACATATGTTAAAAAAACAAATCCCAGAGGCTAAGTTTTATTTTGTTGTTTAAATATAGTTCTTCAAATCATTGTGGCTAATTTTAAGTGTCCTCACTGGGCAGTCTGATAAGTTTGATTTATTTTCTTTACATTAAAGATTTCAGACATCCTAAGGGCCCAGCCAAACTGCCTATGGTCAGTCGCAGATTATGAGTGGAAAATGGCGAAATAGAAGATACCCTATACAGGGGCAAAGCTCAAATCCTGGCCATGGAGTCGAGCTGCTGAGCAGGACCTCAGCATGTGAGACGACAGCTGATTGAACCTGAGGGACCCAGGGTAGCAGAAGCTAGAAAGGCCACCCAAAAGCCTGTATCTGCACAGTGTTCTCCCCACCTTTGCCAGCCCTCCTGCAAGGAGCAGTGCGGGCAAACAGGGCAGCAGTGGGGATGGCAGAGGAGCTTGGCACCACCTGGTGCTGCACCTGTGGTAGGACAGATGTCACCTCAAGCTTGTCACAGCCCTGTGATGGGGCCCTCTCACCCTGCCAAAGCTTTCCAGGTGCAGGAGTTTCCCAGGACAGCATAAGGTCTGTCCTCAGGAGTTAACTTCACGTTTAGCCAAGGGATAGGGTGGGGTGATGGGAAGCATTATCAGCTAGGCTGAAAGAGGTGATCAGTGATCAATGTCCCTTGGCAAGATGCTGGGGCTACTGCTGGAGATGGGGCACCACGAGCTGGCTGACTTGAGCTTGCAGCTCCCTCTCAGCCTGCCAGGGGACTCCGGTGGTTGGGGATGGTCTCCAGAGAGAGCCACCATTTCAGCTGATGTTGAGTTCACTCTACAGTTGAGGAGAGCCGGTTCCTCCCCCCAGACTTCAGATCACCTCTCTGCTCTGCAGCCAAGACCTGCTGGTGCTGGAGACTGCCGTCACACCATGGCTGTCACGTGCAGGGTTGCAATATTCCTGTCCAGGGCATTGGCCTTGCTGTATAGGCAGAGGGACACATGGCTTCTTGGCATGCAGTTGGCCTGACATATACGGCTTTGTGTTCAGTCCCAGAGGTAAAAAGATATAGGTGCCTGAACTCACAAGATCCAGAACACATGGTGTTCACAACTGTGGGGTTGTGACTGTGTGTGCATGGTGTCCATTTTCAGATATTTGCAGGGGTTCCACACATCCAGAAAGTTAAAAAAAAAAAAAAAGCTTAAAAAGTGGCCAAAATCCACTTATGTGACATGTCCTTGCAAAATAAGATGAGATGTCTGAGATATGAAATAGAGCTAATTACATGCTACAACAGGCGATGTGACATCACTTAGGGGATTTTGTAAATTCAGCTCATGGTCTAAAGCCATTCAAGAAGCACCAAAAAGGTCCATGGGGTGAAAAAAGGGCTTTCCAAATTTGTTGTTTAGCATAACGCAATAATTCATGTGGAGTTAAGATGTGCGGTGCACGTTTCTAATTCACTTAGATGTCAATCAGGACTAATTGCTGCAGTCAATGAAGCTATGCAAGTGTGACAGATACAGAAGAGACCAGCACTCCATGTCTCTCATTTTACCCTAGCTGGAGAAAGAAGTTTCATATTACTGACAGTATTGCAGATTTTATGCATTTTTAGAAACACAGATCTTGTGGCATAATTGCAATATTTGGAATAACTTTGCATTTTCAATTCCTTTTTATGAAACAAAATCTTTCATTCTAAACTAGAAACTTCCTGTGACTTCTTTCCACTGATAGTGATCCCACTCTGGAGAAAGCAGCTGTCTGAGTATATTACCAGTCTTGTCTAGCCTGACTTCAAATTTACTAATTTAATTTGGAAGGAGCTAGAAGAAACAAAATCTTCAAACTCTTGGATGTGATCATAGGTCCTCAGGGAAAAGCCCCCTTCTGCCACAGCAAACACGTCTATTTTCATGCAGTTCATGGCCTCTGTGATCTCTGGTTCCATATGGGCTTAACTTGATGAAGAATACACAGCAACACACTCTTTTTAGGGGTCTGGTGTGACTTGTTTAAACATGAACCATTACTAATGTGTCAGGATACATGCATTGTAGTAGTCATATTGATACAACAGAGGGAGGTTACTGCAGGCATTACAGTCCTGTGCGATAAAATAATAACCCTGAGAAGCCCTTTTAAGTGTGGCTCAGCGTGATAAGGTGAATGTTGGATTGACCTGAGATGGCAGATTCAGTGTTAAGAAGGAGTGGTTGAGTTAGAAAGTTTGAGGAAAACCATGGAGGCAGTAGAGACTACTCTCAATCTACGAAACAATATTGGCAAAAGCCATTTTTCCTCCCACACTCATAAAATGTTTCTAGTATTTTTTTAAATTTATTTTTCTCCTGAAGGCCAGTATGGATTAGCATTCCTTCCACAGGCTTTGGGTATTTTTTTATAGAGCGGATCTACCAGCACTCCAAAACATTTACATTAAGAACTGGACAGTAGCCTGCTCTCACAGAACATATTTAATCTGACCACACCATAGTTTTATATTGTCAACAGCCCTATTATCAGCCAATAACTGCACCTCATTTTGCTTCCTTGCTGCATCTTAACACAAGCCAAGTGCTGACATCCTTGCATGGACATAACTCCTACTGCAACGACTGATGAGAGTAGCTGCTGAAGCTCTGCAGATGAAGGCATCCATAGGCTCAAATTCAGGCTGAGCTCAGGGTGATTTCAGATGATGTGAATTAAATTCAGCGACACCCCTGAGATAAATCTTTACAGAGAATGTGTGGCTATTTTCCAGGATATTGCACATCTTCCTAATTATGGGACCATTGATTGTATTGAGCCACTGCACTGCACACGTCAGTGGGAACCACGATCCAGCAATTAGAATGACTGCAAGTGACCATCAGATTATCAGTTTCTGTACGTGTGGTCATCCTTTTCCTTGGAGTCAGTAACCCATCTGCAAAGCAGGGGCTTAAATAATTTGCTTATTATAATCGGGCCATATGGGTTTGCAAAGCACTCTTCAGTTGAAGTCAATATCGGAAAAACTGTGTTGACATTTTGCATTTTGAAGTGATGCAGTGTTCTGATCCACTGCCGTGCTGTAACCTGTGCAACACTTTCAATGTCAGGGCACAAAACCTTCTCTGTTTTAGAAATCAGCGCTAGAGGCTGTAGCAAATAATACCCTGAGTAGAAGCCTGTCTTTGTAAGCATGTAAAACTGATGACAGGTTTTCATCTTCCTTCCCTAAGAATTGCAGAGAGTAGGAGAGGGAAGGTGATCATTCCATTCTGCATATTTTCTAATGGCATGCTTTCACATTTCTGTATCCAAGACCCTAGTCAGGCTGGATCCACTCTAAACAGCAGCAGCTGTTGTTCCTGCTCCTGGGTCATTTGTGAGACAGCCTTGCTAGGCTGGGTTCCTGTTTTAGAAGTGGTAGGCACTTTATTTTTTATATATTTGTACATTGCTATATAATGCTTCTTTCATGTGAAAATACACTTCAATATAAAATGACAAAATACCATTACAAAAGAAAAAAATCTCATGCTCCCATTGGCTAACTAGCAGCCTTTTTGTCACACTGCAGAATACTTAATATGCTTCACCCTCTGCCTTTCCTTATCAGGTTTCCCCTTTCATTCAGCTGAAGACTTCTTATTTTGCACTCTCTGTTTGTTCTTGTGCCTTATCCACTTCCAACTTAATTGACTAGAAAAGCTCCCAGCAACATCAATGTCATTCGTATCAGACTCTTTCTCCTCTTCTTCCCCTAAAATGCAAATAGATGGTGTGTTTGTTTGCTAATTTTGATGTGGTTGTTGGAAGATCATGGCCTATAGATAGTGCAGGTTGCTGACAGTACTGCCCAGGGCGGAGCTGCTGCTGTCCTCACCCAACTCCTGAGCAGGACTACGATATGGGTGGTCATAGCCTGCTTGTATGCCTGTGATATAAAAAAACCATTTCATATACGGATCACGGTAAGCATACAATGCAGCTATTCAATACGTACATTTGTTGGAGATGACAAGAAGGCTGGAGTTCATTTGTGCCCTGTTTCCTCATCAATATGAAAGAAATGTTTTTAATGCCTAGTTGGTTTAGCAGTGAGAGCAGGCGTGCTTTTTGTACTGAAGCAGAGAATCAACCAAGCCCAAGTCTTTAAGACCTGGCTACAACCAGCTAGGAACACCCAGAAAGGTGTTGGTATCATCAAGCCTTTGACAGGAAAGGCTGCTGTGGCATGGACCTGTCCCCGGCCAGCTCCCCGCTGCATTTTACAATTAGCTACATCACAACCAGAAGGGTTTTGTTTGTTTGTTTCTCCTTAAATGAATATTTCCTTTCTCAGTGTCTTATACCATAGGTCATAGTGAAATAAACATGTACTTTTTAAAGGACATATTCGTGCCCTTCCAATTTACCTCCAACTTTGAGCTCGTGTGTTTCTCAGGGAAATCTGTTTTTTCCCTTTGCTCTCACAGACCTTGTAGTTTTGGGAGCTCTGCTCTGGGCACAGGAAGACCCTTAATCACCCTGCACACCCATGTGCTGTGACCCAACCTCCCTCTGGAGAAAGCAATTTCCTCCATGATACTTCGCTGGAACCTGGGGGGCTGCCTTAGCCCACCAGCTCCAAAACCACCTCTGTTTGCATTAAATCACAAGTGAGTATTGCCCAGGCACTGAATTGGCAAACATGGCTGTGGCCAAAACATCACTTCCAGAGGAGCACTGATTTTCTCTAGTTCTCTCCATGGTTAATTACCCTCAGTGTTAAAAATACAAACTTTGGACTCAGCTTCCAGCCATTGGTTCATGTTTTACTGTTCTCTGCCAGAATAAAGATCATTTTAATGCCTGTAAAAGGAGAAAATATTTTGTAATCAAGTAGCCCTGGTAGCTAAGCCTTCAAATAGTTTCTGTGGCTCCTTTTTTTACACTCCCTAAAGTTTTAACAGTATAGCTTCCAAAAAATATTGACACAACACCTGACAACTTTGTCATATGACTCATCTTCATCTAATATGTATCTGTTCTCTGCTTTTCCCCCTGCAGACTGTTTGTTGCCGTGTCTTTTCCACATTATTACTAACAATTTTACCATCACTATCTAGCAAGTGGCCTAAATCTAGTCTATGCTCTGTTTGTTTCTAATAAATTTCTGGTTCTTCCTGTTGTCCCTTGCCTTGTGCTTTAAATAGCCACTTGTTTATATCCCTTGCTATCTCTTTTCCATGTGTGATATATTGTTTTATTATTTCTAATTGCTTTCTCTGTGCAAATGAGCCAAGAAGGCCTGTTAGCCAGAGCTCTTCTCTCTCTGGAGTCTGAAACTGTGGCTTTCTGGCCAGCTAATTAGTTCTCTTAAAGGACTCCCATTTCTCTCTTTACACCTTTCCTCCCAATTAATTTCACTGGTAATTTTCTTCAACTTTGGGAAATTAGCCCTTTTGAAGAACCAAATTGCAACCATCTTTTGTCTGCCCACTGCGAATGCAATCAGGTCATGATCGCTGATCCCTAGGCAACCAGTGCTTCCAGACAAGTGATTAATTCATCTTCACCCATCCTAATGAGAGCCAGAAGAGGGTTACCTCATGGTGAGTGCAATACCTTTTCCCAGAGCTGTGGAAATTATTGCCTGCAACTCTGAGAAATCCCAACAATGTCTTGCTCCTGGCTGCATGGAAGGTGTCAGCGGGCACGTCACACCAGAGCATGGGCACTTCATTAATTAATGCCTCCTCACTGGAGTGCATGGGAAAACCCTGCAGAAGATGTTGTTTCTCGTTACAAATGTGAAGCACTAAGTCTTCAGCCAAAAACAACACCCGGCCTGCCGGCTGGTGACCGAACTTGTGTTTGCATCTGTTAAGATGCTGAATGGTCCCTGGCCGGGCGGCAGCTGACGGGTGGGTAGGTGCGTGCAGCAGTCCCGAGCTGGTGCAGGGTATGGTTCACTGGCTGCCTAAGTCACTTTGAAGCTCGGGCACTTCTCCAGATCTCACACACTTCACTTCCAGTAATTAGATCACTGTGGCAGTTCGGTACAAGAGGTTGGGCCTGGGCAGTCTGTCTCTGCTCCGGGAATTCAGCTTCCCGAGTGCCCCGTGACACCCTTCCCACCCAACAGCACAGCCACTGCCGCCCTGAGCTTGTCCCCAAGCAGTCAAAGTGCAAGCAGGGCTCTGCTATACACTGGGAAAATCAGTTTTCCTAGAAGAATGGAGTCCTTGGAAGGATTTTTGCCCTCCAATAGGATAAGATGACGCATTTTCATCCAGTTATTGATGAAATAATCACTGCATGTGAAGCTGATGGGATTTCTATCCAGCTTTTTTCCCTCTGCATCATCATCTAGTTGCTATTTTCCTTTAAGACGTGCACTGCTAGCAACTAACTTTTCTCTCCCTGCTTTTACCACTACCCTTTTAATGAATGTCCCAGCATTGAATTACTTGTGCTCAGCAGAAAGGTGGCTCAGTCCTTCTGAAAAACAGCGTTCTTTTCAACCTGTTCAGCAGGAAGCCTATCTCCACTCCTTAGCCCTTTCCAGAGGGGAGAGGGGTAGTGAATAATTCATTACAATATTCCTTTTCCTTCCATCAACACACTGACTCGCAAGAGATAAAAATCTCCTTCTACCTGACTGTATGAGTTTTTCTTCTTCTCGGAAAGTAAAATTCGCACTGGTCACTAAAGGCCCATGCCTCCTCCCGCTGCAGAGGTATTATATTTTGGGTGTCCTGCTGGGAGCAGGGAGGTGAGGCTTTAATGCCCGCAGCTGCTAGTGCTCAGGTTGGAGCTTTCCTCCCTGTGCTGGGAAGGGACCCCCCAGGCACCCCAGCAGCGGGGACGGCTCCTCACACCCGGGCATGGGCTCAGGGCCACCGATTCATGGAGGGAGCCACCATGTGCAAGTATCGCCTGCGCTGCAGCAAGGATCCCCCTGAGGCACTGGGAGTCTTGTGCTGCCATGTACTCATGTGTGGCAATAAAATAAATGGCTGCTCTAAACAGAGGGGCAAAAGACAGGCAGATTGCACGTGGTGGTTGTGAACAAGCAGTGGTGGCATTCAGAGCTGAGCCCTGGCGGTTAGGATTTCTGGAGGTTCCTGTTCTGCTAGAGGCTCTGTGTGTAAGCTTGGGCAAGTACTTGACTCTCATCAAACCGTTTATCTCCCTATCCTAAACCCTGCCTCTAAGGGCACGGGGGGATCTGGTTTTGGCAAGTTTGTGTGGGATCCTTTGCAAGGTGCATGTAAATATTTAACTGTTTCAAGGAATACAAGGAGGGAAGAAAGAAAATCATGTGAAATTTTTGTGTGTAGAAGGGTTTTACAAAGAAAAAACTATGCGCAAGGCCAACACATTTGAGCCAAGGTGAACATGCCTGAAGAATAATCTCTGCCATTATGCAGGAAGACATGAAAGCAGCTGTCTGGGCTGATACTTTTTTTCCACTTTGAAGCCTTTTCAAGAAAGGCAAAAGAGAATTGGAGACTCGTTATAAATTGGACTCAGCTCTGTGTCCGTTGCTGTTAGTGTCAGAGCTCCTGGCAAGGGATGCTCAGAGGAAGACCACAAGAACAGGACAGATGTGCAGAACTAGAGACTTGATTTCTCACTCATGTCTCCTGTGACCTGCATCTTCAATACTTCAGGAGTGACAACTGGTACCCTCGTGTTTGATAACCCACAACAGACTCACTTTGCATGAGCTCGTCTGATTTTTTTTTGACCTGACATGAAAGTTTTGTTGTCAATGACATAATGAAGTGATGAGTTTCACAGATGACCCATTTGAGTGACCTGATGATCTTACAGACTTCCACAATGTCCCCCGTGCAGATACCACTTTTATAGGCTCTTATATTTAACATCTCTTCAAACATCCATCATCTCGGCTTCCCTTACTGTAATCTTCTCTGTTTTGCCATGGCCGATAGGGCCATCAGATATGCACACAGTTTAAAGAATGCAAGTGCACCCTGGACTTATTCAGGAGAATAATAATGGATTATGATTTCTTATATCTTTCCTTTCCTCCTAGTTCCTTATGCTCTATTTGCTTCTTTGGTCTCTCCAAATATTGAACTGTCATTTCAGGAGTGCTCTCTTGAGGCACTGTCCTCGAGACGTCACTCCTGAAAGCTAAAAATAGTCTGGAGTCAATTGTAAGGCACACAGAACGAAGTTCGTACGCTCTCCCTTATATAGGAATTTACGTTTATCAGTACTGAATACCGTGTCCAGCTATATTTCAGCACAGCAAAGGAAGAAGGAAAAGAAAATACCAGTGAAGGGTTTGTGTGCAGAAGCACACCTGGATGACAGCATTATCAACCAAACCAAGCAGAAGACAAGTGGGACTCCCTGAACACCCAGCTTGTCCTAAATGTCATAGCTAAAAGTCTGGGCGTACCCCTGTGCATGGTGCCAGATTTTCTAACTCGACAAAGACAGCCTGGGGTTGCCAAGCTTGGGTTCCTACCCTGCAATGGAGACCTTAACCCTCAGCAATTAGATCTCTGCACAGATCCAGCAGGAACAGAGGCATCCCCATCCTTGCACAGTGACCAGGAGGTGTCTGGGCTAGCCAAAGGGACACGCTGAGGAAAAGGTTGTTTCTTAAATTGTATCCCTCTTAGAAGCTCAGTCATCCATTTCCAGACTGCAGGGAAGTCAATCTGTCAGACTGGGATTCACAGCCTGTAATTCTCATTTGTGTTAGATATTTAGGCAACACTTCCAACAGGACAGCTGGGTGAGGAAGGAGGAGTGCCAGTCTTTTCTGCAAAAATATGGCTGGGTCAGGGCACCCACACCTCACTTCACTCAGGGGAAAAGCAATACACCACCCGTGCAGTCGGCAGGAGCCAGGGGTTCAATCCTTCTCCAGCCCGAGAGGGTGAACCCAGCACAGTGATCACCAAGTTTGGGGGCAGTCAAAGGAAGCATCATCCCTTCCTCTTCCAGGTGGGGACAGAAATTGCCATCTGTCTTTCACGTTGACTGGCATCTTCTCTTCCTCAGGCTTCTTCTTCAGAGAGAGTTGTATGGGTCTAATTTTTCTTTCTTTGCCTTATAATGAGTCTGCACATTTTCAGGTCAGAAACTGTCTCTCTTGCATAACGCTCAGCACAAATGACGAGCAGTCTGTTCATAGTTACTGTTAAAATTATATCATCAGAACTTGTATTATATCTTGGCAGAGTCTCTTCCCCTCCTCATGTAGAAAGAGATGTGATTAACTGCTGCGTTTCCATGCTTGGATTGAAAGGCTTTGTGGGCTTTGTCAGTAGTTAACATAATTCACGGAAAACCAGAATACAACCTTGAGGCTAAATGTGGCCCATTGAATTCTACAATGGGGCAATGGTTTGATCAGGGTACAGCAAAACATGCCAGGAGCAAAAGCCTTTGTGGGCCATAGCTCCATAGGAAAGATTAAATCAGCCACAATCTGCTCCATTTTATGTAAAATAGGTGCAGCTCTAAAGCTCCTGGCAAGTGGCCACTGAAGCCTTTGGCTGGACAAAGTTTGGGCATCTTTGTGTGTTAATTGCCAGCTGTTGGTGACTGGAAGGCTGCCAGGGATGGAGTGACTACAGCAGTGTTTCTGGCTGAAATATGGCTTTTATAAATTAATCACCTCAAATCTATTTAGTGCCTTGTAACAGACACATCTGTACTTATCAATTCCTCTGTCTAGAGCATCTGCACATGACGATGACCTTAAAACAGCATTATAAATACAGTATATGTGACATTCAGGCTGCCTATTCCAACCTCACAGTGGGAGGCAATAATAAATAGCAGCTATTTCCACAGCATCGCTACATGATGGCTTAACCTACTCACGTTCATAGCCCTTCACATTTAATTTGCAGCAAGTCTGGGATACAGAGCATTGAGGCTTTTGAATCAGGCTATGTGCAGCCCTATGTGCTTCAGCATTATAAAAAATAATATCGTTATCTCAGCTCTTCGACATCTGGCGTATTTGCAGATATTGCAAGTTTTGTGATATTGCAAACTGCAGATTGTCAAATGTTGAGGATATTTGCAGATATTCAGCCCCACAATTGTATGACAGATTAAATTATATTTCACTCTGAAAGAGAACATGAGGCCAACATTTTCCAACATGAGTATCTACAGATTAGTACAAAGTTGGTGATTAAGTCCTTAGATTAGTTACCCATATGAGAAAATGCTGCCTTAAGAAACACTCAGTGAACAGTCAGGCAGGCACTGCTAGACTGCAGGAAGAGGACCTGGATGCCTGGAGAGCAGCACTCATTCCATAAACAAGTGTAGCCTGAGAGGGATGATCCTGATGGTTGGAGCACAAGACTGAGGGAAGGCCTGTAACCCTCCCATACCGAGAAATTACCATTTGACTTTGAGGCTGATGATTTATTCGTGAAACTTCCTCACCATCATTGCAAGTGAATGAAAACTTAATCCACAGAAATCATCATGCCCCTAAGCTGCTGCTCATTTTGATGCATTCTGTATCACCACACATCTTTATGTCTCTAATCTTGCACTTCTTTGTCATTTGGTACCTCAGTGACCTTACACCTCTAGCTCTCGCTCCCAAAGAGCGTGTTCCTGTGAGTGCTCCTGCCTGATCCTGGCTCTGGGAGGTCCGCACTAATTTACTGCTACAACAGAAATGAGCCCTGCCTCGTCAAGTGCCCTGCTCCATATCCAAGTCTGCAAGCTTGATACCTCTGTTTCCTCCATTGCCGTGTGTCTGGATCTCCTCTTATCAAATATAGTTCCACAACATAAGGTCCAAAGGAAGCCCCCAACTCCTAGGCTGTTTGCTCTCTGAAAGACACCTTTCTGTTGAATTTGAATTATTATTATTTTTTTTAATCTCAAGCCACTGCCTGTCAGTGCAGGATGAGCAACCTTATTCAGTCTACAACTCTTGTAAAGCCACTAAGGCGCATCATTTCACAACGGACACACTCCAGACGCTGTAAAACTCAGACCATTTTGTGGAGCGGCAGGTGTGTGCTTTCAGTTGCTGCAAATTGCATTGGCTACAGTGATGATGATCAGCAATGGTGGTAAACATTTACATTGTCACCTGGCACAAAAACCACAATGAGGAAATTCACTGTGCTGGAAAGCCACTAAAATAAAAAGGAAAAAAATTCTGTTCTGCCCAGTCATATTTTCTCTTTGTATCCTGAGAGAGCTCTTTTCCCAAGAAACTCTGGCAATCTGGTAGTGATCTGTTTCATTCATCGCCAGCCAGCACTGAGCATTGTCCATGCAGCATAACTCCTGGATCTTCCTGGGGAGGTGAGCCACGCAGGATGGATCCTCTCCTCTCCTCTCCTCTCCTCTCCTCTCCTCTCCTCTCCTCTCCTCTCCTCTCCTCTCCTCTCCTCTCCTCTCCTCTCCTCTCCTCTCCTCTCCTCTCCTCTCCTCTCCTCTCCTCTCCTCTCCTCTCCTCTTCTCCTTCTCCTTCTCCTTCTCCTTCTCCTTCTCCTTCTCCTTCTCCTTCTCCTTCTCCTTCTATGTGCGGATACACACTTCTGACATGCTTAGAAGTGTTTGAGCTTGTCAGGCTGCGCAGTTTTTCCGTTTCAATCTGGTTTTTTGCCATTGACTCTCACCTTGTGAAATTTCCAGTTCTGTTGCATGTCTTACTGTGAATATTGTTTTTGAAAAGCTGGATAAAAAATCTTCACCCATCAAAAAAAAAAAAAAAAATCAGGAGGTGTATTTTGTTTCTGTTTTTGTTTTCCCCAGCAATATCTTTATATTGCTGATTCCTACTACTCATCCCAGACCTGAAACTAATGACTCACTGGTCTAGTTTAACAAATGTGTGATGTCTATTAGGCAACCAAATAGCTGTTCTTAGTTGGAATAATCATTCACTAAATCCATTATCCATAGCTCCTTTTAACCAGGCCTCTTTCTATGAGTGGTGTGAGAATTTTGATGCTGGTGATTTAAACACACAGTGGAGCAAACTCCTACTGCAGTAAAGATTTTTAGCAACTCCCTTAGCACCTTCATTGGCTCCGCTAAGCAGCTAAATGCAATTTAAGCCAAATGGCTCAGCAATTCAGATGTGAACCTTCCGTAAGCAAAGACCCTTCTGCAGCTTCTGCTGCTCCTAATGGGAACATATGCTGCAATACTTCAGAATGATTTAGAAACCACGTAAAAGACAGAGTTGTATTTTTTGCCTTCTATGAGTTTAACACCTTTGGTATCTGAGAGTGACAGTGGTGTTACATGCTATATTAGTCTTCACTTTTCATTTTGAGCCAGTGCAATCTTTAAGCAGAGCAAAGATTTAAGCAAAGATTTTCAGAGAGCTTTCCTTTGTAGGAAAGATGAATATTTAATACTAGCCATCATTGTACTGTATGCACATGCAGAACATACAATATAGATGAATGAAGGTTCAGTGGCAGGGCAACAACACAGTTCTCAACAAAAAAGGACCATTTCAGAAAAATCTCTCCGGAAAAAGACCACCAGAAATTCCTTTAAAAAAATATGCAGTGAATCAAAATCAGTGGAGATTTCTTGATCCAAATTGGAATGACCTGAACTTTAGAGCAAAGCTGACCAATGAGTTCATTAGAATGAGATATATATACCATTGTTCCCCATAAGTGAGTACGTACCTGCCAGATTTCTAGCCAAATAAATGCCACAATTTCTGCAGATTTGCCCCTTCAGGAAGATGGTACCGATGGCAACAAGGCAGAGATTTTAAGGAATCTTAACCACTGCACTTGCCCAGGACTGAAAGGAATGCAAAAAAAAGACATCCAATAAACATATCTGCTCTATATTTGTGAAAAAGGCAGACACCACACTGATTTTCTAAGTTCTGTAGAAGAATACCTTCTACTCCAAACGTAACCAAGGATAACACTAAACAGCAGCCACTCTCCCTAGGCTTCTACAAATCTGTAAACTTGTAATCAATAGTTTCAGAAGAGCTGATAAATGGCTCTTTACATCAGTAATGTTAATTTTCAATGCATCTTGAAACACCGGGGAAGTTTGGGGACACTGGCAGGAAGCCAAGAAAATGGCAATAGTAAAAAAGGTAAATGAGATGATCCCATGGTACCAGCCCTGTGAAACTGAATTGATCCTTTGCAGAATAATCAAATAGATGATAGAGCATTTCATTTCCTAAAGAAATTAAGAAGAAAGGCACAATTAGTAGAAACTCACACAGGTTTTGAAAAAATAAAATTATATTAAAATAATGTGATTTTATTCTTTAAAAATCAGTTAAATTCCAAGCTTGACTGAGACAGAATAGGATTGAAGTAATAGTCTTCTGAAATATCTTTGTGTTGGTGTGTCTTAACATTTTAAGTAAGAAACTAGAAAGGCACGACATCCTCATTGCACATGAGAGAGTTGAGAAAGTAGTTAACTTGGAGATCTGAAAATACAATTGTAAATGGGAAATAATTTGAAAAGAGGCTTCATTTTGCAGATGTTCCATGAAGCTTCGTTTTTGTACATACACTATTCCAAACAATTGCCACCGATCTGGAAGGAAATGTAGAATAATCCTTCACAAAATTTATGAGACAGTAAAACCACTGGAGACATAATAACTAGAGACTGATTTGGATTACTTGTAAGCTGGATGAAAGAGGAAAAGTACCTGCTGAAATATCACCATCTGTAAAGTCCTACACCCGGGGAAAAGAGCGCAGGCCGTACTTAAAGAATGATGGTTTATTTTAAAATTAGTTGGAAATGATGGTGTATTAAATGACTGTAGAAAATAGCATTGAAAACCTTTTCATCTGTAGTTTAGGTAACCGTGCAGGAACAAGAACAGAAGCAGGATACATCACTGATATGGATCTCGAGTCCTCAAGGTGATTTATATATATATATATATATATATATATATATATATATATATAAATATATATATATATATATAAATATATATATATATATATTTATATATATATGTGACCCCCTTAGCAGAAGACACATACGAGGATGAGACAGATGGGCAGTTTTGGTGGAGATCAGAAGGAGATTAGGAAAGTGGGGAGTGATGACCAAAGTGAATAATTGAGTTAGTCATCTGTGCGGGCCAGGACGCGCCGACACGGGCGACACCCAGGGGTTGTGCTGTGGGGTGTGGGAGCCCCCTGGGCAGGTGAGAGGCATGGGCTGGGGGGGAGATGGAGGCACGCACAGGAGGCCCAGGTGGCAACCTGAAAGGGCATCCGCTGTCCACAGGGCAGAGACTGGCTGTGCTCGGGCAGCTGCCTGCCACCTGCTTGAAGAGGGGCAAGCCTGCCTGAACAGGCAGAAAGAAACGGGAACTGGAGATACCACAGGAGTGTTCACCAGGCAGAGGGTGAAGGCCAAGCAAGATGCCTGGGAGAAAGGAAGTGGCATGCATGGAGGATTGGACCTAACAGCCCAGGGGGAAGCAGGGATGAGGCAGTAGACACGAATCTTTACAGTCATCTGCCTGTGAAACAGCCTTAATGAGCTGAAATGCAACATATGAATAGTCAAATCTAAAAGGATGACAGTGTAAAATTGCTTAGGCTCTTATCATTTTCAAGTGCTTTTATTTATTCAAAATTACCATGACATCACCCTCTCCTGCAGAGAGAGCTCATGTAATTGCTGTTTACTGGTTTAAGGCCTTTTGGGGTAATTTTTGAGGCCATCTACTTCTGGGATGAAAGGCAATTACCAGTTCTGTTGTCTTATAATGCAGTGAAAATAAAATCTAGAGAAAAGCCTCTCATGAGTGTGCGTGGTGGCTTCTTCCCTTCTCCACAGCAGCAGTGTGTGGGGCAAGGCTGGACCCCCGCCTGGAAGCCGTCCAGCTGCAAAGGGCCCCCCGCCCGGGGCAGAGATGGCAGTCAGCGTTCAGGGCTGGGAAGGGGATGGGAGCATGGCACCAGAAACTCAGTGTGAGGGAGGAGAGGTGGCGAAAAGGTAAAACAGCGGAAAATCTTGTTTCCACCCAGAATGAGTTTAAATTGGTCCCGAAGCACAAAGAAACTTAAAGATCTGGACTGTATAGCATACTCTTCCCAATATATACAAAAGCTTGTAGAAAGGCCAGTCATTAAAATATCTCTCATTTCAGTGTGAGGTTCAGCTTTTTACCTATGCTGTGGTTCAGCATGGTGCACCATCTTATCCTGTCTAGTTTTCCTCAAGCCCAATAATAATCTGAGTAATGTCTCGAAGGACCGACACATCATGACTTATGAGGTGAGTGCCTCCCTATAATTAGTTTTTATTAGGATCATAAAATATGTAGTCTGACTAAATATTAGGCTAATGATATTAAAATCCTAACTGCTCCAGAAGGGAAACAGAGCAGCCTAGTATAAATCCACATGTTATAAAAAATGACTTCTAGGTAAATTGTGGTCTTAGAAGTTAACAGTTTTACTGTACGCTGGTTGTAACTTCAGGGTTATAAAAATTATTACTGAGGAAAAAAAAGAACTTCAGAACTATCAAATTGAAAAAAAAAAGTCTTAATGTGCTGCTATCTCATCATGTTAATGTAAACTGCCTGTGGCTTACGGGTGTGACCCAACCCATCTTGAGTGCTCCATCAAAATCACACAATCTAATAAAATTAACAGATATTTAAACAACTTTTTACAACAGACTAATTCCCAACCCCCTTTGCAGCAGCTGTGACTCAAAGCAATGCCTTGGTGAAGGACATCTCCCAGCTCCAGGCAGCTCCACTGGGGTCACCCAGGCACCGGTGGGTCGGTTTCTCCCCCATCTCTCTCCCAGCAAAGCATGGTGGAGGGTCCCTCTGGCCCAGCCTCGGTGCTGCCGCAGACATCTCGAGCATCCTCTTCAGCAGCCACAGCGGGAGCTAAGGGCACTTCTCCGGACACATCTGCTGCTGGGTGGCATCAAGCCTGTGCAGCTAACAGGACCAGAGCTGTCTCTAAGTGGGAGGCATCCCAAAAGAGAGGAGATGGCAGGCTGTCATGGGGGCCTGGGACAGCAGTGGTGTCTTGTTCAGTTTTGTTTGTGTGGCGTTTTGTTGGAGGCTCAGATGTGTTCTCCAACTTTTTGTATTTCTCAGAGAGATTATAAGGAGGTCAGGTAGGGACAGATAGCACACAGAAGTCATTTGACTTCTGTAATGTCAGTGCTTGTTCCACTCACAGCTTGGGCAGTCATTTATAATGTGCTTACTGAGAAACTCTAGTTGATTAAGAAGTTTCCCCCTAAATTTGGAAGCAGGATTTCACAACTCCTTTCTTACAGGGAGGGAGGAATTTTCCCCAATGGCTGCAATGCCATCACTATGCATCATTCGAAGTATTGCCTGTCACAGGCTCCAAACAGAGAAAAACTCCTCCAAAACAAACTAGAGCCATCAACTGCAGCTGCCCGGTTCCCTGAGGGCTCTGGCCTCAGATGCTGGCTCTGTGCAGCCGGCGTCCCGGTGCTGCTCCTGGCTCCGTGGGGTGTAAATACCCCCGGTCTCTGCCAGGCCTGCAGAGTGGGCAGGTCTGTCAAGAGGATAAAGCAAAGGAAATGCGGGGTTCAGTGGCTTGTTTATTACAAGAGCTACAGAGCCAGCTGGGATGGTGACCGTGCCCTGTCCTCTCCTGGGCAAGCCAGCTGAATACATGGTTATGGGTGTCTTCTGAAAAGACTTTGTTTTTTAATTAAAAAACCCCACTTTTGAAGCCAATCCTCACTGCAGAGCTGCTCAAATAAAGGAAAGATATACTCGCTGCCACCTAGCAGACCCAGGACCCAGACCTGCGCCAGGCGGGCGAGGAGCCTGAAGCTGCGACTCTGCCACCCCAGCCGAGCACGTTTTACTCTGGGCAAATGCCCAGACCGGCCAGGACTCACAGGATGCCCCTTGCACTGCAAGCAGGAGCCTTCAAACACCACAGCTCATTGTCTGTGGAGTTACCTGTCCCATGCGACAGGGTCTGGCTCGCTCCCAGGCCTGGGACCCTGCTCCTCTGCTGCCAGGCTGAGGGCAGAGCTGCCCCTGCCTCTGCTCCTGTCAGTCTCTCCACAAAAACCCATATTACCTGCCAACCCCGAGGCATGCTGATTCACAATGAAGAGCCATGGGTTTTTCCCCCAGACGTAAGCCTCGAGATAAAAAAACCTATGGTCTCTTCAAATGTTTCAAATAGCTATAAATCCACTCAGATTTGCATCTGAACAATGTTGCCTGGGCCCTCTTTAGGCAGCCCCCCCTGCAGTATGACTCAGACTGAAGCAAAGCAGAGTACTGATGCAGACACGTTCATTCACACAATAATTTCATAAAAGAGCAGTTCACATCTTGTCCCCCAGGCAGTAAGCCTTAACCTTGGAGCAAAAATAAACACATTTCTCAGCCTGTTGTTCAATGTCAGTTCTTTCCTTTCCCTGTGCGGAGCAGCCACGTACGAGCACCCACAGCTGGCAGCGGTGCCATAGCAGTCCTTCCAGTTCCCCTTCCTCTTTCACCATATGGGGGATCTCCTTCATGTGCCTCCAAGCCCAGACCTCCCAGACAACCAGTGCTTCAGCACACACTGCAGCCCAGCACACTTGTTCCTTTGCAGACCGGAGGTATTAGCAATTCCAGAGATGCCATGGGGCCTTTTCTTCAATCCCTGCCGGGAGAAGAACAACTCTAAGATCATGGCAAGTTGCTTAATTTCCCCAGGCTGTCGGCATTTCCAAAATGTCATAGGCATTTTCGACTTGATGCACAGCACTGAATCAACTGAAGACCTTTTCTTCCACACTTCTACACAATTTTTTTTGGTGGGGGGCATGGCTTTTCAGATGAATCCATTATCTCTTGCCAGTATTTTTCCACTAGCTTCCTTCATTACGTTACAGGTGGTCTGTTTTGAAACTGTGCAGGCATTACCAGCTTGAGGGGAGCTGAGTCCTTTTGAAGGTTAATCAAAGGGAGGCTGTTGCAAGGTGCACTGAAGGCATCTTCTCTGAAGCCTCTGCTGCCCATGCAGAGGGCCCAGAGTGTGACTCAGCCCTTCCACTCCTGCTGAGCACTGAAATATTGCAGAGCCCTCTGGTTGCCAAAGGGGAAGAAAAACATTTGTTCGCTTGTCTGAGTCCTGAGGAGGCCCCCTGTCCTTGATGCTGCACCAGCCCAGGAGCTCACATCCAATGGCCACCACCACCACTCACCAGACCTGCTTCTCCTCCATACACAGACCACATTTAACATACAGCCACTTTCTATACCAGGAAACCCCTAGCCTAAATCACTTTTTTTCCAACTGTATGAAATGTGCTGGAAAAGACATCTTTCTCCACAGTGATACCACTTCTTGACAGTAAATTACCAGCAGAGGTGATGCTCCCAGGTGCCCTTTGGAAGGGCTGAACCCCTGGCCCAGGTAGAGGAGAGCCAGGGACTTCCCAAATTCCCGCTCCCAGGCTCCCTTGAAGCAGTCATAGGTCCTCACCACTCCATAGCCTCTGGCTTCACTTTTCTTGAGTTATACGACAGTACAAAACCAATGATATTACAAGCTACCCCAGCAGAAGCACATTTATTTGCCAAAGAGGCATGCCAGAGAATGATTGCTGTGTGCTAACCCCACTCTGACACTGTTTCCCACAGCATTGCTGTGGGCTGCTGTTAGAGGCAGGGTAAGCAGGCAAACTTTTGATCTAACCCAAATAGCCTTGCTTACCTTCTGATGTCAATAGAATATCTTTCCACAAAGTGGGATGGCCAAAACCAGCAGTTATTGCCACCCTCCAGGCAGCAAACACTGCATTTTTTAATTCCCTACATTGAACCATCCCTCACCAGGTAAAAGATAATTCATTGTAACTCTGTTTTTGTTGTAATCAGGGATTGCTTTTAAAAGTCTGTATGAACTTGTTTAAAAAATAACACAGAAACTACTGAATTTTTAAAGTAATACTTCTGTTTCAGGGAGCAAAAAACCTTGGCTTAGAAACCAATGTCATTTTTGCATCTTTGCTGTGTAGTTGTAACCTTTGCTCACTTACTTCTTGCATCAGGGAGTGAGAGCTTTGTCCCTGGCACCAGCCACCCCACCTGAGAAATGGTGCTATACGTGACCAGAATGCTTTTGTCTCTTCGGTAGAGCTGTTCTTTTCATCTTCCGTTTCCTTTAGGAATTATCTTTGATTCTCTTTATCTTTCTTCTCTTGCCCTTTGCTGTGGGTTGTTTCCAATCAGTTTATACTCCAACTCTTTTTCTGCTGCTTTAATCTCCTGTGTACTCCTCACTCCCCTCTGCTTTCTGCTCCTCTGCCTCTAAGTACTAGACACCCACTTCTGCCCTAAAGCATGGGTGCAGGAGCCAAGCCCCACATCTCACTTGGGAAGGGGAACTTGATGGCCAGTGTACCCCTGATCACAGCAGAGAAGCCAGTCATGGGCTGCTCTATGGCCAAGCACGAAGAACTGCACATCTCAATATTTGTGGGTCCCTTCCAACCTGGGATATTCTATGATTCTGTGATCACGGTGTAGGGAGTCCGGGTGTAACACAGAGGTTGGTGTCTCATGGCCCATCTGGAGACGCCCCACCAAACCTGCTGGAGGTTCTGACCGGTTTTGCTGGCACCACTATTTTGTTTGCTTTGCTCACTTCTTCCCAGGCACTTCAGCCAATGGAAGTTCACAGCAGGTGGGACAAGAAGGAAAGTTTTGTGGAGAGATTTGGTGTGGCAGCTTACTTCAGAGTCACCAGTGGACTTGCATGGGAAAGAGAGACTAAGAGCACTTGAACCCCAGCGAAAACATCATGTGGAGCTTGTGTCTTCTTAGATATCAGTTGATCCACCCATAAGACAGAAAAGGATAGGGAAACAGGCTTTGTTGGGTTTTTTTGGCATGGGGTCTTTTTTTGTTTGTTTGGAATTTTAAAATTTTTTTTAATTCTAACAATCTGCTAAACCTGGCTAAACCTGTGTCACGGTCCATTCAGTGATGAACTTGTGATGGTTTGTTTACCTTGATCTCGAAGCGTGAAATTAAGGCAACCAAAATGCCAAGGGGTTATAATTCAATCAAACAGCGTTACTTTATTAATTTGCCCATAAAGTGGCACGTGATATAGAGAGATGGAGAGAAAAGGAAAGAAAAAGGGGGAAAAGGGGGGAAAGAGGATTACAGCTACCACCACAAGTTCCAAAGGCGTCGCTCTGGTCTCAGGTCCTGTGAGAAGAGTCCTGCCGGTCCTATGTTGTGATCTGGGATCCTTCAGTGGGGAGATCTCGATGAAGTCCAGTCAGGAATCATCTTTTATGCTTCTTCACCCCTTCTCACTCCCATAGATTGAGGCCAATCTCTGCCTTTGTTGTGCAATCCAGACTTAACTGCGCAGGCCTGAAGAGTCCCCGCTTCGCTTGCCAGAACCCGCCTGCGCCGCCGCTTTCAGGGGTCTCTTACCGGTCCGTTGGGTGACCTCAAGACCCTTGGCGAGCCTCTGCGCATGCTCGTCTTTGTTGGCCTTTGTTACAGGGAGGAGGTAGGGGGCAAGTCTGGCTCAGGCAACAGGTGAAAATCCATCTTCTGGACAGCAGTTATTGTCCCCATGTCGGAGAAGCCTTCGTAACACAATTTCTTTTAGGAGGTGGGGTGGCGAGTTTGGCTGAGGCAGCAGTGAAATCTACCTTTAGCTATTGTTTCCTGCAGCCCCCAGGTCGGAGAGTCCTGTGCAACAAAATTCCTTTCTTCAGGCCTCTCTCCAAGTCATTGTCCAATTCTTTCTATCAGGCCATCTGTTCTCCAAGTCCCTGATGGTGATGTTCAGGCAGATACTGTTCTTCGGACCGACTCTTACAACCTGGCTAAAGATGAGATGTGCTGAAAGCAGCTGGAGGAAGGGCAGGTGGGTTTGACACCCCATCCTGTTGCAGGGTAAGTACCTGGGAGACAGTCAGTGCAGCTCAGACATGCTCATCCAACACAGGTCAGATGGAGAACAATTGGTCCAGAGTTCATGGAGATTTATTTTGCCCTATAAACAAAATTAATTTCAGTGGCCTATACTTAAACCCTCTCTCAGCCCATGCACACGGCTAGCTCATGACAAGAACAGTTTCTGAAAGGCAGTATATTAGTTACTTCAGTGAATAGCCGAAACACGTCTAATTATACCCACAGTCACTCTGTGAGAAGAGCACATCTCGGAGGACACAACCACCCTATACAGCAGGGTACTCCTCTCCTTGCATTAGCAGCTGTGGCTGCTGCCTGAGAAGGTGCCAGCAGAGCTCCGGTGGGGCAGTGCAGTGAGGGGTCGGGACTTGTTCTGCTGAGCGTTTCGCTCTGCCTCTTGGGTCTTCCCGTGACAAGTTTGCTGGAGGCAGGCAGTGCATCTTCTGTGGGAAAGAGCTGTGTCACGGTGGAGAGCAGGCCAGGCGAGCTCATGTTGCATGCCCTTAAGTTGTCACAGCGAGACTGGGATTCTTGAGGGCTCAGGACGTTGTCAGCTGTCACTCAGAGATGAACGCTTCCATCATCTGAAGCGAGGAGACTCAGGCAGAAGGACAAGACTATGCCACGTATGGCTCCAGGACCTCTGCAACCTACAAAAGCAGCTGGTTGGGGCTGTCTGCCCCCCACCACTCTCCTTTTGGGGCAGAGACCCTAAAGCCAGCAGTGCTGAGAGCCGTGGTGCAGCTGGAAGCTTTGCCCACTGCCAGGCTGCCCCGGCGGGCACCTGTGTCCCTGCGCCGGGGCCGGACCCAGCCAGCCCGGGCGAGCAGCAGTGGGAGCGTCTGGGCTATTTTAAGCAGGTTATGTCAGTCCTGCTGCCCCCCCCAACTCTCCCCACTCTCCCCGCAGCACTGATTGCTGTGGCAGGATGGATTTACCAGACTAAAAGGGCCAATGGTTTAACTGATATGATATGGCAGCTCATATGTAATCTCATTATTCTGTCTAGCAGGACACATTATTCTCTATTTATCACACTTCTGTCATCACAGGTCTGTTGTTCCTGTGCTTTGAGGACAGCAAGAGCACCCCTTTCTGCTGGGGAAACCTCATGGGGGGCAGGAGCAGAGTGGGGCGCTTCTGCAGCTGCAAAGCTCCTGGATGCTGGTCGTAGGCACATCTGCCTCTAATCTTCACACAACAGGGCTGGGAAATGCAAAGGAGCTGGCAAAGGAAGAGCTGCGGTGTTTCCAGTGAGCAGTAAATTTGCTGGGAAATGAAGCCTTTGCAAGTGTGTATGTAATACGGTAGGGGAGGGCATGTTGCCTAAGTGGGAAATCCAGTTTGCATCTGACAAACACAGATTTGCCCCCCACACATCCAGTGAGGAGGGCAGCCTCCACTACCCAAACAAATCTGTTGTAGTGTTCTCTGGACTAAACTGTCTGGCTTATTAGTAGGGGGTTTTTTTGTTGTCGTTGTTGGTGGTTTTCTTTTTGTCCTTTAAATCAAGCTACAGTCGAAGGGAGAAAGCAAGGGGATAAATAATTGGAACCCACACAAAAAAAATAGTTTCAGGTCAAAAATACTCTGTTCATTGAAATATTCTGACACAAAACGATTCCCTATCTTACATCATCCTCTCACCCTTAATTTTACCATCAGTCCTTAAAAAAAATAAAATTATTGGGCCAGTATATTTGTGCTTACACTCTTTTAATAACAACCTATAGTACTGCTGCTGCTGGCTGCTGCTGGCTGCTACTGTATCCTCTGACAGTTTAGCCAGGGGAGCAAAACCACATCTTGTTAGAGGGATGTTCCCAGGATGTTCCAGGATGTTCCTTCACAAAGGAGCGCGGTGCGGGGATGTGTGCGTGTCGGCCGGGGTCCGGGAATATGCGAGGGGCAGAGCCGGGCAGCTGACCGAGTGTCACAGGCACAGCAGCCACTCATACAGCACTGCTCAGGCTCAGATCTGAAAATGCCTTGCAGAGGATGGGAAGCATAATTAGCACAGTATGCCGTAGGATAGATGTTAAAGCAATCTGTCTAGCAGACAGATACTACAGTACTGAATAATATAGACGTTAAACCAATGACCCAGAATCCAGCCAGCTAAAATCTTAATCCCCTTTAAATAGATTCGCAGACATCCTTTCATCGCAAACATTTGATCTGAGCAGACACTGTACGCTGTTGTGTTGTATTTATAGAGCACCATGACAAAAGTTCGAGATGTTTGTGCTTAAATAACGCTATTTTCCCCTGTTAATTTGTCAGCACAGTGCTGTCTTTGCACAATGCATTTTTGAGATGGAGAGAAAAAGAATATCAGCTCCGGATCCACAGGCAGATAACAAACAAAAGGCTCTGTGCAAGCAAAGGCAGCCCACAAGACACAGCAGTGGAGCAGCGGGGATCCGAGCTTGGAACAAGGTTAGACCTGACCAGGAAGGGACTTTTCATCTGAATAACACCGAGGTTGGAGTTTGGCAAATGTTTGTGGTAAATCCATTGTCTGACCAAAACAAAATCCCTCACACTTGGTAAATGAAACAGCTGAATATATCTGTGAATTCAAATTTATGCTAAATAATTTGGATCAAAATAGGGAAGAGGATGAGTTGCAAACTGGCTCGCTTTGGCACTCTGGAAGGAGCTGCTTCAATTTTGAAGCGAGGTTCAAGGGTGGATTTGCAAAGCTGACGAGGCAAGGGCATCTTTCCTCTGGCTGCTGGGGTGTCAGCAGACCTAGCAAGAGTAGAGGACATCACCGTTCAAACCCATTTTCTGCCAGGAGGTAGACAGAAACTGAACTCAGGCTTATCAACCCCTATTTTTCAAGAAAGTGACCTAGCAGCTAAGCCGTACAGAGGTCTAACAAAAAGGTCTTTTCAACGTCTCCTGGTAAAAATGTTTTATTTGTGTATGTGGGTGAGCACTAATTGGAGCAAAGACTAGTGTCCAGCTGTTCCCACTGCTTGAGCCATCAGGCTACCAAATCACTCAAGCTTTTCCATTTTCTAATTTTTTTTTATACCAGTTTTGCTGGGTATGACTGTGGCCAGAGCTCAGACAGCTCAGATGGGATACTGGAGATTTGTGTCCAAAACTACAGACTGGGGGAATTCAGTTCAAATACTCTTTCTGCCTAATTCTACGTTGCTGCTACACTCACTCGTTCATGAGTGGTGTGCCTAGAAAGGCAGTGTTTTGTTTTCTGGTTTCCTTCATTGCAGAAAATAGCCAAGGATTTCCTAAATTAAGCCTATAATATAAATTGAAATGTTTTTTCTCTTCAATTCAGTGACTATTAAAAAGCATTATTTTTTTCATTAAAAGACCAAAAAAAAGAAAGAATTGCTGATGAAGAAGTATAAGTTATTCGAACATTTCTACCTGGCAGAAATGTGCATTTCCTAAGGCAGGCTCTCTCCCCACCAGAGAGGTGATTCTCCCTCTCACCTGGAGATTCCTGTTTCTTTCTCTTCACTCAGGCTGGCTGCTTCATGGACCTGCTGAGGCTATCAGGGGTACCCAGCACCCACAGTCCTAGGGGAGAGCCAAACTCCTGGAAAGTCTGCAGTAAGGACCAGGGTAAAAATGCCTGGTGAAGTGGAAATGCTCAGTGGGTCCCTAGGCACAAATGGCTGGGTAGCAACACAAAAAATCATCTCTCATTCCTCCAGACATCTGGTGGTAAGAAGCACTGAGTGACTTATCTTAAAGGTCCTTGTTGGTGCAAGATCTGAAGCCGTGACAGCTCTGCTTGCAGTCTGTGATCATAAAGCAAGCGACCTGGTTTATACTGCCTGTCTGGTACTGAAATGCTGTTGTGTTGGAGCAAGATTGTCTGCCTGATGTCCCCTTCAGTCTATGGCAAAGATTGCTCACAGTGAACAAAATGGAACATGAAATAAATGCATCCAAGTGAGTCAGAAATTTTCTTTGCAGGGGAGTAATACTGAACACAGGCAAACGGGCTTGAGTTTAGTTTTCACCTTAGCCCTCCTTCATATTTCATTCCTTATCTATAATAACATTTTGAAAATATTCCAAGAGCACCTCTGCTCTCTCATCTCTGCTGTGTGAGAAGTCAGAGTATCAAACTAGAGAGGGCGTTTTGGACCAGCACTATGTTCCCATTCACGGTGTTTGAAATCTGCTGAGATTCTTTGTTCTAACTATTCCTACCAGCAGAAACTCACTCTTCTGACAAATAGAAATATTCTGATTTTCCTCCTCAATTTATTCATGGATAATTTATACACATTTGTTCTTGTGCCAGTATTGTTCAGCTCCCAGCTCTTTTCCCTTCTGTTTACTTGCTTATGGAAAGCAATCATATCACTCTCAGGCTTAATTTAGCAAAGAAAACAAGCAAAGTTCTTCTAGTTCTCTTTCTGTGAGATAGGGCTTTCATTTCTCTGCTAATCCTAGTAAGCCTTTTTTTGCACATCCTTCTGCTTGAACCTGTGGCCCTTCAAGCCTGGCTTCCTGGATAGTGCAGGTATTCCAGATAAGGTACTATTAGCATCTTGCAGTCTGGTATTCCTATTCCTCCCTAACTCTATTGGGAGTATCTTACTTGGAGACATATAACATGAAATTTAACTTTTTCACATCTTCATTATGCAGGTTTCTCCTGTTATCATTCCCAAGTGACGAACCCCTGTGTCAGGACAAAAATTCTTGTTATTAATATCAAATACTTTCTGCAAGTGAATTTCAGCTCCTTTTGTTATTATTCTGAAAGGCATCTACATCTCTCTATGTGATATCTGGATCTTTCATTACACTTGGAGTGCCCTTAGATTTGGGTCACATTTCATTTGGGTCACAAATTTCATCATTACTTGCTCTGTTTTGTACCAATTCATTTTGAACCAGTATAATCCACGAAAGTATTAAATCAGATCTGTCCACTTCCATAGAAGAAATATAAAGTGGGAAAGGAACTGCTTACATCTGGTTTTCTACTCCTTGCACAATCATGTCTAATTTCCTAACACTCTCTTTTAAGGAGTCATTAGTCCAGTGAAGTTCAGACCTCTTTCCAAGTGTTTGTTTTCCCCTTGCTGAGGCTGCAAATTATTAAAAGTTTTGAAGTCCTTGTTTAAAGAAACAAGAAACTTTCACATTTAAGATCCTGAGCTGTCCAGGCTACTTGGCTTTGCTAACTGATGCCCACACATTTCTCAGAGTTTGCACTGGAAAAAAAAATTTCAACACGTTTTCATTTTTCTTCCATTTAATGAGTATGTCATGACTAGTTGCTCTATAGTTATTTTCTAAGAAAAGCTTGTCTGTAATATCTTCACCCCTCATCAAAAATACATATAAAATATCATCATCTCAGCATTACATTTTTGGTGATGAAAGTTTTTGGTTATCATTCTACAAATAACTGGACTTCAAATGATTAGCTCTGCAGCCCGTAGCTGGAAAGATAACATTTCTATAATGATGCTGTGCATGGTTAATAGTTCTCACTTTAACAGTGCAGAGATTTCTATTAATGTTTCAACTCAGAGCTTAGAGACCTGATGTGGATATGGAAGACTAACCCACAAAGCCCCCACAAAGCTGTTCTTTCTCCAAATGACTTTACCAAAGCAACTTCATTTTATCTATGCCTTTATTTCTCATGTTTCTTCAGTTTATGACACCATTGACACACATTACTTGCCAGCTTACCATACATATTTTTCCTTCTATCTTTTCTGGACAATGTGTTCTTGTACTCAAGTCACAATTGCCATTTTATCGTATTAATTTATCTGGGGAAAAATAAACCACTCTCAATGCCTGGGAGAAATATGAGCAGCAATAATGCTGAAGAAACCTATAGGAAATCCTGAATTATATTCTGTTATTTACAGGTTTGCAAGACGAGAGTCTGCAGAAAAGGCCGTCATGGTTTCGGTTGTGTTAGTGAGAGCCTCAGATCCCTGGCAAAGGGAAGCTGACTTTGCTGTGTGACTGCCCCTGTCATTCCCTGCACTGGGTTCCTGGAGAAAAGAAAAGCCCAATACTGACTGCAAAAACTTCTGACAGGACCACCATAGGAAGATTTGGGACTGGAAGTGGCTATTGATGCATTGATTAGCAGGGTACTTGAGCTCATGAGTCCAATTGGTTTTGAATAAAATCCTGGCCTGCCTAATGTTAGGCAGATACTCAGATATCTTGCTAAACCAGAGCCCTCATGGGAATAAAATAATTAGAATAAATATATATAGCTCAGCTATGTGTTTCCTAAATGAAGAATAAATAGAGGGATAATAAGAAAAAGTACTTCCAGCTCAGCTACATATTCCCTAAATGAAGCATATAGCAGTCTACAGCTCTTCTACAGGCAATGAATCCTGATTTAGAAGTATTTGTTGTGATGCTTGAGGCCTCAATTAGGAGTACAGAAGGTAAAGGAAAAGGGAAAATATAGACTGAGGATCAAGAATTTGTTGACTTTTAATTTTTGTAAGCCAAGACCAAGCAGAGGCTTTGGACTCACTGTGTGTGTGACCCAGGCAGAGTATTTTTAGGAGGTTTAATCTTTCAAAGGGCAGTTTTGGAGGAAATTCTGTAGGTTGGGCTTTCTTTGAAGTACTTCCAGTCAGCACCCTGGGCAGCTTAGCCATTTTGCAAAAGCCACATTACAGGCCCATGGAGTCTTCTGCAAAGAAGATGTGTTTCTGTATTTCACTTCCAAGGTCTTAAAAAAGATTTTTTTGGGGGGAAAGAAAAGGAAAATGCCAAGAGAAGAAAATTTTCTTGCTTTTCTGAATGATACCTTTTGCTCACATCAGTGAGCCAGTAAAGGTCAAATGGCATCTGTGTTTGTCAGAAGTTACTAGACACTTAGAAGCTTGCCTGTAAATAATGTGTTGAATTCGGCATTTCCAACGCAGATGGTACTGAGCAAAATCTCTGAATACATTGCCTGAGAAAGGCCTGAGGGATTTGACCAGCAAGAAATAGCTGCAATCACAAGGAGAGGGTTTGTTAAATGTTTGACCAAATTAACCAGCTGCACAACATGGTGATTTCCAGCTTCATTAAGTCAGTCTAGGGGAAAGCCGGGATCCAGAAGTTGTGGATGTGTGTCTGTGTGACCGAGCTTTCCGTGCAACATCTGGAAAAGAGAAAGCCATCTGACCTGGGAGCCTGATGGTGTCAGGGGTTGTCACTAGTTGCAGGGATGTGTTTCTTGTTTTTTAAACACCGCAGCAAAACAGCTCCCTCTTCAAAGAGCAGCGAGCATGCTGGTGTTGGGTTGCAAATCCCCTGCCACCCCAGCTCCAGCACATGTTATCTCACTGGGATTACCAAGAAACTTGAAAGATGTGCTTCTGTCATCCTAAAACTGACAAGAGGGCTGAAGGAAAACATTTGCTTGGAGTGCGGGCTTAATGAGGTCTGATGTTATCTTTGAAACCAAAGGCCCAAGCATTTGGAAGTGAGCATGTGGGCTGCTTTAGTGCCCGATGCCTTCCCCTGACAGTGAGCAGGTTGAGACAAACCAGGGAAGGAGCAGAGAGCAGGGCAGGGGGGCTTGGTGGGCTTCTTGGGAGGGCTGGCAAGCAGAGTCCATGGGACAGCAGCAGTTTTGGGGGCCAGTTCAGGTTCAGGTGACACCAGAACAGCGCCCATGCACCATTTCTTTACAAAACTGCCCCTCTCTAGCTGATCATGGACTGAGGTGCTTCTTGCTCACTGAAAGCATAGCCCTAACAGTCCCACAGGAGTGACTGAGCTTTTCGTCATCTTTCTGTTTCTGCTCAATGCCTTCCACTATAATATCACCTTTCCATGGCCACCCAACCCCTGGCACTAGTTGTTGGATGTGATGATGTCTCCCCTGAGCAGCTGGGATGACAGGAGAAGGTGTTTTGCTCCAAACCCTGACAGTCTCCTTCTGGGAGCAGGATAAGAAGTGAGAGAAACATGTCCCTGTCAGTTAGCTAGTATTTGTACAAGGGATTGTTGAGCCCCATGGAGTTTTGTTAACCTCATGGCCTCTTTGTAAAACCTGCCTGAGTTCATGAACCTATTCTCATCTTGTAATTTAAACCCACACATTCTCCTTTGGGGCGGGGTTAATCAAAATATGCTTCAAATTAAAGAGAGCACAATGTTATGTGTCAGGGTAGAACATTATCTCTCAATTTAGGTAGGCAGATGCTCTTGGCAGTACAGGGGCTGTACACACACTTCCATTTGTTTTTCCCTTCCTTCTTTGCTTCACTTTCACAGCTACTTGGAAATTTTTTTTCCACTAGCTGCATTTTCTCACTCGAGGAGTTTGCCTTTCTGGCAGTGACCTGAAGGTAACAAGGCTTTCACAACTTAGCAAGTCTAACTGCGGGACCACATTCAAGTAGGTTTTGAAAACAGGTCAAATGAACTCCCTGCTCTTTTGAAAACAGCTCTCTATATGCACAAAATACTATTATAATTGGTACCTGTATCTCCTGCCTCTAGCAGAAGAGAGGGAAGTAAGGATTCCCTTTGGCCAGACAGCGAGACCACAAGTCACCGTCTCTCCATCACTGCTACTGGTGGCTGGTGCCCGTGTCCTGTGAGCACTGCTCTGCACCACAGCCCCCTCAGCCGCTCAAGACTTCATTTCTCAGTTGTGCTAGATTGTGAGAAGTACCCAAAGACAGGCCTGAATTAAGTACATTTAAAGGCAAGACTGAGTTTGGCACCAGTCCAAGTCATTCAGTCATTCCCCTCACATCAATAATATCAAGACTGTATTTCAACACATATCAGTTAAAACAATGTCATAATCTAAACACCTCACTGCAAATTCAACGCTCACAGGCAAGCTGACAGCTCTGGGATTGGCATCTATCCAGAATTAAAATTTGGTTTCCAGAACACAGTACATTGTTTTAAACATATCTGGATGATTTTTTTTTTTGCACTGATACTTACGGTGCTTAATATTATGGCTTCAGGAATTCAACTTATGTAATGCATTCGTGTTTCACCAGAAAACATTCTGAAGTTTTGAATATGATTATAGGTATAATTTGAAATTTTATGTTGTATTATAAAAATATGAACTTGAATCCACATTGTAAATCGTGCCAGCTAATGCCAGTAAAATGAATGGAGCAATTCAGACTTGACCCTCTCACATTTTCTAATGCAGCAGGAGTATAGAAAGGGTAATTTTTAAAATCAGGATATAGAATGAGTAATTTTAAAAATAATCTATTTCAGCACTTCATTTTTTAGAAGATTTACTCATCACTCATCTAATCTTATCAGACAAGGTAAATTTATATATACAGACAAAAATCTGGTAGGCTTTTTTATTTATTAATGTGCTAGCTGTTTTATACGCCAATGCTGATTTGCCATGAAAAGAGTTTGAAGAAAATGCATTCAATTACATGAAGAGATGCTTTCAGAAAACACTCAGAATTTACTGGCTTGCTTCACTGGATTTGGAAGGCTGGTGACATTTTATTTAGTCCCCAGGTCACAGAGCATTTCTCTGACATCACCAGCCTGCAAAAAGAGATGTGTTTTACAGTTTCCAATGTCTAGAGCAGAACTCCTTCTCCTTTTTCACTCAGATTTCCCATTCCATTAATCTGGTTTGGTTATTTTTTTACATGAAGGCTGCCTTCTGCGACAAAATAATGGCAAATATCAGTGTCCAGACTAGTTTCTTCTTCCAGTTCTGTTCATGGTGGCTGTATCAACTTCACCATGAGCAGGACTGGCCTGGGGTTGTTGGCCTCTTTCAACAGGGTCAGTCTTCACTTTTTTTGGTACCCATTACATGTAACAGGGATGTGAGCAGAATTAAGCCAATGGCCAAGCTTCTCCTGAACAGAGCCTGGCGCACAAACCTTGCCACCAACATCCTGCATAATTGTTGGCTGGGAGCAGGTATCAAGAGCTTTAAATAGGTCTCTCTGGGCAACTTAGAACAGCCCTGCAGAAGAAATTGCTTCTTCGAAAAGTTTGAAAAATCTTGGCAAACATTGCCTTTTCCTGGTAAACTCCAGCAGGCTTTTCATGGAGCTGCTGAGTGAGCGGTGGGGAGCCACATCTGCCCTCTCATGCCTTCAGGTGGCTGAATCACAAAGTCACTGCAAGGGAAGTTGTGCATCGCTGCTGCCCTGATTGTGCTAGTTCTGGGGATAAAAGAAACACTGCTCTCTCATCTTCTTTCCCAAAGGTTTCCTATAGATACCCCCACTGAACATAAAGCGCTTGCCCAGCAGGGACTGTCACACAGAAATAAAACCTGAGTCCTCTTTGTAGCCCTTTGCTCCAAAGAGAGTCACAGCTATTGTGCACGAGCGTTTCCAGGAGCATCGGCTCCTTCCAAGGGGGAAATGGGGTAGACAAAAGTGTGACCTGCACAGGATGTGAATCCAGAGGCACCGGGCATGTATATGGTATGTTCGCTTAGGCAGCAGCCTCTTTCCCTCCTCCTTCCCTCAGTTTTCTTTCATAAATGACAGCACAGGCCTTATATTTACTCAAATCCCACTGTGGTCTGCAATCTGGAGCTCCAGTCATGAGTTGCCATCGTTAGCTGCATGCAGGCTTCATGCATGGAAATACAGTACACAAGGGGATTTAGAGAATTATCCTGTTGGTGTCAGCAAGTCACCAAGTCCAATTACTGATGCTTTTACCATTGTGGCACTGAGACTGCCTGTAAAGTTATTAGTAGCTACTTCAGGCTCTGTAAAAGCCCTTAAAAATAAAAACTGGGGCCTAAATGTCTCAGATATAGCCCTTTAGTGCTTCAGTTTGTAATTCTATTTGGTGAATGGTTTTCACGTATAAAGGAAGGAAAGATAATTTCAGGAAGTGTAACACAACTAACGATAATAGGTAATAAAACTGTGCACTGTCCTGGCTCCTATAATCCCTCAGCTGTTTGCTTGCAATGCAGAGGGAGAGAAATGAAAGATAATTAACAAAGTATAGTGTGGAGTGTCTAATCAGTAAGTTGGATGTCTCAGCATAAGCTAAGTGCTAAACAGTGTTGAAGTCTGTAATTTCATTGGTTGCATTACCAACTTTTAGAGGCAAGAGCATCAACTAGATCATAACAGGATATAATAATTTATAGATACACTTTGCTTTACAGAGTGAAAAAGCATCCTTTTATGTATCCTTCCCAAGTCATTCCTTGTGGCAACAGACCAATAACAATTGAGTTTTTAATCTTCTCCTATAATTCATTTGATTTAAAGTCATTTCCAGGTGTCCTGCCTACCTGGGACACACAAAAAGCCAGCTCCATCATGCATAGCGCCTATTTATCCCTGAATGCATATTCTTGGCCTCTGCCACTGCTCATGATACATCAAAGGGGAATTGTGCCCTGATGCCTCACCCACCTCTCTGCATAAAACTCTACCTTGAAGGTCCCTGTAATACCTAGGCATTTTGGCTACACAAAATATAATCAAGCCATAAACTCCTCAGAGGTGATCATATAAGTATTGGATGCAGTTTTACCACTCTTGAAGGCTGAGACATTAAGACAAAGTACAGCAACTTATCAAGTTGCAGCATCAGTTGATCTACAGTAATTGTAGAGAGAGACATTCAAGTTAAATTGCTCTGACTCCCATTTGGAGCACGCAAAGAGCATACAAACAGGTCAGCATCTAGAAATTTCTGGAAATGCCACAACTCCATCGTGAGCCTGAGCACAAAGTCAAAACCCTTTTAAATACCTGTCCTGGGAGGCACACTCATTGCTTACGCAGTGTAAGGCATGCTTTTCTCTTTTTGTAACTGAGACAGAACTAGAGAGTTCTCCAGGGTCCTTGACAAACACCCAAAGTGTCTGGATTTTTTTCTTACACCTGACAATACCTATTCAATCTTAATTAAAAAGTGAATTAAGAAGGAGGTATGAACAGATCTGTCTAACGGCTGTGTCAGCGCAGCAGCCAGGAGGGTGTCTTGCTTTCTGTTCCTATTCATTCCCTCTTGACTGGTTTCTGTGGGGAAGGTCTTTCCTCACATAGGGACAGATCTGCAGGTCTGACCATGAACCCTTCTCTTTGCATTTTGGTCCTTGATGGAGAACGGCTAAAACAAAGCTATGCCTTTCATCTCTGTGTTGTGCATTAAACATGAAAAAACTGACATGAATTTAAGTGTCATGGGAGAGGAATTTGGCAGTCTTCCACTTACCAAGGATACAGGTCCAATAACAAAAGTGCATGAGAAGGACCCTAGCACTGTATCAGCATTCAGCCACCATGATCCACTAGAGTCAGTTTGGTCTTCACATCCATTCAGTATTGGTCTTTCTGGTGAGTTTATCAACAAAAGGTAGAAATTACAGCAGCAGTTTTAAAAACAAGGATATCTATTTATTGGCAGTGGGGCAAGATCGCACAACCTCACAGGTCACTGAAAAGCCCTCAAATGCTAGTGATTTTTGCTCATGCTCTCTATGGTTTGAATCCAAGCCAGTTGTCTAAAAGAAAAATAGCAAAGCAGACCAAACTCTGACTGTTAGACTGAAATTCACAATGGGCTGCTCTTGCAGTAGGAGCATCCCTGGAGTTCCTCTCACCAGTCTACTGGCTTTCCTTGGTGTTGGGCAATGAAGCTAACTCAGAAGCTGCTGGGTCAACAGTAATCGTAAATTACATAGCAACAAAGACAATTGCCAAGGACTCCAAAACAATTAAGCAGAGTCAGGCAAAAGCATTTAAAGGGTCTTTATAAAGCAAACAGTCGAGCATTGGCTGTCTTACCTCCTGCTGAAGAAGTTCTCTGACTTGAGTGAAGGGCCATTTACAGCATTTCAATCAGACTGAAAAACAGCTGTACCTGCTAAAAAAATGAGAAAAAGCAACAATGTATTGCAGGATGGACTTCCTCCCTATTGGGAACTAATTACTCCTTCAAAGGAGGAAAGGCTTAGCTGAAGGTTTTGTAAAGAGCTGGAAATGCAAGCATGTGGGCTGAGATTAGGACTGAGCTGGCAGTATACAGAGGGCAGACTGGGTTAGAAGAGTACATGGGCCCACCTTTTGCAGGGAAAATGTTTGCCACATGTAGAATGGATGTTATTTCAGCCCATCTGGCCCAGATCTCATGAAGAAAATGGGATCTTCTAACTCCAGTGTCTGCTGGTACAATAGGATATTTTACTTGAATTACATCACTGTAAAAAGCAGAGCCAAGCTCATCTGCTCAAATGGAGCTTTTTGAGCGAAAATAGTACCTGCAATATCAGCATTTAGAATCTTTTAATATGCATCTACTTTTTGTTTTCAGGATTTTTTTTTGGTGAAATGTTTTTTATACTTGGCCAGCTCAGTGACCCCAGTTCTCATTGCTGCAGGAATTCACTGTTTCTGACATTTTCATCAGGAAAGTAAGTCAGGGCATTCTCAGCCAGAGTAGTCAGTAGCATAGCACCTGGTTTAGGATAGACCCCAAAGCAAATTTCAATTGGAAGCAGCACAACCTATATGAAACACATAGGGGCTGTGGACATGGAGCCCCATAATCCCAGATGGATGCCTGAGACTTGGGCATGTCAAGGACAGAGGCTGTCTCTTATCAGAAATGCTGAATTTTGGTCTGACACGTAGCAGGAGAAAAATTCAGATTTTTAAGATTTCTTGTTGGAGATGTGTACCATTTCTCACCCAGATGCGCTGAGAGCATCGTGTGACCTGGTCTCCTGTTGGAAGACAGAAGTGATGCCAGCTGGAGCCCAAATGATACATGATCACTATCATGTTTTCAAAATCTCAGTGTTGTAAGTGCAGTCCTGGGGTCACACACTTACACAGGCCCTGAACATGGCAAACAAAGAGACAGGAATCATGAATTGTGTCTAAATGTTGTTGCAGCAATAAAATCAAGAAAAATAACTGAAAGATCATCAGTAGGAGACAAGACAGAGAAAAAAGGAAAAACTGGAGATGAAAAGAAGTGGGGTTATCTGCCCTGCTCTGTCAGATCAAGATTAGCACACCCTTCTCCTCCTGTTCCTCCTCCCAGCCATGTCGTTGGTTGTTGAACCTCCTTCTCAACGATCTTGACCCTTACGCAGGAAGACTGGGAAATGAGCCTGCTACTTTGGTAGTTCTGGCAGCTGTGCACACAGAAACCAACACTTCCACCCCCTTCTGATGGTTTATTCTGTCAGAAGTCCATCAGAGATATTCCCGGTCACTCAAAACCACACTTCAGTCACAACAAAATATGCCCAAAGCATCAAGGGAAGGCACAAAAGCATGAAAATGACATTTAAACTAAGTGAAACTACTTATCTTTCAAGCTTTTTCCCCTTGTTCATTCTACCCCCATCATTAACTCTTTAAACTCTTTGAAAACCAGGTGTCCTTTGCTATGTCATATACTACTTAGTGTTGATGGTTAATAAGGAAATTAAACACTTAAGGGGCAATACATTAAATTGTTACACTAAAATGCAGCATGAGAAATCTGAAATGTTGACTTTTTTCCCTCATGGTGGACCTTGATTGCATATACAGAGAAGACAAGGCAAATGAACAGAAAGTGAGATGCTATGGATATCTGAGAATGCAGAGTTCCTCACAGGCTGTAAAATTATTGAAATTCAGACTCCATATTACCATTTGAAGACTACGAGTCAAGCAACCCCATGACATGGGGGTTTCATGCTCAAGGTCAGTTTCTGGCCTGGAATGTAACTTGTGCTCACCCCCACAGAGTTCTTTTGTTGATATAAATTTTTCTGATTCTTTAAGGGAATGTTCAGAGGAATCCAGTGTACACACACCTGCTCAAGGTGGCAGGGTGAGGAGAGGGACAGCATTGCTTTTAAAGTATCCTCACTTCTCTCTGCTGACCCCATAGAAATTTCCATATATTTTCCAGAATTTAATTCATATGCAGACATACTAAATGTCATGTTGGTGATAGCTTCTCACCATACATGTCCGTTGCACTTGCAAATTCCTGGACCTTTTATAACTATTTAACGTGTTCCTGGATGAGATTAACAACATCAGCATTTCTGGTAGGGAAAACCTCTGTGATCAGCAGAGAAGATGGGCAGGAGACAGAAGGGGCGGGGGTTCTGGAAATCACCATGCACATGGCCACATTTCCTCACATTTATCGTAAGCATCAGGCAGTTAAGACCTGGAGCAGAATGCCTCACAGCAGCTCCATAAGAGTTGTGAGCCTAAACTATTCGTCATCCAGAAATATTCCAAAGAAACATTGAATCCAGATTATTTTCCCTACTCCACACTGGGAGAATCAGAACATGAAAGGCAAGCCACATCTTCTGCAGAAGACCCACGTAACCAATACTGGAGATTCCATGGGCAGCATTGCTACTAACAAAACTATCCACTCAGCTCAGATGTATTTTAGCTTAGTGCCCATACTTTCTTCTCAACTGATAAAATGATGCCATAAGTGTCAGCAGTGCTGTTATTTCATACCAGTTGTGTGTGGCACCTGCAATGATTGTTTGGGGCTTTTTCATTCCAGTTTTCAAGACACGGGGAATAAGAACAACAAAACCCTGACAGTTTCTATTGCAAGGAGAGCTGTTTTGCTGTAATACAGAACGCTACCACTGAGCTCTGTATTAGGCCTTGAAAGGTTCAGCTTACAAAGCATTTTAAGCCAATTTTTGCAAGCACAGTTACGTAAACCACTGAGCAGGGATTTGGACTGGTAATGCTGAGAGTTGTTTAACTTCAGCAGTGCTAACATGGAAGTGATGTAGTCGGGCAGAGGCTGGGGGAAATGGGTGAATGGGATGCTCCTCGGCTATGCTGGCCAAGCAAATGCATGACTGCAGCAGCTAATGTTCATAGCTCAGCAGGATCATGTCCATATTTGTAGGATTAAGCCAGAAACTGTGTAGTTTATTACCCATAAATCTTTCAGGCAAGACATTAAACACTCTGCTTTTGTTTGGATTGTATGGACACTCATCCTCCCTTAGCATCCACCCTAAGTAAAACATTTACTCATTTGTATTGAGCTATAATCTCTTCGCTGCTGTATTGCATGGTAAATATTCAGCTCTTGTACTCTTCTACTCTGCACTGTGACTATGCTGTGTAATAAGAAGTGCTTATAGAGGCTTTGAAATGAAAAATAATATATCAATACACTGTCATGAAATCGAAACTGAAGATACACTATCATTTCAGATATAAAGATTCTGAGAGAAAGGATAATCATGTGCTACTCGTTTCCATATTGTCCAAGACAGTGGTACCCTGACTCAGCCTTGGGCTCTCTAGGAGCATCATAAGGCACACAATAATCACAAATCTACTAGAATTTTTTTTGTTTTATTAGCATCACTGTAAGAGATACAGTATGAAATTATGTTGCTGCATAAACACGTGGAGCCCTAGACAATTAGGCTTACCTCCAAAATCAGGACGCTGCTTTACAGGGAGCTAAAATCCACTTTCAACTCTATAAAATTTCCCTAAGCCCTGTCGTGAAGCCTCCTATATGTTAGCTGAGGTTTCAGTGGGATGCAAAAGTCTGTGTTCTGCTACCAAAATGGCTATTGTACATTAAACCACTGATATTTTAATGTCTGTTGTACATCATCACATCCATTGCACTTTAGTGATTAGATTTCTGTAGTCAGCCTTGCTCCTGAATCAGTTTCCAGGATGATGCGATTGTCAGTGCTGAACTACTTCAGCCTATTTCCCTATATCCATAGAGCTCAATTACCTTTGGTGGAGTAGTTTGGGGTTTACACAGCCTGAGTGTGAGAGAAAAGCACTAGTCCTGCTCTTTTGAGGAAAATTGTGAGGAGGGCAATTTTTTTCAGTCCAGTGAACACACTGACCTCATGGAAACGATTTCGACACAACCACACAATACTCTGAATAGAGAAAGCATGAAGGAACGTGTGGGTGGATGGCTGGAACTGCCCCTTGCCTCTCCTCTCCTGATAAAACATTCTCCCCATGTCACTCATTAAATCTTTAAATCTGCTCTTTTTTTTTTTAATTTATTTTTTCTATGCATCATTAAGTGTAACTCTACTGCTGGGATTAGACACCTGTATCCTCCCCCAAGCCGCGCTTTGCTATGGGATGAGAGGCAGAAATGTTTGGCCTGGCTCGACTAAGCCCTGCTCACCCTGTTGCATTTCAGTATTGCTTTGGTGGCACGGAACGGAAAGGGGGCAAAACTAAACTCTGTTGTGGCAAAGGCTTACATATAGCTTTTACTATACCTTGAATTGAGGAGACGAAAGAGAGGATAATAGGGAGGAAGGCTGATATTAAAGCCAACTACCATCTTAATCAAAGCAAACTTCAAAAAACCAAGGTGATGCCTCAAGACAAAAAGCCCATCACAAATAAGCCAGCCAAGAAAAAGCAGCCAGTTTTTCTGCATGTGCAGGATGCATCGGCTGCCTCTGGTTGGCAAGGGCAGGATGATAGAAAGGATTCAAACAGGAGAACATCAGCAACAGCTGTTCCGGCTGCTGATTCAATATTGCTTGGCTGACATCAATTTGCCATTAATTCACTTCAGGCGTACCAGGTTTGTCTCACTGCTTTTCAAAGGAAGGCTTCTGGCTGCACGCTGCGTGGCATCCGGCTGTCACTCATCCCATCCGATATTCGTTGATTGCACTGAGCGAGAGATTGGTAGTGACAGACATTAATGGAGGCATTACCAGCATTATTAATGTATGTTTGCTCTTCTGCTTCCCTCACCCCTGCCTGCTCAGCTTGCAGATCTGTTCAGTTGCTTGCAGTGAAATGACCCAATGCAAAATCATATAGGAAAGAGAAAACATATTTATAGCATTTCCTAAGTGTAAATCATCTTGCATAATACTATGCTGTGTTGCCATACATTATATCCTCTGTATATACATCAAGAAAAGACAATATTCAGTTACTTGCACATGGAACAAACATACTTTATATTGCTGATCCTTCTGTTTGAGATACAGTACTTGGGTATTGCACCGAAGGACAATATCATGGTGTGCTATTGTGGTTTCCAGGACGGTAATGCTCTCAGCCTGGGGACCCCTCTGCATCCACTCCTACTCCGACTCACAATCAGGAGTCTGTATAAATTCACTAGTGCAAGTTCATCCCAGGAGTGTTGCCAATCAGTCAACAAAGTGGCACCAGGGCTGGATGTGCCGCGTTTTCCTGTGGTTATGCTGTGACACAGCTCAGTGCGCAGCTGGGGCTCATCGCACCTTCACCGTGCTGCAGAGCTTCCCGACTTAGAAAACTCCTCTCTATGAATCAGTAAAACATGTAGCATCTTTCAAGAAAAAAAGGATGATGTTTTGATTTGATATGTTTTGATTATTATCCGTGCAGCTTTACGTTCATGCGATGAATCAGAGCTCATCCTGAAAAAGACTATACTTAGGAACAGTCTGTGCAGGCAGTGTTGCTAATGCTGCCACAGTGAGTGCATGTTGGTTTTCAGCACAAATCTTGCCATACCAGCTCCTGTCTGTCGTGGATAAGTGGCTTTTACATCCTCATAGTAACAACAGCTACCAGGAACGGGGTTTGTTTTGCAGCTGCCTTGAATGAGCATGCATGCTGCCAACAGCACTGATTTCTGGGAACAAAGTCTGCTTGGTTTTGTTTTCAAATATTAACCTCCTGCAGTAAGCGACAACATACTTCACCTATTTTAACAGAGATGGGGCCTCTGCAGAGGGACTATTCTGGGAAGGAGGAAGGCTTGCCAAAGGAAGAGTAGTGATCCTTCTCCTGGAAGTTTTCTTTTCTGGGAATAAAGGGACAGAGCGCTCTGAAATGTATAAAGTCAGCCTTCAACTTCTCAAGAAAATGCCTCATCTTGGCAACTTTCCCTTTCTCTCCCATATTTATTTCCTAGTCTCATCATTCGCTTTGTGAAATACCGGTACTGAGGTAAAGTCTTGCAAACAAACATGCCCTCTGCTGTAGAGAGTAACAAAGATCTGCCCAACCCTCCTGAACTGACTTCAAAGTTTAAAAGCCCAATTTTGTGCAAGCAGAGCCTCTGCTTAGGCAAATGCCATAATCGGCATATTGGCAGAGGAGTGGGGACCAGGCACCTCTCCTCACTGAACTCACACAGTTTATGGCCTGGAGGATGAGGTAATTTGCCTCTTTTTGTATTATATTAGGAGCAGCAGATGTTCACCTGAATGAGGGGATATGGGTGTGCTTCTGGAGCACACCTCGGACACAAGCCAGTGCAGGATCTTGGTGAGATTCTGCTCTGCACACTCCCATACTTGTCATCTGCTTTGGTTTTCCGGGGACCAAAACCTAGGGTGAGGGCCAGCAAGAGACCACAGTGAGTTTCAGGGGGATTCAGCCACCCTGATCTGGGTGAGCAGGAACCTGAGTGAGCCAGCAGCACGCTCGCTGTGCTGGCCGAATGTCCTCGTTGGCAGAGGAAGCTGGAAAAGCTGTTCCCAGTGAGGCAGGTGACTGGGAGAAGTACAAGCTAAAGACAGCTGAGGGCTGCTATGGAGAAATTTCAGCACCGCCAAGTCTGGGAGCTTGGTGTGATGCTAAGCTAGTCCCTTCAACCAGACTTCTTACACATCATTGTCAATAGCCATAGTGACTAATTATCTTTTTTTTAAATTTAAGTTAAATATTTATTTAATGTTTTTCAATAAATTTAAAGGAAGATTTCAGGTTTAAATAAAAAATGGCCTTTTAATATGATAAAAATAGCAATGAAGTTATTTTCACGTTGAAAATCATCAGCACAGCAAACACTATGCAAAAAATATTGCTGTTTCAAATCTGCATTTTTCACAGTGAAAAATGGAGTAGACATGCTCCTTCATGCCCCAAAAGCCCTACTCTGACAGGATTAGGGATTGTTTACTCTCAATTTTCTGATTCCTGCCTAAAAACCCTTCAGTCTGACTGCCAGAAGTGCAGAACACATAAAGCTGCAATTGTAGTCCATGAGAAATGTACTTACACCTTCGTGTCTTTTTGCCTCACATTCCTCAAGTGTAGGAAGGGGCTAAATTGCTTTTCACTTCTAAGACTTACTGTGAGAGGGTATTTCTAAACATCTGTGAAGCAAGTAACTGCCTGATTGTGAAGTCCACAGGAAGGCTCATGAAGAAATGAGTGATTCTTCCCAGTAAGTAAGGTGTGGGACCAGACACCAAGGAGGTGACGTGTTGCACGGCTTCTTCCTACCATCCACACCATCCATGGCGTGCAGGGGCTGAGGCGGGGGGAGCGCGACACGGGCCGTGTGGCACTGGGGAGTCACGGATCACCATAAAAATCTGGCCTCTGCACGGGATTGAGCTGAAAGTATGGGGATGATTTTAATCAGCACATCTCCAAACACGAGTGCAGGACTTTGCAGCCTTGAAAGTGTATTTTAATAGAAGAGGTTTGTGTGCACCAAATGTGGTGCAGAGTCAGTGAAAATCCCTGTCTTAACCAACTCCACTACAGTACACTGTGTCATCTAGAGAAGTTATTTTCAAAAAAACCTGGATGTAGGTCAAATCTGAGGTGATTGTAAAAAATTCTTCTCCTTTTCCTCATAAGGAATTATTTCCCATTTTTCCATTTTTGATCAACCAAACCAAAATGCTAGTGCAAGTCACCTTACAAACCCATTCTTACAAGGTTGTAGGCTACAGTATTTGGATACATTTCAGATAAGCAGCCAAATGTGTGCATGCTTATCCAAACCAAACCTCTTATGATGTTTGCTCCCTACTATTAATCTCGTATACTATTAGTAGGATTTCTGATGACTTTTCAGGATGCTGGTGCTGTATTTTGGTTGGGTGTGGGTGATCTGTTCTGGACAACCCAGGGATCAGAAGGTTAATTGAAGATTCCAAACATGTAATTTGTCTCAGCCTTTATCTCCCCTAACTTGCCAGAGCTTAATTACATCACTGTTAGTAATCTTGATTTGTACAAAATGACTTACAGAATAAGAAAACCCCTCTCAAGGCCTGGAGGACACTTCCTTCTCTGGAGTTCAGTGGAAAAAAATATTTTTATAGGGCTTACTTGAATTTGAGGGATATCGAAGGTTGCATCTGTTATTTAAAGCGATATAATACACAGATAACATAAATCAGGATATTTTCATTGACTTCAGCTGCAGGAAAAAAAAAAAAAAAGAAAGAAACTGTGAGTTGCTCTGTCTGGGTGTACATTAATGTATATACTTAACTGGTACCCAGAGAACGAGACAGGTTTGAAATGCATACAACTTTAAAGCACGACTGGGAGTTGGAACAGTACCATTCTCCCCACTTTTCTGATGAGAAGCTGAGATGCAGAGTAAGCCCAGGCAGGGCAGGGAACAGAGGCCCCAGATGGTCTATGTTTGTATGTGATATATTACCCACCCTTTCTTGTTGCACCACACAGCCAAGGCGAGCGAGTGGCTCCGTGGGGTGGGCAGCTTCTCTTTGGACTAAGTTTTGCTTGCTGTCTGAGTTCCTGAAACCTTGAGGAGAGCAAAGCATTTGGACTTTCGATGGGAAACCATACCATGTGTGAGAGAACAACGTGCAACTCAGGCACTCAGGAGCAGTTTCTATTTAGAAGAGCACTTGGCACAAGATGGTCAGAGCCAGCCTCCCGAACTCCAAGAAGAAATCCCCCAAAAATATACAGCATGGGTTGTTTTTTGCTCAATGCAATAGCCCAACCATTGCCACTCTGTGAATACAACAGAGCACTAGTTACTCAAGTGGCTGTGGAGAGGAGCCCCTCACCTTTTCCCTCGCTCCTGCCTTCTGTCACTCCTGCTTTAGTGTGTGCAGCCTTGAAGGACTGATGGTAACATATTCTAGGTTTGATATGCTCACCTCCTCTCCTCCTCCTACCTCACATTCCCTTGGACGAGTTTCTTGAATTTAAACTCTCACATGCTGAGATTTGTCTAGCACCCAAGTGAAGTCAGGTCAGCCTGCCACGGCAAAACAGCTGATGCTGAAGAAAGGAGAGTGGGTGGTTAAGAGCTATGTGTGATCAGCCCTGCATAAAGGCATTTCCTTCTTTTACTCTTCAAAACACTGGTGGGGAGAGAAAGAGGGTCACACTTTAAGTAGTGAGTATTTTCAAGAAGTTTATTCTGTAATGCTCCAGGGCGGATAACCATAGAGCAACACCCAGGGCTGGATGCTGAGTGTGGTCAGAAAAGGGCGGTGAGGATGAGGAGCCACCCCTCCCCTGCTTCGTGGCTGCCGCCAGGTACAGTTCTTCTCCACACTAAAAGGGCAAAGGTTGAGGAAAGTCATAAAGAGCCTAATTCATGTTGCTACCTTCCTCAAGGTGGAAGGTTATTTTGTTTTGTTTAATCAGCTGTGAGATGTGGAAAAAATTAACATTTCGAAAGTGCGTGTTGGCATGCACAGCTATGTCCATAATTCATGAGGGCTTTTAAGGCATTCAAGAGGATCCAACAGTGCTGAAGTCATGGGACAAATCCCTAATCACTCTGACTTTATCCTCTTATACTTGGACCCAATCTGCTCAGTGTTAAAGCACTCAAGACGTGGTAACAGAAGAGAGAGCCTAAGGTCACTGTGCCGTGCAGTCTGGTCTTTATCATTCTCTGATTGACTTTTGAGAGGATGAAACCTCCAAGGGTAATACAATTTAGCGAAACTTGAACAAGTAAAACAAGCTGCCAGAATTCCTTTAAAATTTTAGTAAGTTGGCTGCCTCCATGAACAAAATTTTGCCCAGGTACCTATGTGAGAGGATCCCAGTGGGTTGACCACAGGTACAGCATTTGGGCCCAAGGTGTGCTGAAATGTACTGGCTTAGCATTGCCAAGGGACTCTAATCTCCGTCATACGGCATAAACCTAATGCATCAGTTCCTCTGCGCTATTTTTGGAAGGGAAATGCCCATCTTAAATACCCATACTACATGCAAGCTAATTTAATCAAGTGCATTTATATAATTACTTTCATATGAACAACAATTGCTGAGATGATTTACAGAGACGGGGCAAAAATGAATACCGTAAGATGACATAACACCAGTGCTCAGAAATTTGCAGTCAAGGGGGAAATATGCCAGATGTTCTGTAGTACTTAAAGCTAATGGGATGCCACATTAATCACTCTTTAAGGCATCCTTCCATGCTTACGTATTAGAAATTGTTATCTTCCTTTTAAATTGCACGTTCCTGATTTCATCACAGGGGGTCTCAACTCAAGGTCATTGCATCAGTGTTGTACCTTTGAGCGTGTCACTAGTTCATGACCAGACTGAGATTTTTATGCACTATGTGTCCAAGGGGTTTCCTTGGAGATGTATTGCTAACTCCTGCCAGAGATACATATTGTGCTTCCTAAATTGGCACAGTTCAAAGATCTGCCTGGTATAAAAATTAGCTGCTAAGAGCTGTGTATTTAATTACACCCATTACATACTCAAATTACCTGAAACGGTTATAGCTGGTCCCAGGGAAACACTGAAGTGGTCCAACTAGGAGCTCGCAATATCTCCATAGTTGCTCTTTGTACCAAAATAAATAGATTAGCTTGCAATACCAACCCAGAAAAGAGAAACAAACTGGGAATGACAACAGTAATCTGAGTCCTACCTGTTTCGTAGTTTGCTTTATAATATACTCCAGTCCTGCTAAAACAGGGAACAGAGACTGAACCAGTCAGCAGACAGTGTCTGGATCACCAGTTTGGAGACACCAACAAATCAAACCTGCTGACTAACAGCCAGCCTTGTCATCCTTTATCTTTTGAGAAGCAGCGCTGGTGCAACTTGTTAATCAACAGTTGTCAGTCCTAAAAATCCTCTCCCACCTCTGCAATGCTTGGGCTTTAATTAACTATTAGGTTAAGTTGTCTGAAAGTCCACCAATCAATTTTTAGGACAATTCTGTGAAAATTGTTTATTGCCTTCTGTCTGCCAAGCTGTGATTAAGCCAAAACTTTCAGGGAAAATGAAAAGAAGGGCTATGATCCCAATACCAAAGGAGGCTAATACAGACAGTCAGAGAAGGGGACTGCATGTGGTACGCTATTAGAATTGGAAAGGGAGGCAGACGACATCTATCTGTCTGAGAATAATCCAGGAAAGTTCTGAGGACTGCTGAAGAATTTGACTCTGCACACCAAGCTGGCAGAAACAAAGCTGTAAATCTAATGCTTGCTGAACTGTACCTATTGAAGTGATACCATGGTGTGCGCAGTGATTGAATTTTAGCACATTAGTATTACAGTCTAAGTTCTTGCTCACATTGACCAATTATTTTTACAAGTTTTAGAAGCTTAGCAAATTTTCTGGAAGGGGAAGAAGCTGTCCTAAGGAGATTTTAAAGCTCTAAAAGAATTTCCTAGGTCTTCCTATTACCACTTGAAGTCCCAGCTATGCATCCTGACAGCAATTATATCAGACCCAGCAGAAAAAGCAATTGAAGAACTAAGTTGAAATCTTCACATAGCTGTATCCCAGTGCACAGAGTGCATGAGGCAGAGTAGCCTGTACCAGCTAACACAGTCAAAAAAGATAACAGGATGCTCTTTCCAGCTATTTTATGTGAGGGATTTTGAGAGCCTGATTGTTGTCATGAATGAGGGCACAGTATCTTCCAGAATGATGGCGCTAGTCACGACACTGACCCACTTGTACAGAAACATCATCTGGCAAGGATGTCAGTGAGCATCCTCTGCCACTTCCGCTGCTTGCCAGAAATAGTTGTTTGTCAACTGAGGAGAAAAAAGGAATTAAGTGTGTGACGGGGAGTGGAACAAAGTGGTACTAGGAGCCCAGGAGTGCAGGAAGATGTTAAAGCAAAGGAGGAACATCTGGGCAGAGATCTGGCCCTACTGAAGTCAGCAGAAAAGTGCTTAATTGGCTCTTACAGGAGCAGAATTTCAAACTCTGACAAAGGAGGGATTTCAGGAGTGGGATGAAAAGCACATCTGTGTGGAAGAAGTGACTGGACTGCCTGAAGCTCTTGGATACTTTTAGCTGAGGATATTTTATCCTACATATGTTTGTAGAAATAGACTGAATATGACCAAAGACTTTTGCATTGTTTGAAGCGCTCTGTCTGGGTATGGAGATCTATAGAAAGAAAAGCTACAGCCATTAAAACTCTACAGGATGGACACATCTCTTAATGGCACATAAACTGTGGGTAACTCCTATAGGGGGGTCTCCTTCCTCTTTCCCTAGACTCTGGCACTTGGGGAGATCCAACAGCAATAATTAATGAAGGGCAAACCTCCTCACAAAGGGTGGTGACACACGCATGAAGATGCCTCAACAGGCTCTTAAACAGCAAGTGAGGGTTTGCCTGCACTAAATACTGATAAAATAGCAATAGGCAGATGAAAGGGAGACTTTTTAAGCTGCTGTAGGAGCACCATTAATATCAGAGGAGCAGAAGAGATGTGTAAAGGAGAGCAGAATTTGGTGCAAAATCCTGAAAACACCTCAGTTAAATACCATCTACTCTAGAGGTTATAAGACATGCTTTACTTGAAACATACATTAGCTCCAGTCTTCTGGCAAAACATCAGTTGAAGGACTAATGCTGCCAGTCCATCACACCTGTCAGAGGCAGGAAACTCCCATGGATGTGCCCCTAAGAGTCATGTTTCTTTCTCAAAGTAAAGGTTAAATAGGATGTAGAAACTGACTGGGAGATGTTGCCTCTCAGAAACACGAGAAGCCACCAGTCAGAGGACAGGGGACATCTTGTTTCTGTGCAAAACAGTTTACGATGTCCGCTCCCAGGTGCTGGGGCACTCAGCTGTGGCTCAGCCCAGGCAAAAACCTGCTGCAGGTGTTCCCATGCGTGGCCAGTCCATGCGCCACCATTTGCTTTCTAGAGCTTTAGCAATGGGTTCTTTTTCTTCCTGACTTTCAAGGGCTCTGACTTGTCTTCCCAAGCCACTTCTGCTGTTCCGGCTAGGGTGTCCCAAATGTGTTTTCCCCTCCAAAGCCACCCAGAGGCAACAGGACCAACTGGAGAGCCCTCGGTGTGGTGGCAGGGTGTTGGGATGTTGCAGCCAGACAGCCTGGGGCTGTAACACCCAGGACAGCCCACAGCCACCACATCCCTCCTGGGAGCTGTGGACACCAGCTGGGGAATCACCCCTTTTCCGCAGCATCTCCAAATGTGATCAGATTGGGAGAAGAAACATTTTAAAAGAAGCAGCTGGGGTATCTTGCAGACGGTGTCATCTTTAAGGTGGCATAGCGGTTGCTCATGGGAACAGGCAAAGGGTCTCTGAGACCTTTAAAATAACATTGGAGGAAAGTCCTAGAAAACACAGTATGGCGAATATTTCTCTTTTGAAGTTGTGGCTTAATTATTTGCTTAAAGAATTTTGAAAACCTCACTTGTTATTTCTCACAACAAACTTCCCTTCTGCCTTTGAAATAGACTTTCCTCTTGGTTACAACAGTATAAAGTAGAAATGAGTCCGTTAAAGGCAGAACATTATACTAGCACAGAAGGTAAATCACGCCTTAAACCATCAATAGCCTGCTATGCTTTTCCTGGATTAGTCAATGATTATTCAGATCTTGAACTAAATCTTGTTATCAGTTTCAGAAATTTACCTCCCATGTGCTTCAGCTCCCACATACAGGAAAAGTGGAGCAGAACTTGGCTGGTTTAATTCCAGAAAGTCTAACTTTTCATTATCCTGACATTACAAAGGCCACTAAAGCTGGTAATTTATTATACTTCCATGTAATTTAGGTGGCCATGGCTTAAGTGGTAATCTACCTCAGAATCTGTAGTTTCTAGATGGCAAATAGGTCAGGCTTAAGAAATTTCTATTCTTTAGAGATCGACAAAAGAAGACATTTGAAAAAGCTAGGAATAACTGCAAAAGATGAAATTACACTAGTGATTTAAGTTAATAGTGAGCTATCTGTGATCACTGTAAAAATTACACCACATAATGCAATGGATATGAAATGAATTAAAACTACAACCTACAAGCTTTGATTATATCTACACACCTCTTTTGAATGAAGAGCTCAATTAAATTTATGGTAATGTGCAACCAACTATAAAATACCTAATTTTTTACATTTTAAGTTCTTAACACGTTACGTATTTCATTTCTGCGCTCTTCAGGACTTACATTTCTGCAGTTAGAAGGGCAAAATCCTTTAAAGAGGCTATTTGGAACTCTACTGACCCCTGATTGCACACCATATTTGTAAAACTACAGGGTGTATAAATCTACCTTTCAGTACCTGAGCATTTTTAGATGCCGTAAAAATCTTACTGCATCTATAAAATTTACCTCAGAGGAAGCAGTGTAAAGCCTGATGTGATAAAGTGCATCTGGCCCAATATGTGCATTCATTAGTGTGTACAGAAACAACCTTCATCAATCACTAGTGAGGACATTGTCACTGGCTGTCTTAAACATCAGCTTGGACTGGTTAGCAATTTTTACAAGCAGGAGCACCGCGTATAGGAGCATGGAGTCAAATGAATGGTGGGTAGCTTCACTGAACATCTAATTGACTGATCAACACAGATGAATGAAGAGCCGGGAAGAAACAGCGAGAGAGTGACTTCAGGAATAAAATAATTAGAGAAGACTTAGGCTGGGCTGATTGTGCACAGCAAGGTTTGACTTCTTTTTCAGCTTAACTCCTTTTTCAGCTTTAGAGATTCAAGTCTATATTTCAAATTAAGCTTAGGAAAACAAGAGCAAGCTGCAATTCAGTACATAGGATCAAATCTTCCCTTGAAAAACCCAGATGTGCTCTCCATGCTCATGGACTCCAGCCTCACATAGCAGCAGAAATCCTGCTGCAATGGGCAGAGTGATTATGCCTGAGATATTTCACCCACAACGTGCAACACTGACGTGTCAGTATGTTCCTGTTATCCAAAATTGTCCCAGAAATATTTCCCTCCCACCATTAGGGCCCCCAGGATGTCAGGAGAAACCTCTGCACTGAATGCCAAGAGCCAAGCATTTTGCATTCACTCTCCTGCCCCTCATGTCCTGCAATATCAGGGGTTTCAGGTACTGTGCTGCTACAGCTGGAGTGTTACGAGCAAAGTTTTTGTCTCCGTGGCCTTAAAAGTACAGGGTAGTTTATCTTACCTATGAGTCAAGGATTATTCCTGCCATTTTATAAGTGGAGAGCAGGCACAAACAGATTACATGAGCCACCAAGAAGATACAAGAAAGCGCTGTGGCACTGTAGGAGCAAGGCCAGCCTGCTCCAGCATCTCAGCCTCCATGCTAAGGAAGGAGGTATCAGCCCAGTAAGTTCAGCTCTGGATCAAGAAAAGAGATGGCATCATCAGGCTTGGATAAAACCACTTTATAAATATGATATTTTAAAAACTGGAAGAAAACAAGGCTGACGAGGCAAATAAACACACTGAGGACTGAAGACGGGAGAGCCCTCAGCTGACTCTTGCCCTCTTGGACAGGCCTGCTATTTTGCTTATGTCACAGCAAGGCAGAGGCGAGGAAAGAGTCTCACCCTACACAGTACTGCACCTTTTCATGCAGATAACAGGCCCACAGAAAAAGGTGGCAGCCTTAGAAAGGTATTCTTGGAAAGACACCCTTGGAGAAAGCAGTTGTATGACATAGCTTGGGAAGAAATATGGAAGTTTCTACTTCATTCTGGGAGTAATAAATAATTTTCTCCTAGGTGGTGTGAGGCATGTATGGATGGGCAATGTGAATGTATTTGTTATACAGCTTTTTCTATTTCCAGATACATAACAAGATGGGTAGAGAAATTCTACCTCAAGAAAATAAGGAGATAAGAGCCTGGGACTGAGATATAACCTTATGTGGTTTTGTGTGTGAATATCTGAATTTTCTGCTGAGCTGAAACAGGGACCACACACAGAGTTTTCTAGGGAATGGCAGTCCTCTAAGTACTGGCTGTGCTAGTCTAATTTGATGAGAGACAAGAGAAATCAGGTATTTCTTATCCCAAAGACAGACTGGGGTGTGTTTAGACCCAAGGGACCAGCAATAAAAACCTTTGGAAATGAGATGAATTATGCATTCGGTGGGTTAATTTCTGCTCCGTTGCATCATAGTCTCTTCCAATTAAAATCTCAGGGAAATTGGCCCTTCTTAATTAAAAATTAGGATTCCATGACATTCAAGCCATAAGCAAGGTCACAGTAATAGTTACTCCCTTTTCAGCTTCTCTTCATCTACAGAGAAACGTTGAGGTGGCAGAAATCCACTGCAGCTGCTCGTGGCCATTGTTCCAGGGATTTTTGGCACTTTCCTGGATGCAACATTGGCCCTCGGAGGCCCTTTGGGACAGTTTTCATGCTGTGCTCTGCTAGCTGATTGCCGTCTTGAGCCAACTCTGTGAACCTTATTCTAAAATAAAATAGGAATGTGCAACACTTGAGAGAGAGAAAGCAAAGAGGCTGGATGGAGAAATCTCTGGTACCCTTCTTGTGGTCTGTGACTTTCATCTGCTCCCTGGTAAGCCTCAAAATAAAACGAAATATATGGAGGTGGAGAAGGTGGAGAGGTGGAGAAGGATAATCTAGCTCGTTTGCCTGTTAAAAAGGTCTGGAGGACAGTCCTGCTCCTGACCCCATAGAGGAGGATCACCCAAGATGTCCCCTCCCAGCTTTCATCTAAGTGAGGGGAGCTGGACACAGTTTGTCCTTCTTCCTTTCTGCTCCTCCCCATTCCGTGTCCCGCATCACTATCTGTGGAACAATCACTCAACATGACACTGCATGAAATAGGTCTTCCCAAGCATGATGTCTCTTTAGGAAACTATCTGCAGGCAAGGTATATCTTCATGAAACCTCATATTCACACATGAAACCTTGTAGTGGCTCTCTGGTCCTGACAGCCCTGTTTCCCACTAGTGCAGCTCCAAAAGGCTGCCCTGGCAGGGAACAGTAATCAGGCTTTTGCCCAGACACGGTTATTGGGCCAGCACATCTTCCCAGGTGCCTTTCCACTTCTTTTTAAGGTCTTGACTCCATGGGGGATGCAAGGACAACTTGCCCATGGAAAGAGCTTCTCCTGAACACCATTCCCCCATTGCGCTTGCAAGTGTCTGCAGTGCAGCGCCTGCATCTCTTGTTTCTAGCAGCTTAGTTCTTACTATGCTAAGGTAACTTTTTCTTTTGTAGATACCCTTCATGAATTTGCCAAGGACACATTTGTTGAGAAACTTGAAAAGGTAAGAGGCTCTTTGCTTCAGTGTTTTGGTTTTTTCTTTTTTTTTTTTTTTTTAATGTAATAGTCTCTACTAAGGGCACATTTTTAAATTCTCTGTGTGTCCCACCGTCATTGTGAATGACTGCTTTTTAGGCTGTAGTTGCTTTCCAAATTGGTGATGAAAAAGCAAGAGTCTGATAGAAAGAAAAAAAAATATATTCAAGTAACTTTTTTGTAAAGCAGCTATTACTAAGAAAAAATTAGAAAAAGGAAAAAGAAACCAACAGTCAGGAAATACAGCAAGTGGTATCCAATGCACTTCACCTGTAAAAAAAAGAAATGCCCGGTATTTTAGAATATCTTTCCGTTTACATAGAAATCCATTAGATGAGCAATGCAATATACTGGTAAACATTGTCTTCACTTTTAGAGCTACCTGGAAAATTTCATTCTGACAAAGGTTTTCAGAGGAAAAAATAAGTTTTCAGAAAATGCCTTTTAGAGGCTTTGCAGGTTGGAGCAAAGAGAAGCAAAGGAAATGGCTGAAAGTTTAGGGTTCTGACTTTTGCTACAAGAGATTTGTCAGGTAAAACCTTGCTATTTCTGACCAAAGCTGGTGCAAACCGCATGCAAGTTACATTTCAAATGCCAAATATTGGGCTTTGGAAATGTGAGAAAAAACTTTTTTCTTCTGTACAGTGAAGTCTGCGAAGTCTCTGTTTTCCCGTATTAGTCATACATACCCAAATACCCTTGGCTATTGAAATAATTGTCTGGAGAATATACCAACCCCAATATGGAAAAAAAATATGTATAATATGCATATTTCTCATTCTCTCCCTCTCTTTTCTGTCTGACATAATATCTTCTCCTATTTCCCAATGAAAGCAATAAAAGTTTTTCTTGTGTTCTTCCCCTGTGGTCACTTGTGGGTGGGCATAAATTAAGTGATTATTGCTGCTATACTACTCTCTTGAGGGAGGGATTAAACCAGATTTAAAACCCAGGCAAGGTTAAGAAAAGGAAAATATAGCACCTGTACATTAACTGAAAGTGCGTGCTGACCTTCCATACGACATGTCAAACACCAGCTGCCCTGTATAGAAACAAACTCTTGTTCCCAAGTACCATTCAGCAAAGGCCGAGAGTGAGATTTCTTTATTCGAGTTACTTCTCACTTTAATGTGCGATGCAGTATTTAGTCTCACAGCCAGCTTTTTTCCAATTCTTTAATTCAAGGTAAATCAATAAATGGTTGTTGGAGAGGAAAATCATCACAATCAAATAAGTGCTCTGTTTCAACATGTACACATGGGCGAAGGTTTTCAAGAAGAAGAGTGTGACAATAAAAGCAGATTAAACCCACAAATGAATCAAAATTCAGACAGTAGGATTCAGCTTTCTGAGTTAAAGTGCTCTCTTACACAGGGCCTAAGCAAGATCTCTGCATCTGAACTACTTCAAATTCCTACAAAGGTGATGTGAACATGGGAGTCTTCCATGACCTTTCTTGCCCCTGACAAATTAATAAACCTGGTTTTATTGCCTCTGCATCTCAGAAAACCAGATCCCCTCCAGCCTCACCAGGCTCCACAGGCACTTACGCGTGCACCCCCCTGCGCTGGAAAACAGCTCTCTCCCTCCCTCTCTGCTCTCCCCACCTTCCTCAACACGGGAAGAAGTTAAAGAAACACTTCTGGTAGCTAAAACATGGTATTTCATCATTGCAAATTCTGTTCCAAGTGTATTAGTGACTGCTGTGTGACAAGCTACTTAATATTCCCAGGCCTTACTCTGCAGTACTTGCTGTCTTCTTTTGAGGCTGGTGAAAAATACCCAGTAGTACTTTATACTAATTTTGTACTGTTATAAATTGCACTTCAAGGTGCTGAATAAAGGATATCCAGGACCTACTATACGGACACAATGATATTTTGATCTCATTCGGGTTCAATTTTTTACATGCAAGATGTCATGGTATCTATAGTTCTTCCATGATGCAAGTTCCTCCCATGTTCAAATAAAAGAAAAAGAAAAAAATCTTATTCAATGGCCAGCTGTATATTTCGTCAGGACATTATCTAGGGTGGATCTCACCCCTTTTCTAGTCTTTCTCTTCTCCTTCTAAAACTATAAGCCTGTTGTACTCTATCAAATTAGTTGGATTAATAGCACCAGCTGGATTAATAGCACCACTATTAGTTGGATGAATAGCACCAGCCTTCTTGATTTCTACCTTTCAAAGAGTTACTTTCACATAGAGGAGAACATGGGAATTTGCTTTAAACACAACCTATGATTTAAAACTGAAAAGGAATGCAAAAGGATCACTTTGTCATCTGACAGCTCAAATTGATTATTTTCTTGCTCACAAAGGATGCATTGTTTGTGTGTATGCGTGTGTGTGTGTGTTTTAAAGCAGGTAATTAATTCTGCTTTTTAAGGAGCAAGAGAGGATACACTATTTTCACTCATGGGGCTATCGCCTGCCACTTTAGATCTGGTCTCAGGTGATCTCTGTAAGACCCTTGTGCCAAAACACTCTTCTCCTGACTGTAAACAGGTTTCACTTCTGTGTTTGGCAGAGCTGGAGACAGATCTAATCCTTGACATTATTAAATTGCCTGTAGAAAAAAACTTTAATACCCTATGGGATATTTCTATATGTATATTTTATAACATGATTTCCATATATGTCAGCCTATAAAACTAACTCCGTAAAAAGATACTTTGAAGGAGAAGTGTATTATTAGACACTAAATCAGGTGAACACAATGATATATGGTGCACAAAATAGATCTCTCTGTTAGAAAAGGTCTCGAGCTGCTTAGCTCAGATCCAGGCTGGAATCTGAACAGTCCAAAGTTCAAGGCACCTTGGCACTTGGTTTTAGTCAAAGCCCAAATCCCTCCAGATTTCCCAGGAGCCTGAGTCACTTGTTTCCCCCTTTGCCTTGGTGTGGGTGGTTCAGGCTCCCATGGACTGACCCTTCCTTGGAGCATTTGGCTCTGCCATGTGCTTCACGTGTGTGGTCACAGACAGCTGAGTGGTACTCCTTGCTCCATCTGAAATCTGCAAGTCATGTGTGCCTTTTTCACCATGGTCTTCACAGATGCTCTTCAGCTCTGGCAGATGGATTGCCCACAATAATTTTTCCCACCCTAGCCTGTTGCAGTGAAGTCTCATTACCATCTGCAAACTGGCAGCAGAGGGGTTCTGGGTCAAGCTACTATTGAAAACAGTGGGATTTATACTCTGGTCCAACTCATGGAGACCAATGGGACTTGGGAACTAAAGGGTTCAAATCCCAGTTTCTATGACTGTATAATTTAACTCATCATCATACTTTCCATAATAGGAACTTTTCTTATTCTCTTCACTGCCCCAGCGGTATTTGTATTTCAGTTACTTGGCATGGCAACAAAATCAGGCAGTGTTAGCTGAAATAAAATGATGCCAATCCATGGCTAAGCAGAAGGGAAAGAAAAGCCGCCTTGTGATTCTCTGGGTGACTGACAAGATGGAGTAAAAAACTCTCTTTAGCTCATGTATTGCTCTGTAGAGGCTCGACTACTCTGCAAATACCTGAGGCCTGATTTTCAGAGAGAAGACTGAGTTGCCTTGATGAAGGAATAAGGTACCACATTCTCATTAGCAACCTTAGAAATGCCCTACCTAATTCATAGCTGTGGCATCCACCTCCTGTATTTTATGCTTGGCAGCCACTGTAGGCAGCCATCTCGTGCTGTGTGCAAGGATAAACCTGGCAAAGTAGGAATCGTCATAATCCTAGTGCAGCTTGGTGAAGGCGGTGTCACAGCTGAGCCCCACTGTAGTGCCTGTGCATCTGAAGGATGCTCCCCTGCAAAGCAACGATTTCCTTCCTCCCCTTTCACCCACGCTCTTGAACATCCTGCTTAACTGCCAGCACTATCTCCACCATTCATTTGATGAAGAATCTCCCCCTCCATTATGCACTTAGAAGTCTTTCCTCCATGTTTTCCCAATCATTTGCCAGTGATCTCCTTCACTCAGCAAGGCTTTTAAAGAGGTGAGAACCAGACTTTGCCCTCTGGCATCAACAAGGGCAGAGTCCAGCAAGAAGCTGCTCCTGCTCCATCAGCAGTTCGCAGAGTATCAGCAATGCAATTAACCTAAGGCCAGAAACTATAATGTGCCCAGCCCCTGCCTGTTCCACCCATATTTTGCTCCCAATGAGGGGTCATAGTGTTCATTGTTAAGTAGTTCACTGAGCATTCACTTAATCTTTAGCCCTAGCTGAGGCTTCACTGTATGCTGTTTTCTTGCCATCATCTTCTTGGATCTACAGAAGTTAATTATATGAACAAGCACCAGTGACGGGGATAAGCCCCATAATACAGCTGACATGTAGGCCTTCCTGATATGAAGCCTCCATCGCCATCTCATGTCACGACTTTTCAGTGGTCTATCTCTCCTAGTGCCCTTCAGACAGTTTTTCTTAAGGGACTCTTTCCTCCTATGCCAACACCTCCAAAGCGGGAAACCAAGAAGATCCACAGTCCAGGTGTGGGTGTTGCACCCCGAGAGGAAGGCAATCCATGGCAGTGGTAAGGACTGTTCAGCAGCAGAGCGTCTTTGACCCTGTCCAATGAGCCCCATTTTCTTCCTGCTCACTCTTTCCCTTCCTCTCTCCTTCCCTCCCTTCCTCCCTCCCATCTCTCTTTCTCCCTTGAGGAGCATTTCCAAGTGTTCATAGTGCTTTGCAGGATTTGCTAGCTGGGGAAAGGCAAGGTGATGTGCACATACTAAATGACTGCATCTTCTTCCCCAGTCCCAAATGCTGTAAAGGAGACATGGCATCAGCACATATTTTGGAGGAAAAGGAAGAATATTCTGGATTGCTATAACCTCTGAAAAATCCAAGCAGACCTACGTCAGAGTCCATCTAAATGCACAGGGATACTTCAGCTTCAAGTGCCTCATACAAGTCTCAGCCTAGCTAAAAGAAATTTGCGGAGACACCATTTAAAAGAAAAGTGAAGTATACCCAATAAGGACATTTGAAAAGTGTTCCACAAATTTCCTCTTCAGCAATAACTATGAGATACTGAAGTGACAGAGCCTGGATGGAAAACTCATCATTTCTGTTTTTTACAAGGAAAAGTTCAGCCACTTTTTGGTTTTTATTTGGCAGCAATGAGGAAATGGAGTCACTGAGTAGACAAAAAAAATTACCAAGCCACTAGAGAGGTTGCAAGTTACATTGTGAAAAAATGCACCCACAACACTGATATGGGAAATCCATACTTAATTTCTGTAGACAGTGCCCTTGTACTAAACGTAACCAGCAAGTTCCAGCATTTCCCCAGTGCTCATAATGTTAATTCTCACCACTCAAAGGGTTTTCCCTGTGCCTAAAGAGGCTGTTTTTCTGCTGATGTAAGAAGAGCTTTGAGGAAAGGTGGAAGGATCGTGAGCTGTGAATATAACCATCTTTTTTTTCCAGATGATTGCTTAGACCAAAAAAAAAAAAAGAAAATAATCAATTAGTTAGTTTTACCTCTTAGAAAAATTAAGATTAGGTAAACTTCAGCACGAAGCACTATTTCAAAGCAGAAAGTGGAAATGTTGAAAACAGGGAAAATAAATATTGAGAGAGTCTCTCTCTTCCCCCACTTTCCCTAAAAACGCCATCATCATTTAGCCTGTTTTAATATCTAGTTTAGTCACACTGAATCTCAGCATTTTTCTACCCAACAAGTTAAATTTCTTTTTCTGGTTCTTGGCTTGCATTTGTAGGGTTTTTTGTTTGTTTGGTGTTTTGTTGTTTTGTTTATTGGTTGGTTTTGGTTTTGTTTTGTTTGTTTGTTGTTTGTCTGTTTGTTTTGATTTGATTTTTTGTCTATAATAATTTTGAATAAGCTTTATAAAATAGTTGATGTCTCAAATCCCTTCTGAGAACACAGATATTTTTGTCCTTGGTTTCAGAGTGAGAAAAAACCACAGGAGACCACACCAGTATCCCCTTCCCTTGTTCATTCTTCTTAGTAATATTTTTCTGTTTCTGGCATGTGGCTCTCCACTCTAACAACGTATTATTCTTATTATATTGAGCAGGGATAAAAAGGACTTTTCTGCTGTACATCTGAAGTCTGAAAATGACCAGAGCAGCTGCCTGAACCCTCTACACCCTGAAACTCAGGCTTGCTATGGACTGAACAAAGACAGCCATCCTTGCAAATAGACATACTTCCCAACTGCATCTGTTTGCCTAGAAGGAAAAATATATGAATTATTCTGTGTAATCATACTTCTGTATTATGGCTCCTGTCAGCTTATATTATATGTGAATAACAAACCAATCTCAGTTCCACAAGTTTTAAAGGAGAACAAAACCCCATGAAGTATATATGATATTAGCTGAATGGAAATTAAAAAAAACAATCTACCTAGCAAAGAGAAAACCTTACTTGTACTAGGGAAAAGGACTGTATTCTGCTTCATCTGGAGACTAAAAATATATCATTTATAATACCAAATAAAAGCAACACTATCCCCAGTGCAGAGAGGAAAAACACAGCTTTTAGAGTAAATCTCATAGCATAAAGGAGTTACTAAAAAACCATACGAACGTGAGTCCTTGCTAACATTTTTCCACTTGTCACTCCACTATTTTTCACATTTTTTAACACTTCTTTGGTTGCGTCTTATACTGTACACTATATATCAGGGCTCCTTAAAACATCCCGTGGCAAATTTTGACACAACAGTTCGAGATAAGGCCACCTCCAGCTGTCTGCCCACCTCTCCTGCTGCAGGTACCACCCCAGCAGCAGATTCATCCTTGACACCAGGTTTCCCTGCCTTGCTGGGTGCATGGTATATAATCATGGTGTGTAAACATGCTATTACATGCACAATGATGAGTGCTCTGAACTGTCGGAAGCCAGCTCAGCCACTGAGAGACTGGGAAATGGACCTGGCTGAAAACTTTTATCCCCAGGTTCGTCTTTGAGTGGATTTGCTCTCCAGGTAGCCAGGCGAACTGTTGTGCTGCATATCCACAGGGAATGGATGTGCCAAATGGAGCAGCTGAGATCTATGAGACAGGGAAACCATTTTTAATTACCCCTTCAAAGCCCACATATGAAGTGGAGACATATAACACACACACACAAATTCACTGAACTTTAGGTGATACTGTAGTAAACAAGGCCCAGACCAGAACAATAATGCATCTTCGTGCTGTCTCCTGCTCTAGTGTCCTCATCACTCTGAAATAGTCTCTTAAGTGTAGGTCAGATCTTTTTGAAAGTCCATTCTGTTCCCGTCCCCACTGCATGTGGTTTCTCTTTTTCTGCCTTCTATAGTTACCCTTAGTCATCTGATCTCTTCCTTTTCTCTATCAAAAATGGCTAGAGAAAAGTGTTTACTGTTATTGTCTCCTTTTGATTCCTCCACAAGCCTCAACAGCTAATAGTATCTCTGGTGATGCTGATGTGAATTTAGAAATAAAACCACTGTGAAAATACACCAAAGCATCCCAGAAATGATAACCAACGTTTTATTCCAGTCAAAATTATTTTTCCTTTTATTTTTCTGTGTAACCACTGAACCACTCCCTTCTTTAGCTTTGACCATTCCCTCTCACCAACAGTTCACCCTCTCCAGTTGTATCACACCTGGTCTTCCTTCTATAGCTTCTAGCCTTCCTCCAGTGACAGGATCTATTTAGCATCCCCAAAGACAAGTGATTTCCAGTTGTAAGCTACAGTGTTAAAAGGATATATCTTGTTTTGTTCAATAATGCAGGGTTGTGTAATGCAGGGTTGTACAAACTGGAACACAGGAGGTTCCACTTAAATATGAGAAGAAACTTCTTCACAGTGAGGGTGACAGAACACTGGAACAGGCTGCCCAGGGAGGCTGTGGAGTCTCCTTCTCTGGAGACATTCAAAACCCGCCTGGACACATTCCTGTGTAACCTCACCTAGGTGTTCCTGCGCCGGCAGGGGGATTGGACTAGATGATCTTTTGAGGTCCCTTCCAATCCCTAACATTCTGTGATTCTGTGTGATTCTGTGATTCTGTGTGATTCTGTGATTCTGTGTGATTCTGTGATTCTGTGTATGTATTATGAGTGCTGTGTATGCAGCTTCACTCAGCAAGGTGGAGAAGGACACAGGCAGGAATTTGTGATTTTGTCCCTACTGATGGCTGCTCAGGAAAGGAAAGATCACCAGTCTCACCAATAAGCATCCTCTTCCTTAGCCTAAAGTGCAGAGAGGAAAGACATCCTCTTGCAGGTCTTTCAGGAGTCAGAGGCACACATTTTAACCTGCAATTCTCACATTTGTAATGGCAGTGTCTAAAGCAACTGGCATTATTCTTACCTACACAAGAACCCACTCACAAAGCTCATTTCCAATTCAATCTAGACAGGTGAAAGTGTCAGTGTCTAAGCGAAAGTTGCAAGTAGTTGCTATATGCCTTCCTGTATTGAAAAAAGGAAGAAAAAAAATACTTTGAAAATTTTATCCAAAGGGATTTTCTAAGCTTGTCTTACACGCAGTTTTACACAGACTGTCTCTCTCCTCCTGCCTCCCCCTGCAACACACACACTCTCATGTAGTAAATACGTTGTATTTACTCTCATAGAGTAAATAGTTTGTGGATGGAGAAATATATGTTTGCAAGCTTTGCAAGATAATAGCATTGTCATGATACTAGACGACATTTCCTTGCTTCCTGCCACTGTCATTTCAAGAGTTTATCATTAAAATAAAGAGTTTATCTTTAAAATAAAGCTCTTAAAAAGCAGTCAGGAGGCTATCACAATTGTTTTCAAAGGAAAGGAAAAGCTGAAGGTTTAATAGCTTAAACATAACTCCTCGATTAAGATTCAACTACAACAAAAAAAAATGTCTTAAAGAATCATAGAATCATTTCAGTTGGAAAAGACCCTCAGGATCATCGAGTCCAACCATAACCTAACCCAACTCTAGCACTAAACCGTGTCCCTAAGAACCTCTTCTAAACGCCTTTTAAACACCTCCAGGCATGGTGACTCCACCACTTCCCTGGGCAGCCTGTTCCAATGCCTGACAACCCTTTCCATGAAGAATTTTTTCCTAATATCCAATCTAAACCTCCCCTGGCACAACTTGAGGCCATTTCCTCTTGTCCTATCACTTGCTACTTGGGAGAAGAGACCAACATCCTCCATGCTACAACCTCCTTTCAGGCAGTTGCAGACAGCGATAGGGTCTCCCCTCAGCCTCCTTTTCTCCAGGCTGAACAGCCCCAGTTCCCTCAGCTGCTCCTCATAAGGCTCCAGGCCCCTCACCAGCTTCATCACCCTCCTCTGCACTCTCTCCAGCACCTCAATTTCCTTCTTATGATGAGGGGCCCAAAACTGAACACAGGATTCAAGGTGGGGCCTCACCAGCACCGAGTACAGGGGGACAACCACTTCTCTGGTCCTGCTGGCCACACTATTCCTGATACAAGAAGAGACCACCATCATTTCCAGACTCCTTTAACTGAAATAAAGCATCTAGTTTTATAAGTAGTTAAACAGTGCTGAGCATGACTTGAAGGCCCAACACAGAAGAGGTCATTCTTCAGAGAAGCTTAAGACCTTACAACATTACATCTTCAGTTAGTGTAAAAAGGAGAAGTGATCAAAAGCCATGGCTATTCTTGGCAATCAACAGCCTATGAAAGTGATGAAAACCTGAAATCCAGCATCTCATCAAAATAACTTTTGCTTCCTCCTCTGTTTTGCCATTTCTCCACTCACCAGGCTTTTGTCCCTTAAGCTTGAAGGCACGACATGTGGCAATGGTATTTTCAATGGCTGTGTGGAGCAGTGGTTCAATATGGAAGGAAAAGGTGTCAGCAAGTTAGGGAGAAACCTAGCAGGAGCACACGCAAGACTTTGTCCTGCAATTTAGCCAGGGTTTCTCACAACAACCTTCTAATCAGCCTCGAGTAACATGCATTGACGTCGTCTGACAAGGACATGATCTTTTATTTCTTGGAAAAGGAAAAAAAAAGCCACAGTTAGGCCTAAGCTCTTTAACTGGAATTTCTAACTTCCCTGATTCTTTGCCAGGCTTGCTATTAAGCAATCAAGTGTCAGTGCTTAACAGAAAGTTTTTTTGTTTTCTGCTGAATTTAGGTCTTCTGAGAACTCCAAATAGCTCAGCAAAAATCAAGGTTCTACAGGATTTTCCACCTTCAAAATGCTGGTGGAGGCTTTCTTTCAAGCTTCAATGCTACTATTGCAATAATTAAGCTGACTGAAGACATGCATATGTTGTGCTATAAAGGGAGAGCTGGCACCCACACTCCATTTATGTTACATTGATATTTGATTTACTATTAATAGTCCTTTGAAGAGAAATTAAATGACAAATCCTGTATATTGCTCTCAGAGTTGCATGTTTCTCATACAACGTGCTGCAATATTTATACAGCACACAGAGAAGACAAATGCAAGTCTATATCTATATCCCCTCGTCTGCTCCAGCCAGCACAGTATGAAGTTCATTAATTTGATCGAAAGCAGAAGTGGCTTTTCTCCCCAACCCATTATAGAGATTCAAACTGGCAGAGAACCTACATGGTACCTGCTTAAACAGCCGCCAAATCACATCCTTGTCAGTGGCTCTAAGCCATGCAGTTGAACTGCACCTTCTATAAAATCAGTTTGTTTTTCAGAAGTTGTGAAACACATCCTTCGGCCTCCTGGATGCCTTTGAATGGGAGGTGCTTGGACGGCTTCAGCTGCAATGCTCTCCAGACACACCTGCCAAGGGGTCTCGCCCCCGGCAATGGGCACAATTGGAGTGAACGGCCAAGCCTGCTGAAGCCTGACATGAATTGTGCCTAAGCAATCTACAAGAAAATCCCTGTGCTGGTCCTTAGACTTTACTAGGCAGTTTCTATAAAACATGAAAAAAGTGATTGGAATGGAGGCAATGGTTGGGTTAGATAAACGCAGCTAGAGAAGGTCCTCCGCAGGCAGAGAGCTTGCTGCTTTTTGGCTTTTCACACCCCACTTCACATTATATAGCATTCAAAGAGTAGATGCGAACCAGGCTATAACATTTCCTGGCTAAAATATATCTCCCAAGCTGCCTGGAGTTCTTCGGTAGATCATGCATCCTTCTCTCTGTCTGCCTGTCCAGCCCACCAGTCCATACTGGGACCAGCTGGTGAGGTGACTGGGCTGCGAGGGCAGCAGCACCTCAGCCCTCTGTGCACTGCTGACACACAGCACCCACCGCTTGGCAGCCGGGGAAGCCTTGCAGGAGGAAAGGAGCAACTGAAGCACCAGGGAGCTGCTGCACCTCTCAAAACTTGCAAATGGGCTTTGTGAGGCAGAGGAGGAAAAGCAGGGACTGCCAGTTACCGTGCTGTGCAGAGACCTGCCAGCCAGCTGATGGATGGTGCCTGGCCCTCTGCAGGGACTGGAAACCAGTTGGCAAAGGCAAGAGAGGAGACAGCTCTATTTTTCCATGGATAGCCAAGTGACTATAACTTTCCCGTGAGCCCCTTTTATTTATCATGGGCCCACCACAAAAAGGTGTTCCATTTTGCAGATCTGTATATTTTCACAGCAGAACACAAGCCTCCTCTCTGGAAAAGGACTGCAGGACATAAACAGCACTATATGTCACAGGGACTACAACTGCAGCAGCAGCAAACTGAAATGGGCCAGAGCATGAATCCCATCACTGGCACCAGAGCATCTGTCCTGTTTAACTATTTCTGTGCTTATTGGCATGGGTTTGGCTTGTGCCAGCTGTCCCAGGCAGTGCCAGGGCATGTTTCAGGGCTGGAGATTTTTTACAATAGACATTATTGATGAGGTTACTTCATTTTGGGAGGAAGACAGTTTACTTATCTGATTGCAAGCCATGCCACTTGCTCTCAGGACTGGAGAATGACCCCTGGTCTGTTTTATTTGCTGGTAAAGATACAGCCATTAACACCAGAACTTTCTTTCTCCTATGCAAAATTTCATAATCATTGTTATAACTATTTTTAATAAAAAGCCATAGCAATGCTACTGAGAAAAGCAAATATAATGTACCAAAATGCGTGTTTGGACATTTATTAAATTGGTGAAAGAATAAGTCAGATATATTTGATGCTGCATAGTTTATCTGTATTAGTTTTTATACTAAAAATACTTGCCAAGGGCTAAATTGAGTAGTTTATGAAATCTGTGATATTCTGACTTTACACATTTTCTTTTCCTGCCTGTCAGGTTCTGGAAGGTTGGCTGCTCCCGATCTAGGGCAAGCAACATTTAACATCATAGCAATCAGCAGTGATCAAAGCTACTTCAGCTGAAAGTTCATTTTTTGACTGTGATACCGAGTATTATTTGCCGTGGTGCACACCGGCCGTATATGATCCTTTCCTCCAAAGGGATAAGTCCTCAGTGAGACACACAGCACTGAACGAACTAACTGTGTTTGTTGTTTATAATACCTGCTCTGAGAAGTGGCTCTGCCGTCAGCAGAAATGCTGCCAGGGGCCAGAGGAGCTCCTTAAAATGTCAAAGTTACCATTACTCTCACATCATCAAAGATCTTGTTGAGACAATCGTGGTGAAGTTCACCCCTTCCTGAGGACCCTGTCTGTCAGGAGGTTCAATTCCTCTCTCTCCCAAACTGTACCTGTGTTTCCCATCTGAGGCTCCCTCAGCTTCACATGACGCATACGTGATGTGCTTCTGTTCTGTGAGCCACAGGGACACAACAGGAGGAAGCAGGTATCCTGAGAGAGCATTTATCTTTCCTCTTCAAGTTGTTGCCTGTGAGGAGTTCCCTAAAAGCATCTACAGAATTTTAATCCCTCTTTAAAACCCCCTCTTGCTGTGACGTTTATGAAAACCATCCCAAGATACAGTCAATGCAAAGGTTCAGTGAGCTGAGACGAGAGCTCCTCGAGTTGCTTTGATTCCACTGGGCACAGTCTTTCCAACAGCCTCCCTCAGGGCATGCTTCTTGGTGCCTGAAGTTAGGTTTTCAGAGGAGTATTCAGAAAAAAGATATCCTTCTCTCCATCAGCAGAGAGCCTAGCCAGATGGGTCCCCTGGGCTTAGGGTCACTCTTGGGGAGCTCTTCCCTTCTTTGCCCTCCCTCCACCACATTTCCACAGTAAGTGTTTTTGTACCTCAGCAGGCTGTAAATAGAAGTCAACGGGAAGGGCAGGCAAGGTTGATCAGCTCTGCACACAGCAGGAGGTGCTACTGCAGTCATCGAGAATTAGCACATGGGTTTGAACATCAGAACAGAAAGACAGCAAAGATGTTACACCATACATGCAAGTTATAGTTCAGCGTCACTGAAAAGACTCCAAGAAGCAAGGCTCTGTCACAAGTAGCACCATGCCACTGCCTTCAAACCAGCCACTCCAGATTTATATCCACGCTGCCTTTTGCATCCCGTGTTCCAAAGGAAGCATTGCAGCCTTGGATTAATAATTCCCATTAAGAAAAAAAGGAGAGTGATATTAACAGATCACAGTCACCTGTACATCATTTGGAAAATAAGAGTTCCTTATCCACTTACGTAAAATCACAAAATAAATTGAATTTGTTATTTATTCTCTATGATGATAAGCAATTCGTGTGTTGGTTTGGAATATTCTGTGATAAGAGAAGATAATTTTCTCATTTTTACTGGCAACATTAAAACCCAGGGAGCCTTTTCATTGACTAGTTCATTTTCATTTGTCCCAAACAGCCAAACAAAAATTGAAAACAATGCAGCACAGCAGTGACACAACAGAGTAATTCTGAAGGCAGATTTTATAGATTTAAACACCAATAAAGGTTTTTTTCTTCCAAGTAGTGTAGAAACTTGCCTCTACCAGTCATTTCCAAAGGCAAGCTCTTGGGGCTTGTGGTGGATGTCATAACTGTAAGTTTAGCAAATGTGTGTGTGGAAAACTGATGGGTAATTTATAAAGGTCTCTGATGTAAATATTGATGAGCCAACTGTTCAGCTTTGTTACTCAGCATACATATACTGTATGTGTGAACCAGAAACCTAAAAAGCCTAGCCAACAATGAAACTCTCTGGATATAGAAAGACAGCCTTTGAGGCCTGCAGGCCTGTAGTTGTAGCTCCCCAGCATCAAAGTGTCAAGACAGCTAATCTCAGTGCTCAATTCTTTGTTTCCTACAAGTGTATTTCAGACCTTTATCTTTACAAAGATTGTTCATATTTTCAAAATATAAAATATAAACATATTTGAGTGCTCAAATACGCTACTTCCCCCCAGAAATCTTGATCTCCACATGCTGTCATCCAGGGATGCTCTTTTGAGTCTGAAAGCCATCGGTCCTTAGGTTCTTTTCCTAGGTCCAGCTGCAAGTAAAGATAGACCATTAGGATTTGCATTTATACATCAGAGACAGAGAAGCCCCAAAGCAGGAAGAAGTTGAAACTCTGCATCAGGTCACTGGGGATTTTCTTCATCCATACACATAAATAGTCCAAAAGGACCACAAAGCCTTTAAGGCAGGCTGGATCCAGAGCTCCAAGTTCATGCTCGTTGAAAATGGAGGCTCTTCAGGCTGTTCTTCACTGTGGCTGGTGACATGATACTATTTGCAATTCTATCAACTTAGAATTAAGATGGTGGAGTTTTGTTAGCAGTCCCAAGAGGTGAAGAGTTGAGATGTAGCATCAGATAATTCAGGGAGAGATTTTGGTTTAAAACCTACTAAGTGCAACCAGAGATATGGGAGGTGGGGAAAATGGAAATGTTAAAATTTGCTGATTCTCTGAAATCAGTATATTCTACAGAGACAGCTAGATTTTGATGAAGTTTTGGCAAAATCCAACTATGGGTTCAATGGATATGTGCCTTTTGTTCAAATTGCCTTACCTGGATCCTAGCCAGATCATCTCTTCTACTGTTTTGAAGTCAGAGAACCCAATATCTGCTGTAGCTTCCAACCCACACTTCTTTCCTTTCTAAAGCAGAATTCTTTTCTTTTCTTTTTTTGCCCTTTTTTATGATTTTTTTCCCCCAGCAAAAATAGTACTCTAAGACTTACACCAGATGAGATCCTAATGATATGTCTCCTGCTTTCTTCTTTAGGAAAATGCAAAAGCAGAACAATTCCTTATCTCCTCGACAGTACCACTAATTTTGCACAGTTTTCTCACCAGTGTGTTGCAGCAAGGGTAAGTGCATTGATGAAGAAATGAGCATCTTGTCCTAGTTTCATAACGGCTTGACGTTCGGGCCTAACAAGAATTACTTGAATGCCTCAAACACTTTTCCTTTTTCCTTTCTCCTTTCTCTCTTCCTTCCCTCACCAGCTAGCCTTGTGATCACAATAATAATGTTCTTACTCGTCTCTTAAACTCCTCATGCTACTCTATTCCTTCAACCCATGAGGGTTTTTCTGCAAGTTACAATGTTTTATGATTATCTCATTTTGTAAACCACATATCGAAGCTAATATTAACTGTATATACACCTTATTGGACTTGTACCCCGGGCATCATTGTTTGCTATTCAGTGAGCCTCAGCCTAGCATCATGTGTAGCAGACCTGGCACTTACCTTGATTTTTTTCTAAACTCTCTTTGTCCTTCCTCTAAACCGGTTTGGGGGATTCAGCTGTCATACACCAGCTCATTCTCCTTCTTCCTTTCATATGCACCATAAAAGAACATTTTTTTCCTTCTCTATAGCCCTATGTGCTCAGACCACTGGTCTCCTTTTACACCTGCAGTGCTATTGCATTGTACCTATGAGGCAGCTGCTTCATATTATATTAGCATCACCTGGGACACTGAAGATCTATTCAACAGGCTGGCTATTTAGCAGCATGTAGAAGACTTTTACCCTCTAGCTGTGTAGCAGTACACTGGACAATTCTCCATTCCATTATTTCAATCAGACTCTTTAACAAAACCACTAAAGCTGCTCTGGTAACTTTTGTCCAGAGATTCAGGAAATGCATTTCATTTCCTTCAGTGGAGACTTGGGCTTATCACAACAAAGTCAAATCCTTTGGGTTTTTATTGCATTAGTCCTGCTAGTGAGAGCTGAGCATTAAAATCCCAAACACATAATAGTTTAATACATCACACAACAGCAAACAGGCATTGCCAAGATCTAAAAGGCAGAACATCTGCAACTTTATTTTTGAGCAAGACTTTCTCTTCTTTACAACTGAATTCTGAAAATTGTTCCATAAAAAGAAGAGAGCCAGCTAGACCAGAATGTACCTTTCCTCTGAAATAGAAGATTAAATGTAAATGCTGAACGGCAGATCCTTAAAACCTGGAGATGAGATTGTCAAAAGACTTAGTAGTTGCTGTACTCTCATTTATTTTAAACTTAAGAGGAAGAAAGTCACTTATCTGATAAGTTAATACAAAATTTCCTACTTGCCATATGTTTTAAATCTCAATAATTTTGATAGTTCAACTCTATTCTGATTGAAAATTCCCTTCCCCGCTCGTTCTCATTTGCCAGCATTTTCTGCTGAGAAGTGAAATAGTACCGTGGTATATTATAGCAAAGGAAGGAAAACATGTATCCAAATGAACAGAGATTTTATGAGCTCAGAAAACTGGGATATAAGGCACAGCTAAAAGCCAGTAGTGTTAGTAGGAACTAATCAGGAAGCCACATCTATGTGACTTAAATTCCCTATAGGGCCCAGACACCTGTAGATTTTTTTCTTAAATGGGTAAATAAAGTAAGCATTGTGTCCTAAGCTAGTGGGACACACCTGACACTTAAATGAGCTTGGGAAACTAAAGTGGGCTAATCTACATGGAAATTAACACCTTCCTGGCAGTGAAAACAAAACCTGAGTAGAATACAATAGAAGTAGGATAACAAATTCTCAGCTTTGCCTGGGGACCCCCTCTGAATTCACCTTGGAGGGCACAAGATGATTTGCATAGACGGAAAAGATTTTTTTTTTTTTTCCATTATCCATTGAGCTGCTCCGAAGCCAGACTCCCTGCTTGACATGGTGCCTTGCAAGGGTCTTGCTCTTGGATCACAGAATCACAAAATAGTTGGGGTTGGAAAGGACCTCTGGAGATTATCTAGTCCAACCCACCTGCTAAAGCAGGTTCACCCAGAGCAGATTGCACAGGAATGCATCCAGGCAGGTCTTGAATGCATCCAGAGAAGGAGATGCCACAATGTCTCTGGTCAGCCTGTTGGTCCAGGATGGTTCTCTGCACCTTAGAGGGGGCACATTCCCACCTTCCTTGTCCACAGGCAGAGAGCTCTGCTATAGGAGCAGCTTCCTCATAGCAGCATACAAAGGTCAAACGAAACCCAAGGTATTTGTTTTCTAAAAAATGGTGGATAATATCACAGGAAAACCATTAAATGGTATAGATTTCATTGCTATCATGGCAAATGACTTCAATTTAGATATGTAAATATCTGTCTTTGATCTGGAGAAATTAAGCATGGATGCTGGTTCAGTAGACAAGATGATGTCTTGCTTCAGATTACGCCCTCATTTCCCCTTGGTGCTTTCCCACACTGAGCACACACTGAGCCTGTCTAGTGTTAAACTATGTGTGGCATGCTAGTGAGCAAACCAGCCAGAAACCAGGAGAAATTGCTATTTTTGGTTTGACTTCTTAAATCAAGGCTGCCGCGCTAACCTAAATAAGCACAAATATTTCCAGAAGGCTGCATTTTCGGGGTTTTTCCCCTAACGCAAAGAGCAGCAAGTTATTATTCTGTCAATGAGCAAACAAGAACACCCACAACCAATTGGTTGAAGCAGCTTTCTGCCACTACCACACAGCACATGCTCAAACTGATGGCCCAGCTCGGGGAGGTATGCACAGATCCCAGTGCACCAGCTTGTCCTTCCAGGCAGCTCCAGCAGCCCAGACACGTCCCCTAACAGCCCCCTCTCTTTGTCCCCTCCTTATTCCTCCTTTTCCCCTCCTTATTCCTCCTCCTCCCCATGCATGCGTGTGGGCAGGCAGCCCGATTCCTAGCCTGGGTGTCAGGAAACAATTCATTTGTCTAGAGCCGCAGAACCAGGCTAATCTGAAGCACGTCAGGGAGCACAAAGCAGAGCCGCATGGGTCACAGCATAAAGAACACAGACCTGGAGATGAAAACAATTTTGTCTTTAAATCCACAGCAGAGAGGTGCGGGAAAAAAAAAAAAGAAAAAAAAAAAAAGGTCAGCCTGCAACCTCCTCTCCTAAAGATAAGTCAGAAGGACAGTGTGTATCTCCCTCCTGAAGCTTTGTTAATTTGAGCAGTTTTGCTAGCTGGAAGAGTTACACAGAGGGAGGGTTAGCACATTCCTCTTCAACTCCACTGTGCCAGAAATTTCCCTAGAATTAGAAGATTTCATATCACATTCTCAGCTTCGTAGCAGATTTAAAAAAAAATACTGTGTGACAAGCACAATCAAATCCATGCATAATGAAAGCAGATGTAGTGAAACTATTTTATAGACGCAAACTAACATGTGTCCATCAGTGTGCTGCAGTGCCAAAAAGCTGAAAGTTATGTGAGAAGGGAGGAAAATCAAGTCCAGGAAAGAAAAACTGTCACAGATTGTGATCAGCCAGTGTCAGTCCAGTCTATTCTGATACAACCTTCCTCTGCAAGAGGATAGGGTAACAAAAAATTCGTATCTGGAAAAGAAAGAGAAAAGAAAGCCACTGGCTTACGCCTGAAAGGAATTTCTCCAGCAGCACAGAGAGACTCATTAGAATTTTTCCCATGACACACCACAAAAGATGGCTGGAGAAAACAAAGTGAGATGCTGGAGCTCAGTATATTTCTTTGTCCTTGAGAAGCCTGGCCTTGCTGAATCTCACGGGCTAATGCATGCATAATTTGGGGCAGCTGATTAAGTTTATTGTGTTCCTGACTTAAATCGAGAGGAGTGAGGGAGGGAGGGGAAAAAGAAACAAAGTTGGCTTTAATTAAAGCTCTGCAATTGTCTTTAATATTTACATAATGTGCTATCATAATTGCCCCTGATTGAAGGCTTAAGATGCACAGAAGAAAATGACAGGCTGGAAGTCCCCAGCTGAGGAAACAAAAACCAAGACAAACCCTTCCTCCTTTACCCATCTCTCCAAGCCAAATCGAAACCCAACGAAGAGGAATTGTGCTGGGGGGCACTTTACAAAGCTGAGAGCTCTGCCATGGGCTCAGACCAGAACACCTTCTTCCCCACGCTGGTAGGCTGTGAGCAGACGGCGGCGCTGCCAGAGATCGTTGCATCTACGGGCTTCACACACCTAGTCAGACGTGTGCTGTTCCTCTGGTGCAGGGCTGGACACTTGACAGAGGCTGGGAGAGCTCCTAAAACTGCTGAGGGTGTCTGGGGCTAATTCCCAGATTTACCAGAGAAGTTCACAGTGGGGAGCAGACCACGAGCCCCACAGAGGAAGGAAGCAATGCTGCCTCAGAGGATGGTAATCGTTCCTTCAGATCCATTCCACTGATGTCAATCATAAGGAGTTTCTAGAGGTGAGGTGAACATGTAATTCTATTGGAAACCAATACAACTGTCAGTGTTTCTTAAACTTAAAAAGAGCAACAAGTCTAGACCTGAATCAAAGATGGGGACCTCCTGCGGCCTGGGGCTGATCTCCAGTAGGGTTCTGAGTGTTATGGACCAGAGCCATCTCTATAGTGTCCCGGGTTGCAGTCATAGATCTCCTGATGTTGCAATGCAGATGCTTGTAACCACTTGCACATGCAGCATAGGTAGCTCCCAAAGAGATGTTTTAAGCAGCTGTGTGAAGTTCTTTTTGTTTTGGGATTGCAAACATTTTGTTTATACATACATGCAAAGGCAAGCACCATTCTGCTCTCAGTGTTGCTGCAACCACTTGGGAGGAAAAATATGCATTGCTGTCTCCTCCATGGAAAACTTTCTTGTTTTTTCATTGACTTTCCTCATAGAAAACAATAGTTAAATACACTTTATGTTCTTTTTGTGAAAATAACTATGTCAAGATTGCTGGTGATAAAGAGGATTTCATCAACTGGGAGCAATAATTAAGTTTATGTGACATTAATGTCAGTTCACTTTGTAACACACCACAGTGTTGTGCAAAAATAAGGATTTGTCTCCACATGTTTTTCTCATGCATTTAAGATCTGTATCTAAAAGAGAGTCACAACTGGACCAAAGCGTTCTCTGTAGATTGTGCAGGTCCAAGCTGTATTCACAAGGGCTTCCGCAGGTTCACCTAATGAGCAAAATGCTGATTTTTTTTGTTATTTAGTCTTAACGATGTCATCACTGAACATTTTGTTCCTGATTTTTTCCTAACAGCCATGGAAAATTCCCACTTCATAGGTACACAAAGTGCCACAATTCATGTTTAATGGTTCAAGGATGGAAATCTGTGTTTGCAAAGAGCTGCAAGTCAGCAAAGCTCACAAATACCCCTTCCCAGTGGCTGGAAAAGGGAGAAGCAGCATACAATGTAGTAGCCCGTATATTTCCAGCCTGTACACTGCCTTCATTAAAAACAGCTCCTCTCCATTTCTCCTGGAGTAAGAGACTGAGGGAAAGTAGAACATTTTAGGTTTAGTCCTCAAGGCAGAATGCCAGTTACAGCATCCTACACCTAACTGCACCTTTTGCACTAGTGGTCCTGCTGATAAATATTTGCTGTGTTGCAGAGCCGATGCAATGCCTTTTGGTTGGATTGCTGTTTATGGTGATCTTTGTGTAAACGATATGATCTCACCAAGCCATAGCAATGAAGCAGCTGGGACATGGGAAATACATCTGCTGTCACCAGCCACTGCTGGAGTAGTAGCTCTCTTGGAGCATGGGGATTAAACTACAGTAATCTAAGCTACTTTTCAGTGTTAGGTTACTTTTTCATATGGGTATCAGCATATCAATTTACCAGACTTTGACTTCGCATGTTTGATCATTTTGCTTTAGTTTTCCAGGTGTTGCAGTACAGATAAACCAAACATTAGTATCTATACCTTCCTTCAGATCATAGCTATGACTCATGAAGTTTATGCATTGACTTGGAAATACAGTGCTGCATCATTCTCACTACATAACAGTGATAACGTACAGAAACAGTATTGATGCTTCACACATCGAACAATCTATTTAGTGGTGGGGAGGGCCTATATGTGCACTACTGTTTTCAGTAGCTCCTGACTCAGAATACAGCAGGGACCACTAGCAGACTCAGGAACTACTTAAAGGTTTAGTACTCTGGTCCAATCCATTATTTACATTCTTTTCTCTTCGATATAAAAATGATAATGCTAGAAGTGCATTACCATCATTAGATATGCAAGACACTACAAATGCCTGGGAAAACACTTAAAACATCTCTCTAGATCCTGTACTATAATCATCATGACTATCCAAAGTAGACCAGTTGCTGGTACCAGCAAGAATTTTCTGCCAGTAACCATAGACCTTGCAGAAATGGATGCTGGTAGAAAAAGAGTAGTTTTCCTAGAGCTAATGTCACTGAAATTCAAGAACTTGCTTTTCTCCTTCAGATTATTCCACTTCAAACAGTCAGGCTTAGGCTTCTCTGTGTGAGGCCACCTTTTGCCTATGATAAAATCTGAGTATAAAAATAACTCACCAGGAACGAGAGCAAGTTTTCAAGAGAAATGTCAAGTGGGACATAAAGAACAGTGTAGAGTGTTTCTACTCTAACCTACACTACTGATTCTGGAAAAAAAAGCTGTAAAAGTTTGAGCTTCAGCATAGGCTGGTGTTTTATTATGGGCCTAGGCATCCACTCAGTTCTGCAAAGAAAAAGAATATAAGATAAGGTAGAAACTGCGCTGTATGTAGGAGCCAAATTGTCAGTGGAAAGGGATATTTTCTCCTTTTGGTGGTAAGCAGTCTGTTTTATCCTAGAAGTTTGTGTTTGGAGTACATTTCCAGACACATAAAAGTTATGTGGCAATAAGGTAACTGAACAGGTAGTACTTTTTAAAACTCTATTTAGATGGTATTTCAAAGTGAAGATGAACATGGAGCACTGGTTGCGGTAGAAACTCTTTCTGTAGTGTACCATCTGCCATTGCACAGTGCATTACAACATTTATTGGCTTTACTTAACTGTTAATGAAAAACTACCGTCAACAGCTGCCATCACTCCCACTACAGATTGTAATAAAGAATAGCCGGTTTGGCTCATAGCCCTCATTCTCCTGCTCTAGAGAAACAAGAGCAAAGGAGCCCACAAAGAATCAGTAAAACTGTGAGACAAGAAAAGATGGTTAGAACAGCCTTGACAACCATCTAAAAAAAAATCTATCCATCTATCTATCTATCTATCTATCTATCTATCTATCTATCTATCTATCTATCAATGGGCAATTAACAAGATTCCAGTCCTGCTTTTCCCTGGAGTCTTGCATTGACTTCAGTGGAAGCAGGGTTGGTCCACTAGCCTATTAAAAAAATCCACTGGCCTGTTATAAATGTAAATGTCTTTAATTAGGTATGCACTCATTTTCAGATTCTAGAATTTTGCCGTGTTTTAATGTTTTTTCATCAATCAGGCTTGGTTTAGCCCACTTGTAGTTAAGTTACGAAATCCTCTGCTTCATCGGCTCTGGGGTTTATTGGCTAGATATTCAGAAGAGCTCTACCTCAAAGAGGTTGCCAGGATCTCAACAGTTCTCCAAAATTTCTGCTGGAAATCTGGCTGATCAATATCATTTTGGCCGGTCTCATTTTCAGACTGAGGAAATCCAACTTATTGAAAATATGTCTTCAAACATCTGCTTGTACCTGTTGTTCCTAACTCTAACCTGGAGTCCTTTGTTATCCACATTTAGAAGTGCAATATAGGTCGATCACTGTCAGTGTGAAAAATATTAAAGTTTAGTTTTGCTAAAAAGAAGTAAAAATCCAATTTAGTGAGCAATAAACCCGCTGATAATTCAGATGGCTCTAAGCAAGAACTATAGCCTCCACTATAGAGATACTTATGATCACTTCTCATAATGTAATGTGCTTTGATGCCCTTTCCAAAGTTCCCTGCTTTGGCACAGAACAGGACTCTGACACTTAGCAGGGGAGCAAGCCGAGAGCTTCCAGTTATAGCGCTGTCTCCAGATCATTTGTCAGCTCTCACCTGCTCTTCTGAGCTTGGGACACCCTTGGAAATGGAGAACATGGGGACCCTGTTCCTGCCTCTTCCATCATTTCAGCTGCCTGCAGCACCTCTGTCCTGGCTTTATACCCCTTACATTTGTGAGAACAGGAGAAAGGGGCATTTTCTCACCTTTGCAATATACTTTGAGAGATTTAAGTGAAGGATGATGTCCAGTTGCTACATACCTTTATTTTTTTCAGTATCTGTCCATACTATAAGAAGAGAAGAAACCTGAGTGCTAAATATTGGAAATACACTAGGCAGAAACAGATTTAATGGGAAAATTATTTCTCCCTTCCCACAGAGCAGACCAGTTTGAAGGCATGAACTACTTCACGTAACACTGTCCCAACTCCACAGCAAGGTCACTTCTACGCACGGCACTAAGGAAATGTCTTATTTTGTGAAGTTGCTCTGAATGAAAGCACCCATGCATCTACTTTCACAACGCCAAGTCTGAGGAGTTCTGTACCACTGTAGAAATGCAGCTGCTGTCAGACCCACAAATGCTCCCTAGAGTGCAGGTAGACTCAGACCCAAGCTATTAATATCTAACACAAAATGGGCTTTTTCTAATACTATATCTGTGGTGTCACTCATTGCTAGAAACACTATCAACACCTGCATTTCCTTGGTATTTCAGTCACACATTTGGCATCAGAACTGTCAGAAAACGTTGCAAAAACTCAGATGACTAATACATTAAGGTATTTTTGTGGCAGAAGGCTGGAATGCTTCCCACATTCCCCCTTTTGTCTTTTAAATAGAGATGGATTATCCCTTTCTTTCTCATTCCCTGTCAAGTCCCTAAAATGCATACTTCATCGAAACACAATGTCCAAGGATGTTAAGAGTTATACAGTGTAGACTGTCCTCCCTAAATCAGACACTGTATAATCTGCTTTTCTGGGATGAACCAGGAATTGGTTTACCGGAATAAGACTCTGTATGTCTCTTGTCCCAAGACCAGAACTGCTTGAGTTCCCCAACTGCAAAATGAGAAGCTGAGGCCAGAGAGCTCTCAAAACTCAGAAGCTGCTGCCAGCCACGATCCTGACGGTCGCCCAGAGGCCCTTCAAGTTTGCCTGCCCAGAACAGGCAGCTTCTGAGATTGTCCCACGCCAAGACAAATACCCATTTCATCTCAGGAGAGACCAAATGCAGTTCCATGAAGAGAAAATCAGTTCCTAGAGTACATTAAAAATGCTTGGGCTTTTTTTACCCACGTGAGAGCAAGGTTTCAAAGGCATGCCTAGGAAACTGAAATTCAAAGTCCAACTTAATCCCTTACATTTCTGAATAGTCAACATCGTGTCTTACCTCTTCTCCTCCACTTCAGCATTGACGTCTGAAGACAGGGCAGGCATAAGTTGTCCCATAACAGGAAAGCCATCTTTATTTAAAAGATTGCAGAACCCTTCATTTGGTATTAGCTGTACGTGAAGCACAGAAACCAATGACCATTTCAATTCTCTGAGGACTTGTCTCCATTTGTAAGGCAGGGCAGCTCCTACACCCCGGTTTACAATACTGCAATGGAACCAACTGACATAAACCTGCAGCCGGTCATGGGCTTGGTTTTGGGATCCAAAAGTTTTGGGATTTTGGATCAAGATGAAAAATATTTTTGATTTTTGGATTTTGGATGTGTCTTGATGAACAGAATATACATATTGTTCTTGCCTCTTCTTCTCTGGTTTTGCTCTGCTGCTTCTCCAACAGTGTTCTCTGAAATACCTCACAAGAGTGATTGTCTTCCTCCCCTCAGTTTTCAACTGGGCATGGGCAAATATAAACTTTGTTTTATGGAGGTAAGGTCACACTAATCCCTGTGTTTTCTGTGTTACACAATGAAATCTACAATAGCTGAAAAGGCTTTGGGATGTGTGACACAATTTCTGTTTCCTTTCCAAGGATTTGGTACTCTGTGTGGACTGCATTTTTTATGGAGAGAGGACAATTTTTCATTCCCTTGCTCCTGCACACCAAGCTCCCAGTTCCACAGAAGCTTCTGCGCTCACTCAGGTGAATCACCCCATGGACTTCTGCTGCCAGTAAAGATAGCCATACGAACAAGCATGCCGGGGATTTACACTCTTTTAACATCTTTTGGACACAATGCTGATCTCCTTTTGATATAAGTCCACAGTAAATCAGTTTAACAGCTTTTTCTTTCTGTGCAAAGGCAATAGAAATACTAAGCAGAATAATAAATAGCATAGTATTAACTAATGCTTTGTAGCTAAAAAACCTTACTCTGCAACACATTGATTGATTTTTTATTAGGAACTTCAAGTACAAATATTCCCCCTTTACAGTGATCAGAAGCTTCAGGGCCTTTTGATTATTATTATTTTGTATCCTCTCTGTTTTAATTATAGTGCATTTTGCACTTCTCTAGCAGTTTTCATCTGAAATCTTAAATTACTTTGCAAGCATGAATTCATTAAACCTCACAATGTCCCTCTGAGGAAGTTGTTTAATTAATACACCCAAGTTATGGATGGGAAAATTCAAGCACACAGAAATTAAGTAATTTTCCTGAAGTCACAGAGTAAATAATCAAAAAGAACAGGAAGATAACTCAAGGGCCACATGCTGCCAGGTCCCATGGATATGAATGTGGAGAAATATCTGTAAAGATAACATAGAGCTTGCAGATTCCCAGCTTGGGATCTCTCCTCCCTTACAGCCTGCCAGAGCATTGACTCCTCTTTCACATCTAATTGTTTCAACCAAACTGGGCTCAAAGGCGTGTTGGGATAACCACAGTGTGGTATCATTATCACTATGTAGTGGTTTAGATCAAAGGAAAATGGAGCTTTTGTTTTTGCCTGTGTAGGAGCTTTATTTTTTCTTCTGTTGAAGCTCCCACTGTACCCAGAGCACAGGGATAGCAGAGACCCAGCAGCTGCAGCAGCCACAGTTGAGTCTCTTTCCCTACCTCCGACCAGCCCCTGCAATGGACTGACTACCACGTTGTACCCCAGGTCTGAGAGCCTCTATCTCCTCTTAACATCCAGGAGGCTATTTTCATTACTTCTAACAGCCCTGATGTGTAAGGGAGCCCAGGATGCAAAGGAGTTTCACAGCAACAGATAAATTGTCGCTGCCAAAGCTTCTATTTCTCCAATGGAAACGCTGCTAGTATGTGATCATCTGATACAGTGACAGGTTTTGGGGGGGCTTCTCTTTTGCTTAGAGCTCTTTTCCTTGCAGGAATTTAAACCCACTATCCAGGCAGCAATGCAGGGAGAGGACAGTGCCTGTGCAGCATCAGGGGTGCTGCACATGCGGGGCCACGATGTTGCTTTCAGCTGAGACAGTCTGCGCCCACAGTGCTGTCTGAAATCAGTGTGCCCTAAATGTGCTGTATATCTCCCCAAACAGGATCAGCGCTGTCAACTAACTGCTTCAGGAATAATTGCATCTGTGTTAACAAGGCTCCAAGTACTTTCGGGGCTTCACTCATTCTCTTTCTTTGAATACAATGCTGAATTAAAATCTCATATTTACCCCAGCTCAACCTTTGTTCCCTCCCTTTTTTTTCTCCTTATTTTCCTCTTGAATGCTACAGAAATTGCTTTCCTGGGATATGAAAACTAATGTATGCAAATTGTTACACAGCATTACCACTGTCGTGGTGCCACTGTATTGCTGAGATAGTTAATTGCCAGTATAATGCAGTTTGTCTTCTCTCTATCCCCTTGTGCTGCTCCTAAAAGGAAACAAAGGAAACGACACCACAGAGACAAAGAGCGAGAGAATTCAGTCCTCTATTAGTAACCCACATAAAGGAAATTAAGGATTAAAGGGCATTCGCAGCACACATGGCATACAGCTTTGTATGGCACAGATGCTGAAGAGGGTCTTGGAACTGGGTCTGCACCTGGCTGTGTTACTCATCATGAAATAAACCTTGAGATACTTTCTTCATTTACGTCAAATTGCTTTTATGAGAAAAGGAATTTCACAGAAGTGAGATCTAAGTGAAAACCAAGGCCAGTGGGAAGAGCGTTGCTTAGATTCACATAATGACTCTAGTCTTAATTCTGCCACTTTTGTGCAGCTCTCACATTTGCAGGTGACTTTAACTGCTGTTGTTTTCCTTGTCTGTAAAAGGAGAAGTAACTTTCTCTCCCATAAAGTATTTTGGGATTTATCTTGGGGCTGAAGTTCTAATTTCCTAGTGTTTCCTGACAGGGCAGTCTGCTCTCAATGACTGAGGACCCAGGTCAACACCAGGGTTTTCATGCTCATTGCAATCAATGACAACTTTTCTGAAGCCAAATCACCGAGGGTGGTTCTGAATAAAAATTACATGATTTAGCCTTAGGAAGCATGCAGAGACTTAATAAAACAAATAAAATTCAGGAAGCCTTATGGATTCAAGTGTCTACATTAATTTTTAGAGCTGTTCTGTGGGATTTAATAGCATTTTTAAAAGTATGGTTAAAACTGCCATATTGAATGCACAATTGCTTATTGCATTTAAATAATTATTTATTTTAAAATTGTTTCTATTTATCTCATTCAGTCTCTTTAGGATCACGTTTTTGCTGTTCCTCCCAGGTTCTGTAAGACGCTTCCACAAAGGCAGGCTGTCCCTGTAGGTGACATCCATTAAAAGGGTCAGTTATTTTGAAAGAAAAAGAAAGAGATAATGAGCAAACCCAGCGCTCACCGAGTGGGTAGGCACCAACACCCCACCTCCAGTTATCTCCAGCCAATAACACTACATGGTGATGAGGTAATGTTTGCATCTGATCCTCCACGGCAGCACTTTGGTGGTTTGTAATTCTCCTTAAACAAGAGAAAACCCGAAGGCTTCTCTCTCTCTTTGTTGTGCTGGTGCAAATGAGCATCTGAATTCAGATCTTCACAGTTACAGGGAAAGGGGGGCCGCGGGGAAGCATGTCAGTGCTCAAGCTTTTCTTGCCTCTTTTGTAGCACATACGTGAGTTTGAAGTGTTTTACTCGTGCAAGCAAAAGGAAATCCAAGCAGGTGTTTTGGTTCCTGCTGCAGACAAATCCCAGGATGGACTGGTTCTGAAGGCTTCTGAGTAAATTTAGAAAACTGTCATTTTTGTATCACTCACAAGCCAGCTCTCTTGCCTTTCATCATCCTAGTGTGGCCAGGGGGGGGAAAAATTATTTTGTGACTCAGAATTTAAAACATATCAGTGGGGGGAAAGACCACAGAAGTGGCTTTGTTTTCCTCAGCTGGTGCATTGTGCATACATGTCAGTCATGCCGCTATATTTTTTTTGACAGGAAGAACAGCTTCTCCTGTTGGGGCCAGTGCTGCCACAGTAGGCAGTCGGTATATTTAGCATTTTCAGCTAAACCATGGAAGCAGATTGTGTATTACAGGCAACACTTGGGGAGGGAGAGAATAATTCCCCTCTTCAATCACAGGCCCCAGGCTACCTCTGCAGGTTTGTAAGGAGAAAGGAAGCACCTTGTTGCCAACTGAATACACCTGGTGAGAAGTCACAGCAAGGAAAAGAGGGGTTATGCTAACAAGCCTGGTCCAACCATCACCAAAGTCCCCCCTACCTGCACCCAGAGCAAGAACCAGCCTGGTGTCATTTTCCAGTCACTCTCCTGACTGTGAGAGTGATTGTAAATGGATTAACTGCCCTCTGTACTTGCGCATCACCAGTCAGATAATTGTCCTCGGCTGGCCGAACATTTTTAAGTGCTCATTTTTCTGCTAGAAAAAGTATTTCTCCCTTCAATCAAGCACAATTACCCCAACCATCTCTTTTAATTGTTGTCTTTCCAGAAGATATATTCCCTGGGGGCTTTCTTGCCAATACCGGTGGATGTTTTATTAGGGGATTATAATGACCTGCTGAGGCTCGTGACCATCTTTCATCTGCAGCAAGTCAATGTTAAACTTTATGGACATGGATACTGGGATGGCTTGTGGGTGTGTGGTGGGGGGTGGTGGTGCTGCTGGATGGGGCAGAAATAGAGACTCAGAAACACACGTGTGAATAGGAGTTGTGCCTCTTGAACTAGAGCCAAAGCTCCACAGATGCCCAGCTGGTCGAGTCCATATGGAGCCTCTGGGGCTGGGAGCCATGGAGATAGTTACTCATTCTTGAGATGTCTTCCAATTTAATTGCTGAAGTAGACCCTTTTCTTTACCTCAATGGGAGCTACAGTGGGAGGCCAGAGATACATACCTTGGCTGTTATTCTAGCATAAATCCACCCCGACAAGGGCAGTGGGAAATCAAAATCCACTGCCACTTTACACGGCTCTCGGCTCCAGTCCAGCCAGAGAGAAATAAAAGGAGAAGTGGGAGCATGTTCCCTATTGGCAGCACATCTGCTTCAGTGTACCCAGACACACAGATGAAAGTCCAGTGAGAAGAATTGAGTGAACATGAAATTAAAGAAATCCTACCCTAAGCGTGGAGCCCAATAGCCCTTCTCCATGAAGGAAGGAGATATACTGGCATTGTACAGCAGGTTAGGAGAAGATTCAAGTGCAAGAGACAGAAAAAATTTTGTACAGAAAAAAAGAACAAACAAAACAAACCAAACAAACAAAACCAAAACCAAAACAAACAAAAAACCACAAAACAAAAGCAAAAACAAAAAAACTCCAAACAAAACAAAATAAAAAACCAACAAACAACACTTCTGTTCAATTAACCTTGAAAAATTATTTTGAACTCATCTAGTTTTTTTATCAAATGTACATTATGGTAGGCCTTATAATGTCCATCTTCTTTCTATTCTGTAGTCAGCTTGCTAAAATATGTCTTTCATTGTACAGGGTTTTCTCCTTTGCCCCTTCCCTTTCTTCCCACCCAGTAGAAAATGTTTTTTGGACACATTTCCTCACTCATCTCCACTGCAGTTGTTTTGCTACATGAATGTAGCATTACTGTTGGCAATAACAACTTGCCCTAACTCCACTGGGCAACACAGCATGGATGTGCAGAGCCATGGTGAGGATGCTCTTCAAAGTGTTCACTGGTATCTAAATAACATCATTGCACATGGGTGAGAATACTTGTCCATCTACTCCCTGAGGCCTTGCAGCTTTGCATGGATGTTGCCTCTGCAGGGGCAGCCATTTGCTAGTTCAAGGATGCTCTAGCAGGTTTTTGAATCAGCAGATCTGGATCAGCTCCTGACAGGGATGGACCTGGGCACAGTACCCTGAACAGCTCCGAAACTGACTGTCGCTCAATACGCACAGATGTGCAGGTACCACTCTTGATTTGGGCCCATATTTAAGTTAAACTTTGCATGTTCAAGAGTGATTCCTCCTGCAGGAGAATGCTGTGAATAAGAGCTGAGGGTCACAGAGTCTGATCCCTGGAACATCTACAGGTATTTAAAACATTCACTTTGAAGAATTGCAAAACCTGTCCTTGTTGTGGGGGTAGCAGGAGGGGAAATAAAGCCTCCTGCAGAAACCAGATTTCATATACTGTCAGTCACAACCAAGAGATGAACACCTAGAGGAAAAAGATAGGTATTTTTTGGCAAAGCAGTGAGACAAGAGCTAAGTCACCCAGGCCGAGGCAGTAAAAATGTATACAAGCTATCAGGAGAAAATAATGCCCAGAGAAAGGAGGGTGATATGTAGACATCTAGTTGGCATAATGAAGAAAATACATATGGAGGGAGAAGAGGACTCTGCAAAGAAGGTGAAAGAGCAAATGAAGAGGGGAGGGAAGTAATGAAGTCAGTTTATTTAGCTAGGGGTGAAGCATGTGCCTCGTGATTTGGAGCACATCACTTTGTGGATGATCTGCTTGAGACCTCTTAGTGGAACCTGCTTTCCAGAAATGCATGAGCTCTCAGCTCCTGATGGTCAGGGGCTCTTTAGAAAGGCAAACAACAGCATTAGTGGGTTTGGCCTTTCCACATAAAATAAGCTAAATTGCATCACTACTGCCTGGAGTGCCTCTTCACAGAAGAGCTGACTACGACTGCCTCAGTGCAGAAGGAAACTGGGAAATTTTGATATCGTAAAGAGCCTCCTCATGCCTGAAGGAACATGCAACTTGAGGATAGGCAGTGCAGCTTCCAGAAATGGGATTCTCAAGGGGTTAAAGAACTGGGTGGAGGAAGGGGATGGCATGGGAAGGAACAGTGGACATGTATTGAGCAAGGGAATGGCATGAGGCCATTGGCAGGGAGACTAAGATATCGGAGTGAGAAGAAGGAATAACAAGTCCATATCCTAGACATCAGCTGCTCCATGTGTGTGTAAGAAGGCTGTAGCTGCAGTGACTTCCTCAGCGGGTTACCCTGTGGGAAATATCTCCCCCACCCAATACGGCCTCATGTGTCTGTTACATGAGGAGGGAACCACCATACCTCATCTCAGCTCTCTGTCACACCTGCATTCAACATCAGCTCTACAAAAGGTCTTCCAGTGTTTCATAAACTGGATCTGACCTACAAGAAAATCTAAGCATTTTAGCTCTATGTTTACAGCATAGTATTCTCCTGTCCTTATGTCATATAGCTCCTTCTGCCACTGATGACAATATTTTCTCTTTCTCCATACACCTTCAGCCCCAAGTGCTGATTTAAATTCTCCCCTTCAGAGTCCGTTCATTAAATGCTAAACTATATGTGTGCTTTTCCCTCAGCAAAACAATCTGCCTACTGAGATTCTTTGCCCTGCAGAGGTGACTATTGCATCCTTGAAAGATGACGAGATAACACTAAGAGGAAAGCTAACAAGCAACAAGGGGAAACTCAGTGACCACAGAAACTGGATGTCTGTAATGAGATACAAACTGAAAATGAGATAGCACTGACACTCTGTTCTTCTACACAGAGACGACAGCATCCACCTTGCCTAATGAGCAGTGTGTCACAAAACAAGCAAAAACTGGGATTCAGCTGCACTGAATAATCTCTATTGCAAGGCGCGCTAGTAGGTAAGCTTCATCTGGTGAAGAGTGAACATGCTTGGCAAGCACAGCAGAAGTAGCCCATGATTATTACATGAGGCAGGGGAAACAAACTAAGTAGCATTTATTTAAAAGGACATAGACAAGAGGTCTTGCAAAATCCTTGAAATAATAATCTCTGTTCACTGTTTTTATGAGTCACCTCATGGAAGATGGAAATTTTAACACGCTTCCCCAAAAACTTCTCTGCTCCTCATTCAACAACCCTCACTTTGCTTTTTGGGCTGTGCCAGTAGTGATCAATGAGATGAGAGGAATACATTTGTGCTTTGCACCAGCAGCGAGTGTTTTTTCAGTAGGGCACATTTCAGTGGCACAACTTAATAGCCCTACAAACATCTCAGAGATAAAAGAATCAGCCATTGATACAGAAAACAAGAACATCCAGCGCCAAAAATATTAATTCTCAAAAGCGATGTGAGAGTTTTAGAAGATATGTACATCTGTAAGCTTCAGTGCGCTAGTGAGCTATTAAATATGGTGGGTTGGAAGGAGCAGTATCAGCATTTACCCCATAGCTACCTAATGTGGGACAGAAGGATTTTTTGCACCTTTCTTTGAAGTGGTTTGTTTTGGTCACTCTTGGATACACTGTACTGGACCACAGAAGTCGCTGAGCTGGTGAAATACCACAATTATATTTATCTTCCTACTTTTGTAGTACTGAGCTGTGCATCTATGGTACCTTTCATACAAAATCCCTGAAATGCATTCCAAGTCTAAGGACAAGACCTTAAAAAGCTACTATGTGTCTCCAATGTTCGTCAGTGGGAGCTAGATGCACAATTTTGGCCTGCAATGGAATGCCTTTGTGCCACTTGGTCCTGCTAAAAATCATTGGGAATTCAGGATGTGCAGTAGCATGCCAGAAGAAGATTGAATTCCCATTATTGTTAATGAAAAAGACTTTATTAGCTTCAGTAGTATGGACAGAGTCCTAGCTGATTCAGGTTTGCTAGGCACTGTGAGGCAGACAAACCCCAAAGGTAATGACTTAAAACACTGCCTGGATGCAGCGTGTAAGGCAAGACATTGTGCTGGGGGTGGAGTGGCATGTAAAAAAGAACAACACATCAGACTGAATCCATGGGGAGCAGTAACAAACAAAATGCAATACTCAAACTGCAAACTGGCCAGAAAGATAGTAATATCTGTCCTACAGAGGACAAAAAAGGCTCACTTGAGATTCGGATTAGTTAGCAGTACAAGGCATGAGTAATATAGTCTTATTTATAACAACTGTTTCATTCATTCCTGTTCCAAAGGAAGGAAATAAAAACAGCAACTGATAATGTTTAGCATTTTTGCAGCACTGCTCATTTCAAATTGCAAAACAGTAATTTAAGCATTTTGGTACAAAAGGGTAGATTACATGGGTCACTGAACCACTGAAATGCAACCTCCGCAAGAATAATACGGTTTGCAGGAGTAGTGGGGAAAGGTGGTTTCAGTGAAAAACATGATGAAAGAAGTAGCTGTTCCAGTGAACAATGTCAGGAAATGCTCTGTGACAGCACAGGGCTGGGAGGCCCTGGATGCCTAAGCCAACATGCAGAAGACACCTGTACAGTACACCACCTGGCATGCTCTTCAGCTTCCCTAGGAAGACGGGAGGTTGAGTCTCAAAAAATTAAGAGTATTTTCTTCTGAAAATAGCTCCTGCCTGCTGATATGGCCCCTGAGCACTAGAAGGAAATGAAGGGGCATCAGGCTTAGAAAGCACCCAGATATGGATTCAGGATTGCCAAGCCAATATGCCTTCAAGAGAACCTGATAGGTAGTCAGGGCCTGCTGTGCTGCTTATGTGCACAATACAAAGACAGTGATTGCCTCCTTCTTAACAACTACTGTATTACACTTACCAGAAATTATTTTTACCTTCAGCAAAAAAAGCCATCAGCTCCCCACTCCTCAGCATTAGTGTTGCCTGCAAGACACTCGGTTCCAGCAGTGAAATTACCGAGTCACCTCCGGGCCAGGACTTCTGCAAATGGAGAATCGTGCATGGCTGATGGGGGGTACCTATCTTATGGCTTGTCTCAGGGCTAGGTAGCATTTCTACAGCCTTTCTGCTCCCTTGGGGTGTAGTTTAGGAAAAAAAGAAGGGGGAGTACACGGAGACTCTGCAGTGTGAGTAAAGAGGTTTGCTTTTCCCAGGGTGTCCATGAAGGACAAGGCAGAGAGCAGGAAAAATGGCTTCAAAGTAGAGAAAGAATCCCTAACATCATCTAAATGAAACAGGCTTCTCCTCATTTATGCTGTCAGGATACTAATGGCTTTTAAAACAGGTTAATCCAAGAAGTAACCAAGTGAAAAGAGAGGACTGTCATTGCTGATACTGCTTTTATGCTCCTGTTTCTGCCTCTCTGACTACAAGCCGTTTCCTGCCAGCTGGAGGAGACATGTCAGCCCATGGCTCATGGGGACTCAGCCTGCAATGGGCTGGGCAAGACCCTGGTGGCCTCAGAGGCCAAGTTAAAATTCTTCATCACAGGAGAGGAAAAGAGCTGGAAGACATCCCCAGGTCATTGCTCCACCCTTCTGCCTGAAATACCACAGGAGGCAAACCCAGGAGAAAGAGAAACACTGAGAATCCCTTGGCAGAAGACCTTCCTTGGAACTTTTCACTGTAGGGGATGGGGCTTTCTTGTGTGCGCCATAGATGGCAGGCACTGGAAAAGCATTAGTATTGGGCAGAGGGGGATGCTCAAGACCAACACAGCTCCTTCCCAGTCTCAGAGAAATTCTTCCCAGGTGCACTCACTTGTGGTGTCAGCAAACCCCACAGAAATAGCTGGTTGTGTAGAGCAGCTCCCAGACTGGAGGCAGCCGTCATTTGGAGTTTGTCAGAACCAACGCTGATTGTCCCGGACGCTGCCCCAGGAGGTCTCTTGGGAAAGGTTCTGTGCTTTAAAAACTTGATTTAGGCATAACAAAACCCCAACAATTTCTGTCTTATGCCAGACTGGGTCAATCCTTGAGGGCAAAATATTTTGTATATGCACAATATATAAATACTTTGTATATGCCTCCTGTGAGTGACTGTCTACTTATCCAGCTGGTGATGCCGGCCAGTTAAAGAGACTTGTTCTCCAGCACTCAAAGATGTCTGATTGACATCAGACAATAAACATCCAAGTCTCTTTTTTCTGCCAGAGTCCTTCAGCCTCAGATAATGCATGAATATGTTAAAATCTTTTTGGCACTTAAAAAAACCCAAACACTGCACAACTAAAGCAGTATTTGCACACATGTAAATGTGTCAGCTAGCTAGCTTTGCTTCAATTTCACCCATTTCCAGAAATGAAACGTCTGGAAAACACTGGCAACTTTTACATGACATTTGAGTTAAAAGAAAAAAATGCAGCACACCCAGCCGTGAATTTGATAGTAGGATGATTATTGTGACACTCATCCTTATAACAACTGAGAGTTTATAAAGTATGCACTTGGGCTCTGAGCTGCACACCTACACTCAATTTCCTCTGACTGTGGAATGTCCTTTGGCAGCTTTGCAGCTAACCGATACCCACGACTCTGAGGAAAACACTACAACTTGTACAGTATTATTGGTCTAAATGCTGTGGGCTCATATTTCAGCCAGCCAGTGCAAGGTTATTTGTAAAACACAACCACACCTTGTGAGAGATAAGAATTCACAGGGACATAGCTGGAAATTGTGTGCTCAGATAGCACAGAGATTAATACATTAAAACTGCTAGATAGATATTACACCAAGAGGCATCTGCAATTTGTTTCCCTTTCCGCCACAACCTTTTGGCTCACAAGCCAAGCAGCATGCTAGTTAAAGAGGAGCCTGACTGGCTACACACCCTGTACGTGTTGACGGACAACTGTTGATGGAAATATTGCTCCTTAACTCAGCTACTCATCTGCAGAACTGGAGTGCAGAGCCTGATGCACATTCATCACTCCTACATCATGCTCCCCAGTGGAGCTGCGACCACCCCTGTAGAAATTCCTTGCTGGACATTCAACACGCTTCTCTTGCACATTGAGCTTCCTGTGAGACTGAGTAGAGGCTGCTGTAACAGGATTTTCCTTCACTTCTGGCATCCTTCAGCTGGTTGTGGAAGGGCCATCCTGGAGAAGAGAACCTGTGTTCAGCCTGTTTGCGGCCCTTCTGAGATCAGAGGTGGCCCCCATAGTTATTCAAAACCAGCATATCTATATGCAATTTTCAGTCATCCTTGGTGTTCACTGAAGCTATCTCATATCCTTTAAGCAATTTCATCCTTCTCCTACATTCAGCTTTCCCTGGAGTCTCTGCTAAGGGAACAGAGCCTGAGGCAAAGGCTTCTCTTCTCTTTATCCTGCCAGCCTGGTGCTGTCCTTACCTGTCCCTGTCACAACACAGGTGTTAATCCTGAAGGCATCTGTTTGTTCTTTCACCTCTGGTGTGGTGAGAGGAAGGGGTATTCTGCTTGACTGGCTAGATAGCCAAGCACTTCCTCAAAAACAGTTCCATACTCATTACTCAGAAGTCCTAAGAAGTTGTAGCAGGTTTCCCCACCTGTGACAACAGTATCTTGCATTTCGTCAGAACTGTGGACCCATCCAAAGAGAAATAGTCTTTTTACTTCAGTGGCTGCTGGACTAGCCTGAACTCAGCAGCATGTAGTAAAATCCCAAGTAATAGCATCTCAGAAAGGACACACAAAAATATCAGTATGAAAAATTCCAGACTAGGGACATCGCAAAGCCAGCACAAGTGATTTGTAGGAGAGCACTGCAGCACAGTATTTTAGCACTGGAGAGTCTGGAGCAGCAGACCAGTAACACCCACCTGGCACACAGTGACTTATTTGACTTTAAGAAAAAACAAAGGTTCACTTCTAACTTTGGGCACATTAAAGCACTGACTGATTCTACATTTAGATGGACTTTGGGCCTCTCACTTGTTCCTTAGCCGTTACAAATAAAAACTCGGTTATTTTTTTGGTTTTAAAAAAATGAATGGGTTTCCAGTACTGTGGCGGGTTTTTTTTGTTTGGTTGGGGTTTTTTTCCGCAGAGTACTCAGAATCATGAAGGTCTGCCTGAAAAACTGCAAATAGACAGTATGATTGGAATGAGCAGACTTGACCTTGCTGCTAACTTACTCCACAAGCATCTCCTCTATGCTTCTCCCCTTTCTCCTCTGTAGATGGACATGGAAAAGAATGGCATTTCTCCAAGTTTGTAGAGCAGTGGGGTTTTATTTGCTGAAGAGCTGTGATCTCTAAACTAAAGACTAGCACAACTTCAACCCCTCCCCAAACCATGCAAAACACGCTAAACCTTTGCTTGGGACTGGGAAGAGCCCTGTATCAAAGCTGTCACATGCTGAAAAGGAACATGTGCTGTAAGGGGGTAGGGTTAGGACATGCCTCTGCTCCTGGCATGGTAGCTGGCTCCAAAGCAGCCCTTGCTCAGCAGGACACATTGTTCCTTCCCGGGGTCCAGCTTCCAGAAGACTGTGTCACAGTCACGGTCAGTCACGGAACAGGACTGTGCAGAGCAGTCACGTCCTCTGCACAAACTCCTGTGCTGAAGTAAACTCAAAACTAGCATGGGTAAATAAACACCAGGCTGCTGGGTCCACCCATTTGCTTCAACGCACGAGGCTGCAGCTATAACACATTAGGTGCTTTCTGAGCGGAGGGGAAACCGATGCTTTTCCTGTGCAGCATTCATTTAAAGCAACAGGTAAAGGGCCAGATATATGTCAGCAACCCAAACAATTGGATGGGCCTGTTCCAAAATCCACTGAAAGCAGTGGAAAGACTCCCACTGACTTCAAAAAGGCCCTGCCTAAATAGTAAAGTGAAATGTTACAGGGAACATTATACATCTTAGTTTATTTCCTTCATGGAACTGAATTCCACCTTTTCTACACATGCCAGCAAACCTTCCCTTGCACCCACCTTTTTTTCCTTATCTCTTCCCTCCCCGCTTTGAAAAAAGGCTGATATCACCCGGTTATTTTTCAGTGCTGTACCTTAGTCATGACCGCCACTTACTCCCACAAAGCAAACCAGAGAGTCCTTCCCTCTTCCAGGAACCTCGGTGTCAGCCGGGCAGTGGGAAGGAGCAGGCCACCAAGCCGCAGGGTGAGGAAGGTGAGCTCCTGGCCCTCCATGCTCATCACTCCGCCTGCACCACCAACACCGAAACTGCTTATCTCCTGTGAGTCTGGAGGCAGCCTTGCTGCTGGCAAGAGGGCTCACCTGCCCCTTGGCATCCGCGCAGACTTTGCGTTACTTTGGTTTTGCGTGAAAATCAGGCTTTTTGTTTAGGTTTTTAAAAATGCTTTGTATTTTGGGACTACAAAAGTGTGTATCAGGGCACTTCACACAATGTTACTTTCTTTACTAAAGGAAAAATTCCAGAGCTTTCATTTTTTAGCTTAATTTCTTCCCTTCTTCAGAGCCCAAATGACTAAGGACTTGATAAATCCAGGAATGGCCTTGACATCTGTACCTATGACATGAGGAGGGAGCTACAGTGCTCAGCAGCAAAGACTGCTGCAGTGTTATGTGAGGAACTGAACAAACCACCTTCTCCCATCCCAGCCGCTGTGTGAGCAGTGAGCTCAGAGACAGTCAATAGGCTGCCCATTATGTCCTGTGTTTCAGTCAATGCTAAACACAATGCTAGTGCTTTAAAACATAGAAAGTAACAATAATAGACCATCATATCAATGTTCTGCTTCACTGGAGCTAACCAGACCTGTTCCAGAACAAGCAATATAATTTTGCATGGGGATTATACTACCCAAAGGCACTAAATGCTGGGGAAAAAAGGTAAAAAAACCCCAACCACCAAACCGCAAACCAATCCTGGAATCATCTACAAAAACCCCACTCTAATAATCTAGGATTTGCTTTCCCAATTCACATTAAAAAAAAAAAAATCTTTATCTCTTTCAAACAGGGAACAGCACCAAACGATTGCCATGCATGTGTGGTCACATGCTCATACAACTTCACATGCTGCATGTGTCCCAGGATGACAGGACAGCTAATTCAGCAATGGGATATATGGCGCTGGGCAAACCACGACAAATGCTGTCATGTGAAGGGCAGCCCGTCTGACTGGCAGTGATGTGGGAAGCCAAGCAATTCCAGTTCTCAGAAACATTTTGCCTCCTGGAAGGCTGTAAATAAACGGGAACTCATCTTTGGCCTGAAGATTGAGGTGTTGCGATAAACACAAAATCTAATTAATCAGGAGCATTATGTCTGATTTGTGCAAACTTGTGGCTGAGCAGCTATAAATTATACCACTATATTCAATTACTGGAAACAACATTTCCTGTGTAAAGACACCTCTGCAGTCTGTAGAGAGATCTCCCAATTTCAGATGTGCATTTGTTAATTACTGCTTTAATTTTTCCACTTGAAAGGGAAAAATAGAATCTGTGAAGAGCAGGAAGTTCAAAAAGTCTTTCAATCTGGAGTGTTAAATCAGTTGACCATCATTGTGATCTTTAAGTTCATAACAAATATACAGAGTAAACAGATGTCTTAAAGATAAAGATACACCCAATTAATAGGGTCATTTTCAGTTTTCAGCCATGCCATAAAAATGCTGATTAAGTCAAAGCCAAAATCTTTCACCAAAATATACTGATTGTGATGAAGTTTGTAACAGAAGGTCTCAAAGCTCTAAGGTGGACTAGAAACTAGAGGTACAGGCTACAGAGACATCAACACAAAGGAGGGTGCGAGCAGCAATCATCAGAATACACTGAAGCCTGCTTTTATCTTGGCCTTCTCAGTACCTGAAAGTAAACCCTGTCAAGTACCTCTGCCAGCACTCCTGGGAGTTTGGCATTCCTGTGTGCAGATGCCAGTATCTTTAACTTGAGCCTTGCTGTATTGCATTGCATGACCCTTTGCTCCAGCTCCATTTATCTCAGAGTCCTCTCCTTCATATCCCAGCACTTTGCTGGTATTCACAGCACTAAGGCAAGAGACACAACAAAGGCAATGGACAAGTGGTTACAGCAAAGACTTTGAAAACTGGAGAGTCCCAGGCCTCTTTCCTCTCCCATACAGTTTGCACTATCTGTAACCCCAGTGATTTATACCAAGTTACTCTGGCGTGACAATCATCATCAGCAGTAGTAGGTCCTCTTGATTTAAATTCCAGGAGAAAAACTGATTGCCCTTTGTCTATTTGCATTTATCTTCTTCAAACTTTCCAATGTCATATCTCCAGCATTATGAAGAAGGAAAAATAGCATAGATAAGACACTGTCTGCTACTGTATTACCAAAAGCCACGTTGAACAAGAGTGTGGGCAGAGGTGGTTGAAAGCCTGATAGCTGGTATTCACTTGTGCTTTCACTATTGCTAGTGCTAGAATAGAAGTTACAAATTTTACTTTAGATCACCAAATGCTGGGGAAAAAACAACACTGCCACCGGGGCCCACAAATGGTCATTGATACCTTTTGAAGAAAAGGCAGAGGTGTGCAGTGAATTAGCAGTGGCAGTGAGCTCCAGTGGTTAGTCTCCTCACACTTACATTAAAAAAGAGTTGGCAGAATACATAGCCACTGCTGTTATGCTAATGTTAAGATCTTCTGCAAAACTAACTAGGAATGAGCAAGCTATTGGGATGTGAATTATGTAAAAAACCAACAGATCTTTATCAGCATGTCCAGGAAATGACAAGATCAGCTGAAGGAGTCTCCTTGTTCCTCAGTCAGCTCTGAACTCAAGCACTCTTCTAAACTACACTGATTGCACAGGGTCCAGAGGGACTTTCCCAGTAGCAGGAGCTCACTGGGTCAGACAAGAGCCTCCTCTTTTCTCCCTCCCAATATTTTGGGCAAGGAACCATTGGGAAGGAAATTTCTTGTTGGGGCTCCATCTCTTCAGTTTCTAAGGCTGTGGATCCAGTATCTTTTATTAGACCTGCCACAGCTGACACACTCACCCACATTAAAGAAGTGGCGATAAACTGGATAGCTGTGTAAATAGCATCCCACTTAGCAAACAAAGCAAAATTTCAAACACTGTCAGGGAATGACTGCAACAGCAATGCAGCTATCACTGGGCATTTATTAATGTAACTCATCTGCCAGACACAAACAGCAGCAGCCAGGACTAGGTTCAAAGCACCTGTGCTTTTTCTCCACTGTAACCAATGACATTGGAAAAAATGGCCATGCAAACTTCACAGGCAATACTATGCCTGCTGCAAGTAGTTTGGAAGCCTTAATCTCTCATCTATTTAGTCAGACCCTTAGTCCTTCATTCAAATATCCTACCATCTACTGTTAGCAGTGTGCTACCAACTTCATTGAGTCTGCTTGGGGACCACTTGTGCTCACAGATAGCAAGACCCCATTTGGACACTGTTCAGGTAACTCTATCCATTTTGCAGTGACCATGTTAAACCAGCTTGCCCCCTCACACATAAATGGAAGGCTGGCAGGCCATCCACCTAGAATTGCCTTAATGCCTCTCATCATGGGAATGTCTTTGAGAGACGTGGAGAAAAGAACAGGTCATGCTTTCCCCAGAATGGCAAGAGGGTGAAGATAGTCCTTGAGGAAGTGAGTGAACTGGAGTGAAATATCTCATCCAACACAGATATGGGAAGTAAGCCTCTACCTATACCAAAAAAAACCCCAATAAATAGTCCATGTTTCCCATTCCATCACTGTATTTTCCCAATATTCTGAGATTTATCAGCAGATCTTCAGAAAAACAAGCAAGTACACGGAGAGATGTTTTTGTTGTTTTTTTTTTTTTTAATGAATAATGAGTGCCTCATTCTCCTTGCTGTCCTTTCCTTCACACCCCAGATTGTCCCCAACCAAGCAGATCTCCAGAGGACCAGCCTCCCACAACGCAGCGTCTGAGTGCTGGCACTCTCCTCTCCTGCCAAACCCATGCGCTACCTGGAAGCAGCAAGAACTGACAACATTTTTTGTACTATCAGGTGAGACAAGGCAGGACACTGGGAACGAGGAGATAACCAGGAAGCAGGATGGTTTATGCACATTGTACCTTCCTAGGTGCACCCATCAGCTGTGCAGTGAAAACTCACAGAGGCAGGTGCAAAGAGCAGACTCCTTTCTATGTATGCTGCTTCAAAAGAGCAGCCGTGGAGCCTGTTTTGTGCTGGAGTTACAAAAGATTAGCCGGAATAACTCATTCAGTGCAGTGAGACTGTAACATGATCTTCTTCCAGTCATTACTGAAGGTCAGCATGACCCTTTCTGGGCACTGCAGTGTGCCATCACTGATTGTTACACAAATACTTGCTGCTACAGATGAGCTCTTGATGGGCTTTTATGTAAGGTACTCTGACACACAGAAAGAGGCAGTTGGAATTAGGCTGACTTGTCAATGACTGCATATGAGAAGTCTGATTTTCACTCCTATGCTCGTAGATAGGACTTCCACTATTGCACCTTACACAGCCTTACAAACTTTAGCTTTAGTAACCTCAGTAGCAGACTTCTTTATGAAGCAAATACTTGCTACATCTTTATGGGGAAAAAAAAAAATCCTCCAACAAAAAACCCCATGGAAACGTGAGAAACTAAACCACAAGACTTGCTTTAAGAAACAGCTTGGGACACAAGACAAGCTGGGAACCTTCATTTTCAGTTGACCTCTGAGACAAAAATGAAAGGCTTTAAAAATCACAGAATCACAAAATGGTTGTGGTTGGAAGAGGCCTCTGGAGATCACCTAGTCCAACCCACCTGCTAAAGCAGGTTCGCCCAGAGCAGATCACACAGGAATGTGTCCAGGTGAGTCTTGAATGTTTCCAGAGAAGGAGACTCCACAACCTCTCTGGGCAGCCTGTTCCAGTGCTCTGGCACCCTCAAAGTAAAGAAGTTTCTCCTCATGTTCAGAGGGAACCTCCTGTGCTTCAGTCTGTGCCTGTTGCCCCTCATCCTGTCGTTGGGCACCACTGAAAGGAGTCTGGTCCCATCCTCTTGACACCCACCCTTGAGATATTTATAAACATTGATAAAATCCCCTCTCAGCCTTCTCTTCTCCAGCTTGAACAGACCCAGCTCTCTCCATCTTTCCTCATAAGAAAGATGCTCCAGACCCCTGATCATCTTTGTAGCTCCATGCTGGACTCCCTCCAGTAATTCCTTGTCCTTCTTAAGCTGGAGGTCCCAGAACTGGATGCAGTGCTCCAGATGCGGCCTCACGGGGGCAGAGGGCGAGGATTGCACTACTGCAATCCGCCAGGTGGGAGCCCCAGCATGGAGCTCCTCTGGAGCTGTGGGGCTGCTGTGGGCTGGCCCGGCAGGCAGCCAAGCGTCGCACGCAAGGCTTGCTCACCTCCCCCGCTGCAGCGGGATGGAGAAGGGAGTCGGAAGGGCAAAAGTTAGAAAATTCATGGAGTGAAATAAAGGCAGTTTAATAAGTTAAAAAAAGGAAACAAATAAAAGAAAAACTAAAAAAAAAAAAAAAAAAAAAAAGAAGCCGACAAAAACCCCCACAACTGCTCACCACCAGCCGACCAACGCCCAGCCTGCCCCAAGCAACAGCAGCCCTGTCAAACTTTTCCCCCCAGCTTTTATTGCTGAGCATGACATCATGTGGTCTGGGATTTCCCTTTGGTCAGTTGGGGTCAGCTGTCCCAGCTGTGTCCCCTCACGGCTTCTTGTGCACCCCCAACCCGCTTGCTGGCGGGGTCGTGTGAGGAGCAGAAAAGGCCTTGACACTGTGCAAGCCCTGACCAGCAATAACTAAAATATCTCTGTGTTATCAACACTGTTTCCAGCACAAATCCAAAACATAGCACAGTACAAGCTATGATGAGAAAATTAACTCTATCCCAGCTTAAATTAGTTCAATGGCTTTGATGGGCTAATGCAGTGTTGGTAGAGTGTTTTACACCCCATTATAAACAAACTTTCCCTCACTTCAGAAAATGCTGGGCTAGTAACAGAGGAAATGAATTGACTTTCTGAATATTTATACCTTTTGCTTCTGATATTTGTATTTAGACCTGCCTGTGATATGCTTGAATGGCTGCTGACAGGTATGACAAAGTGTTTCTGATTACAGGAATGTTATCAGTTGAGGCACTGCCATCAAATGCTGCACAGCGAGTGCCTGCATCCAGCTGCCTTTCTCAGACTCTCTGTCTCTTATTTCCCTCTCCCTCTTTCAGTCATTTACCTTTCAGGCTGATTTCAGCATCACTGTTCCTCCCTTCTCCTCCCTGAAAGGATATTTTGGAACATATGGTTGATCGCTGTCAGCTGTAATTCCTCAAAAATGTAAATGTGCTTCAAAGAAGAGGAAATACGGTATCTGTGACTCATCCGTACTTCAGGCAAATTCTCTAGTTCAAGGGGAAAATGAAAAGACGGGCACTAAAAAAATTAAAGTAGGAGGCCGGAATAACAAAGTTAAACAGGAAGAGATATTGAATGCAGTCAGCAGGCTTCAGAAGCAGCAAAGGACTGATCCACAAGAGAGTAACAATAGCCTGAGAAATTAATTATTGCAGATGTACTGTATATCCCGCACACAAGTGGAATAGCAGAGCTCAGCTCACAGAAACGTGCAGCCCATTTGGGTTTGCACGAGGAGCAGCCAGCTTCTGACACACACAGTGAGCAGCACCGGGCCCCCTCAGCTCCATCAGCTGCCGTGTCAGGCTGGGCATTAGCACCTGGCTCTCCACCAGAAACCCTCTTGCTTGGAAACAGTTGTGTTGGGCTTTGGTATTTCCTTTCTGTTTTGCTGATGTCCCTCTTGTTGAGTCACTGAGGTCACACAAGATGGCTTTAAAGGGCCACGAGCCATGTGTGCAGAATCAGTGGGACAAACCCTTCTCATCCTTCCATTGCTGCTCTTGAGCAAGACTGTTGGCCCTGTGAAACAATGTCGCTGTGTCACTGCCCACCTTGCCATGACAGTTCATACACTTGGCTCTCTATTCCTGGCCATCCTGAGGACAGCAATTCATGCAGCACACTCACTCTGGGCTTCTAGGCAGCTGCTGGTGGCATCAGGGTGGTCACTCTGTTGGCTGACGCAACATTTACTACTGCTTTTCATGAAACACATCAATTATTAAATCAGGGTTCAGGTGCATGATTCTACCTGCCCTGGCATAGTGGAGTCTCAGGTGATACAGAAGAATTTGCACCAGGCTCCACTGGCACAAACAAGGGTGAAGGCAGTCTCATCTCAAAACAATACAGTACTTTGTGTTTCAGGTCCCAGCGCATACATCTGCAATCCACATTTTAACATCTCTGTAATGACCTAACAGCACGGCAGTTGCTGGTGGGCTGGAAGCGTTTCCATGGCAGACTGGCTTTGCAACAAAAAAGCATAACAGGTGGTTGCCTAGGGCAGCAAAATATTAGAAGTTGTGCAATGTCAGTGCAGCATGTGAGTGGTGGCCAGTCCGGAAAGGCTGGCTGGTCTCCAGTCGTGCTGCTGACCGCAGTGTTGGATGCTCCACTTGTATGCACCTCTCCTCAGTCCAAAAGGTGCAGCACCAATGATGAGCTTTCCCAGCAAAAAGCAAAAATATGGTGAGTAAATATACAGAAGGACCCATATTATTGAGCATTAACAGGCTTACAAGGAAGCTATTGCTTTAACGGATTCATCAGCAGTAATATTTTTTCCAGGCAACTAGAAAGGGACTATCCCCAGGGTATCCTGCTACTGTCCCTTTCACTGACTGCCTAAGTAGAAGACTACTGTATTACTCAAATAAAACTGATTTCCTGCAGAGAAAAATTCAAGCCACACAGTTCACATCTGCATTTAGATGCAAGTTTTCAGAGTTTTGATCTGACATTCATTGTGCTCATTTAAGGTAGAGGCCAGGCTGAGCATCCAGTTCAAATTGTCCTAAATTAGTGCCCAGGCCTGTTTTTCCGATATAAATCCATCTCCAGGTTTTGCATTATTTTAATTAATTAATTATTTGTTTGTTTGTTTCTTTATTTGTTTAATTTTTTGTTTTTCCCTGGGAAAAGTGCAGGTGTAATCTCCCATTACCACAAATTATATAGCCAGGTTTCCTAAGTTTGGGGAATTCAGAGAAGGGGAGAATTCAGAGAAGACACACTAACAATGTGAAGAATGAGGCTTCTCCTATGAGCCCCCCTGCCTGATAGTGATGTCGTTCATACCACTGCTGGTAACCCACCACACAGCACCCTTCCCACTGAGTCACTGCTCTGATCTGGCGTGGAGGATGAGTGTACCCAACAGTTTCTGTGTCCAGGGTGCCCTCACTGGCTCCCCGTGCAGCCTTGCCCCAGGGGCAGACCGACAAAAATAATTTGGAGCTTGGTTCAAAGCCAGACAAGGCAGTTGCACGATTGTCAGACAATGGGGCATGCAGCTTTGTTTCTTCATAAGACACTTTTTCTATTTCCTTTCCTTTCCTTTCCTTTCCTTTCCTTTCCTTTCCTTTCCTTTCCTTTCCTTTCCTTTCCTTTCCTTTCCTTTCCTTTCCTTTCTTTTCCTTTCCTTTCCTTTCCTTTCCTTTCCTTTCCTTTTCATTTCTTGCCTGTGAGTACCTGGGGATGCCCGCAGGTGCACACAGGGGTGCAAAGGAGGAATGGGGTGCTGAGGACAAAGGTGGGCAGCCCTGGAAACCTCACTGAAAATACTCCCAAAGCATAATAAACAGGAAAATAGACGGCTGCCACTATTTCCAGAGGAGAAGATAACAGCTATCAAGGAAGAACACGCAAATCGTGGTGAGAAAATACCAATAAATCCAGGCAGCTGCCATCTCAGTGGCATTGGCTTCATGACGCGTCTGTTCCTGAGGGACAAATCTGCTGGCAGCTTCATGCACGCACTGCAAGTACTTGAAGATGAGATCAGCTAAGGGTTACTAAAGAGGACTGCATCAGATTCCAGAAAATAACCTGAAAACAACTAGATACTGGAAGAGAGGAGCATGGTACGCCCTTGCCCCAACCTTATTCCTCCCCACACCTCCTGCTATGGCACAGAAAGGAAGTGGAGGGGCAGAGGTACCTGAGGACTGAGCCGGTACAGCTGTTCCTGAGTCCTTACTTTGGTACATTAGTCACACGCAATGAACATTCATTCAGTTAATAACCCAACCAGGATAGGTGCTTGCCGGACGTACACAAGGACACACATTTCTGTCTGTGTAAAACAGAGATAAAACACAACATTCTTCTAATTCACACAAGCAGAAGTGGCGGAGCAGGTTGTGCAGGATTCTGCTCTCACTCCTGGAAATCTGCTGACACTCATTAATTACTCTGCTAGGAGGCCAGATGTGAGGCTGGAGGTGCAAAGCATTGGCAGATTAGACCCAGAGGGTTTCTGAATTACTCGTTCTGCTTCATTCCTACTCTTTCTTGTTTGGCAAATTCAGTCCAGTTTTGAAAGGTCAAGAAGTCTTGCAATGCTATGTTTGACTAATTGACCACATGACTTTTGTGTTCAGGCTCCCCAGTTGTTTGGACAAGGTCAGGAGCGTCAGGCTGATTTTTGTTAACTGGAACGTGATGTTCAGAACAGAGGGGGCTTCCAGCATTGCTACTTCTAGCACTACAAGTAGCTGAGGAGCGTCAGCCTGGCCCAGCTGCTCTCAGGTAGAAATGCCCTTGTTTCCAGACTGCACTGGTGGCAGTTGAGCCTGGTTTGCTAAAAACAAGTATTTAAAGTCATAGATGGTTCCCTCAACTTTTCTGCTTCCTCCTGTTTCTTCCAGGGGCCAAGTTTTCCTTAGTTATCTCCAAGTATAGTCCCTCCTCTTCTGCCTGCCTGGGCAAAGTCAGACCTGAGCAACTCCAGGAATGGAGATTGCATGTGAAAGACTCTTGTCTTTACGCCCTTCCTGACCACTGCTCCCCCAACAAGCCAGTATCCCTCTCACATTGCACCTCGGTGTTGCTGTTTTTCCCTCCACATCCATTGCTAGGAAGAATGAGATACAAAAACACTCATGTCACCAGAATACTTTCCGGAGAGGCTGGTTTGTTTTATGTTTTTGTCTGGAAAAAAAAAGTGGCATGCTGATTGAGGCGCCTTTTTTTTTTCCTCCCCTCTGTCTCGTGTTATTTAGTATTTTTGTGAAGTCCCACTTTCTAGAATTATGTACAAGGATGTCAGCTCTCATTTTAAAAAACACAGTAAGCTGCTATCCTCATAACTATAAAAAGTGAAGCTTGCATCTCCAAAATCAAGTGGCAAATGACATCCTTTACTTCTTGAAATCTTACTATCTTGGAGACAAAATGATGATGTTAGCAGTTACAGCAAGGGTTCTGGTTATAATTTTGAATGTTTAGAATTGATAGTGCCGTCTTTGTGATTTCATGAGCACAGGGAATGGAGGACACTGGAAAATCATTTCAGACAGCCTGGGGCTGAAAGCAGTGCAGTCTCTCCTCCAGCTTATCCACTGCTAGAAAAATATCCTCCTGCATGAATGTGCACTCCTGAGTGAGTTACATACACTGTGAACCTGAATATTTTAGTTTGCAACTTGAACAACAATAAGAATGCATATTTTGTAACCCACTTACATAATAGGAGAAAATACACCTCCCAGAAAATTAGCAAGAAACAACTCATTTTTACTGAAAGGCTGACACAGGACATGGGACTAAGCAGGACATCTTTGGTTACTGAATTTGGTCTGACAGGTGTCATTTGTCACTTCCATAAAGTGATACAGTTATTTTTTAAATTATCTGGGTTTCTGTCAGGTCTTTTCCTCTGATGATTTGACAGCTTGCTTATATGCAGCCTCTATTTCACTGTGGCTAACTCGTAGTTATTTGATCTTGCACCAGCTTTGTCCTTTAACCTACATAGATCTCCTTCTGTAGTGTGTTTATTTGTAGATAACAAGCACATGGCTTCTCACCCTTTGTTCTGCTGTCTTTGTCTCTTCCTATCTAACAGACTATCTTCCCCGCTCTCACTCCATCCCCCTGTCCCCATCCACCCATTTTGTCTTTTTCTTCGGCATGGTTGCCTGGGATTGCATGTGATGTCTCCAAAGGAGTTGGTGGGGGTTTTGGGGGGGTTTCGTGGTTTTGTTTCGGTTTGGTTTTTTTGTTTGGTTTTTTTTTTGTTGGTTTGGTTTGGTTTGTTGTTTTGTTTGGTTGTTTTGTTTTGGTTTTTTTCTGTGTTGACATCGCTATTCTTCTAATTCAGCACATTGAAGTTATAGAGGTTTTAGGAAGTAAAAAAAAGTTCTACAATTCCAGTTCACAACACCCAAATGTGTGATAGCTCAGCACTTAAATCCGAAGTAGTCAGTCAAAGTAAAAGAGAAGAAGCTATCATTTAAGATTCAAAATCATCCATCCATAAAAGGATGTCAGGATTCTTTAAAATGTAAATCCTACCCAACAGCCAATGAAGTTTATGGATAATTGAGCACAGTCTATGTAAACCAGGATAGCACCTGATTTTACACAGTACCTTCCAGAGCTAGAGAGTCTTAAAGAGAGTTCTTTAAATAGTATCACTTCCCAGATGGCTGCATTCAGTAGATTACACCTATAATTAGCAGTAAGAGGCTAGGGGACGCTTCCTGTAGGGCCTGTCTCCTCAGAGGGACTTTAACCACATATGTTGAATGTGCCTAACACACCTCTATAGGACTGACTGAGAAACAAATTCAATTCCCTCTTCTTTTTGCAGAGACTCAAGCCCATTTCTCTCACGTCCTGCAAGAAGGGTGACCAGCCTGCTAGCTTACAGGCTATACAATCCACCTCCATCTCCCACTTTACAAAAACGCTAGTAGATGCATTAGATGGGGGAAAAGCAGTAAGGTTGTAAATGATTCTGTAATCCACTGACACAGGTATTCACTCTGCAGAGAAAGAACAAATGTGAAGACTGGATACTGGATCCTGTATTGTATTCTATGTAAAGCTTAATACGAAATAACAAAACATGGAACAGGGACCAGTTCTAGGTCTTCTCTCCCAAGCACCATGAAAGTGATGCATCAAGAGTTGCAAAGCCTTGTGTTCTTTTGTGGATCTGCTTCTAATTCCTCAGAAATTAAAAAAAAAAAAAAAAAAAGTGTTCATAATATGCTGTTTCTCCTGTTCTGTGTTTCCCTTTCAAATATAAGAGGAGAGGACTGTTTACTCTTAAGAGTTATTTTGGATAGACTAGCAACACAGTACTCCTACACACTCATCACTCATCAGCAAAGCAGAAGCTTCTGATAAGATGTATCTGTCTTTACAGGCAATTCATGCAGTCTTATTAATGTACTTTGGCTTTCAGTGGCTGCCAAATCAGGCAGAAAAAACCTCCAAACCCCACAGATTAATTACATACAGGCAGTAATGTTCAGCTATTGTAAATCATCCTGAACTCATTGACATTAGTGAAAGTACACTGGTTCACATGGGTACAGATGTGACCTTTGAGACTGAAGGAATCCTAGATTCTTCTCCTTTTACTACAAACTTACTGGAATCTCTAAGACTTCACTCCAACAACAGTGCCTCTCCACAGAGAGTAATAGCTCATCAGCCAGCAATACAGCTTCCCATCAATTAGCTTTTAAGAGGAACAGAGAGGAAGTGCCATGTATGACTTTGTGCATTTGGTGATGTTCGACCCACTTAATTCAAACTCACTGGATTTACTGGGTTGCATATCAGAAACATTCCAATTGTGTGTGCAGCTCTGTGCAAAAGGATGTTCTAGGCAACCAGTAAAACTCACACTGGGGAGCACCTCTGTAAGCATAAGAGAAAGATTACAGCATGCAGTTCCCAGGAGGCTTTAATATGTTTATGTGTGGGATGAAGAGATCATTTATATTGTATTTGTTTATAAAGCAACCTTAGATATCTGCTTGAATAGGAAATTTGCGTAAAGTAGATGTTGGGTCTTGATGACTCCAATTATTTGTAGAGCATGCACCACTGTTTTCTGGGAAACCAAAGATAAGCGGAAGCCATGCAGTCATTTTTTTCCTTTAGCTCTGTGTGTTAAACACTCCTTTGTTTGTCGAAGTTCTCCATTTGGATAAAACAAGCAAATATGTTCACCTTGTTCAAGTGGTGACTTTCTTGAAAATCCGTAAAGGTCCAAAGCTGCCTAGGTAGGCAGGACCACCCAATGCATTAGATACATAGGTACTTAAATGCATGAGGATGTATTTGAGGCAGCATTGCTGGTACTACGCCAAGGCATTGCTGCCCAGCTTCAGGGCTCAGAACACCAGCTTCATGCCCCCAATTCTTGGAAATGAACAATGCAGAACAGGGCAGTTCTGTATCTCCTTTCACAACACTGGGTCTGGCGAGTTCCTGTGCACAAGCACCCTGCAGCTCTCCCTGGAAGATGGCTGGTACGAATACCAAATACACAAAATACCTGGTAACACCTGAAAGACTTCATGGTCCAGAAAACAAGGAAACAAATGGAAAACTGCAACCTGCTGAGAAGGAAAAGAGGGTTTGCTGTTATAGCAAACACATACATCTTGTCAAAGGTTGGATTGCAGTGGTCCTGCATATCTTTTCAATGCAGACAAGATTGCTTTTCAAAGGTTTATCTGAAAACTCAGGCAGACTAAACTGCATGGTCCTAAACAGGCTTGGTCAGAATCTTCTGAAATTTGGTTGTTCTAATAAGAAGAGAGAAATTATGTTTAAAAAAGCAAAAATAAAATCCTATTTTTCTAGATGAAGTTGCGTTTGCCAACATCAAGAGCAACAACTTCTATGTTCCTAATTCAGCACCGATATCTCATGACGAGAAGTGCTGTTAGTACTCTTTTTCATGATCCAATATACAGATCTATTAAGTGATTTCCAATAACCTTTATTTTATACGGACTGCCCTCCTAAGCCAGCTTTTTCCATCTGTGCATTTAATTAACTGTCCTTAGATTTGCATATTACTATCCCTCTTTCCAGTATAGAAAGTTTTTCCTGTAGACAAAGTGAAAATCACCTTTCTATTTAAAAGTTATGGAAACATGCACGAAAATTTGCACGATTGTCACCAAAACTTCAATTCCCAGGGGAAAAAGAAAAGAAAAAAAAAGGTGAGGAAAAAAAGAAAAAGGAAAAAAAAAGTAGATCTAATTGTTACAAAATAATTGTTGAAGGAAAAGTAGAAATGAGTAGCAATCAGTATGGATTTGTTAAGAAAAAAGTTCATGTCACACCAATAGAATTTCCTTCCTATAATGGGTAACAGGCTTTGTAGCTAGAGGAGAAGCAGTAGGAGTCACATATCTTTGTTTTGTTATGTTGCTGCCCCTGGTTCACGTGACATTTTCACAAACAAGCTAGTGCAGGTTGCATACAAACCCACAGAGGGCTATACCCAGCAACTACATATGCTGTTTCCCGACGGGAGCGGAGATACTGAGCGAGGTTTTGTAAGCATCTATCCTGGATCTAGTCCTGCTTATTGATTTCACTCATGATCTGGAGGCCTGAATAGAGAAAGAACTGAACGCACCTGCAGAAGGCAGGATGCTGGAAGAGACCACAAGTGAGACAGGATTAGAATTCAAGATGATTTTACAAACGTCATCCAAGACTTTATAGGCAGGAGTGTCATCTGCAGGACATGCAAAGTTACCTCTCTATTCTGCCTGGCACTTGTGAGACCTCAGTAATTAGTTCCTACAGAAGCAAGAATGACTCAAGTTATGTATTCAAATAAGCTTATATGAGTAAAAGGACTGAAATCTATTTCCAAGGGAGGTCCATACTACCTCTTTACTTCGGCATCTTTCAGAAGAGATTAGACAATTTTTTAAGAAATGACCCTGCCGTGGGACAGACCGATGAACTAGAGGAGCTCTTTAAGTTGCATGCCACATTTCTTGTTCTCTTTCAACTGTTCTCCTTGGTGCCCACATTCTCTCTCCTTGGGAACAACAGAATCCAAAAATGTTATTCGATTGCCTCGTTTCTAAATACAATGCAATTTTAGTAGCCACACACAAAGTGGCATTTCATGTTATCAAATTGTCAAGTTCCTGCCTTGGTTTTAAAACTCAATAGCTCATCAAAATTGGATGCAAATCAGGTCACTTGATTGATCTGGCCCCAGTTCATAAAGGGTTTTCTGTATTAGTTGCCAAGAGTAGTGAGTGCATACAAACACAGGATGCCATGACAGAGTACCTACGTATTACCCACCCTCCTCCCATCCTTTCAAAGCTGCATTGACCCATATGGATCTTCACACTGACCTTGCAGCTTTTAACATGATGTCTGGCCTCCTTTTTCATGAGCCTCTGCCAACACACTTCTAAGGGAGCCTTTGAGCCTTTGGAAGGCAACTTTTTTTTTTTTTCCATTTTATATGCTTCATGATACTAAATAGTTCTTCACAGCAAGTTCTTAAGGAAAAGCAGAAAGTCAGAGGCAGAGCTCTCTTTGATAATTTGCTATGCCTGGTTTTTGTTTGTTCAACAGAGTCAGATGCTGAAGGAGCAGGTTTCCAGGTTCAAATTGACAGGTCAACTATATCTGCTATGTTCAGCTTCTCTCTTTATCAACTCATGGCTCAGAGACTGGAGTTGGGAAGATGATACAATAAGCAAGGTAAAAGAAAGATCAGCCATGCCATGGGTGAGATTCTCGGCGTCTGAACAGATGTGGAAGAATCACTGAGGAAAATTAGTACGCTGAGCAAGTCCAGGGAAATTACTGAGGCAAGGTGCCAAATAAGCTCAATACTTAAGAACTGATCTGATGGAAAGAGTTCAACCAGACAGAAAGACTTCATCAAACCGGAGCAACAAGTAAAACAGTGCTTCTGATTTCTTAAAGCAAGTTCATACAATCCTGTGGTGTTTGGAGCATCAGAATGCTCCACTCAAGAGAAAGGGGCTATGTGGCAACTCTGTAGGAAAAGTATATAAACCTCACAAAAACTAACAATAGATATCCTAACTCTATATGTAGATCCGAATTCTCAGTCCTCCAAAGAACAAGTTATTTAAACTCAGTAATTCGCCCCAGCCTATTACCTGCAAAAAGATTCAAGGTATGAATCCAAAATAAAGACTAAGGCAACATTCATGACTATCAGCCTAATTTTGCACTATCGTCGTGTCTAGCAAGAGCTTATATTACCATCTACTTGTCATAAATTTCATAATAGATTCTGTAGACCAGCTACTTCTTTCTCTAGAGGGCACTGTGGACTCCTTACTGCGTAAGGATACTTAAGGTACCCAAGTAGTCTGTAAAATAACAGGCTCTCTCCATAAGCATCTAGCAGCTGAATACGTTGCTCACGTGTGTCTCTGGGGAAAGTCTCACGACAGGGCTTCCTGCCTGAGGAGTGAGATCCATCAGGAGAAGTGTCCACAGGCAACTCCCACTATCCAGTATTATTTCACTAAATGTATAAATAATGATAATACTAATAAAAAAAATAAATAATAAATGTTGCAGTGGTCCTTGGTACAGGAACATTAACTTCAGCCCAGGTTATGTTGTTCCAGGCCTCGTATCAGTTTTTCTGCTTATGTTTAAGTAATGTTTCAGGCTACTGCAAACAATGAGCAGAAAACACCCTGACTCGATAAACTTAAATGTCAATCAATACACAAACGCACCACCTTCAGTGCTGAAGTAGCAGAAGGCCCTTCATTCTGGCCAGTGGTCCCTGTGAATCTCCATCCGGGAGTGCCACTGTTTCCCCATTAATAGAGAGCGCATTTAGGGAGCCTGGATGGGTAGCCCAAGATGCCTGATTTCTGGCATCAGAAAGAAGCCATTCCCCCCTTTTCCTTCGAAGTTTGTGCAGGTAGGTCTTCTTTTTTTTTTTTTTTTCCTTCTAACAGAATAATATTAACATAAAATTGAAAATAAGTAGAAACTATGAATGATTACTTTTGCATTACACAAAGCAAAACATTTCCTCACTGGGAGGGTAGCACAGCACAGGAACAGGATACCAGAAAGGCTGTGTAGGCTCCCTCCTTGGAGGTTTTTCAAGACGTGATCTAAACAAAGTCATGGCTGACCTGACTTTGTGCTTGTGGCAACACTGCTTGGAGTGGGAGGTTGGAGTAGGTGGCATCCAATGGTCCCTTCCATCCAATATTTAAGTGATCCTGTGACTTTTATCCAAAAGGATCAACTTACTTCTTTTAGATCTGCAGCAAACATACAATATAATGCAGTTTGATATTTGCTTCCCTCAGATATATAAAAATTTTCAGTAGTCTCTCAATTATAGAAGTCAATTTCACAGTCAGTAAATGGTTCGTTTATTGATTCTCACCTACTAATCCAAGCAGCTTCACAAACAACAATATACTGGTGCTGCACTGGGGGCTAAAATAAATTACTCACTTTTCAGAGAGAAAAAACACAAAGCTACAAATTGACAGCTATAATTTTAAATGTCAAAAACCTTTGACATGCCTCATAGATTACATCTCGAGGAGAGCCGTGCCTCTGTTTAAAAACTGAAATGAAAGGACTTCTACCCATTTTGAATTGTAATTTCAGCAAACTCTTTAGGCTGCAATATTTAATCTCTTTCTCTGAGGTTTGAGTTACTCATTCTGCCAAAGAGCTCTATCTTAGCAGAAGCTGATCTCCATTGGAATTCTGCATCTACACCCAAAATTTAAATAGGAAGGAGGAAGATTTAAAAGTATAATTAATTAAAAGCCCATATCAGGATCTTGACTTGTAAAAGAATAGTTGCAACCCAAAACACAGCCTTGAGCTCCACTCATCGAAAAACCAAGCCCTGAATGCTTTCAGCCCCTGGGATTAAGGTCCTAGTGTTTCTCCAACAGCAATGCAAAGGACAAGAAACAGATGACTCCTCCTAGTTGGTTTTTCATCTCTGCAGAGGGATTCTGCACAGCAGACAGCTAGCTTATAGCCTGCACTCTGATGTACCAAACCATGTCTCCTCACAGCCCTGGTTCCAGTCAAAAGCTACCATGAACAGCTACATTCATACAGACATCTCACTTGTTTTTACCATTCCTCTCCATTGTAGAAGGGCCTTCTGGGGAAACAGCCTGTGCACGCTGCACTGTCTAAATCCCTGGATGGTCAAAGGCACCGGAGCTGTTCCAGGCACCAGAGGGCCCAAAGTTTAAAACAGCCTCAAGGCTCAACATAGGTTCAGCTTAAGGGACCTGAAGGTATCAGCGAGAACTGGACATATTTACACAGAAAGCCAGAATCACTCAGAATTATCAAAATCATCAAAAGCCAGAATCATTCAGAATCATCAAAATAAAAATTAATTACCATTCCTTCTGGTGAGGTCCCACCTGGAGTACTGCATCCAGCTGTGGAGTCCTCACAACATGGACCTGTAGGAGAGGGTCTGAGATGAGCCACAAAAATCATCAGAGGGCTGTAACACCACTCCTATGAGGGCAGGCTGAGAGAGTTGGGGTTGTTCAGCCTGGAGAAGAGAGGGTTCTAGGGAGACCTTACTGGGGCCTTTCAGTACTTAAAAGGGGCCTCTAAGAAAGATGGGGACAGACTTTTTAGCAGGCCCTGTTGCAATAGGACAAGGGGTAACAGTTTTAAGCTAAAAGAAGGTAGATTTAGACTAGATATAAGGAAGAATTTTTTTACAATGTGGGTGATTATACGCTGGGGCAGGTTTCCCAGAGACGTGGTAGATGCCCCATCCCTGGAGACATTCAAGGCCAGGCTGGACGGGGCTCTGAGCAACCTGATCTGGTTGAAGATGTCCCTGCTCGTTGCAGGGGGGTTGAACTAGATGACCTTCGAAGGTCCCTTTCAACTCATACTCTTCTATGATTCTGTGATTTTGTATATTTATTGAAAGCCCCGTCATGCATGTTCTGGTCCTATAACAGAGAGCTGTGAATGTGTCTTCTGCCTCTGATCATTAAAAGATGTGAAGAGTTTGATTGTTTAAGGGTTTGATAATCAGAAAAACAGGTTACCAGTCTGTCTGCTATTCTCTGTTGAAGTAAACTACCTGGTGCTCTTTCTCCATGTGATGTGGTTTTACTGCCAGATTTTCTTCTCCTCCCTTGCAGAGCAGAGATCTCACAATGAAAAGGCACTGAGATTTTCTGCAGTGTACTCCGGATTTCTTTCTATTGGTCTGCTTACAAAAGACACTTATAGTAACTTTAAAAGCTATCTCTGGAAAAGAATCACAGAATCACAGAATCACAGAATGTTAGGGATTGGAAGGGACCTCAAAAGATCATCTAGTCCAATCCCCCTGCCAGAGCAGGAAAACTTAGGTGAGGTTACACAGGAAGGCGTCCAGGCGGGTTTTGAATGTCTCCAGAGAAGGAGAATCCACAACCCCCCTGGGCAGCCTGTTCCAGTGTTCCGTCACCCTCACTGAGAAGAAGTTTCTTCTCACATTTAAGTGGAACCTCTTGTGTTCCAGCTTGGACCCATTACCCCTTGTCTTACTGTTGGTTGTCACCGAGAAGAGCCTAGCTCCATCCTCGTGACACCCACCCTTTATATATTTATAAACATTAATGAGGTCACCCCTCAGTCTCCTCTTCTCCAAGCTAAAGAGACCCAGCTCCCTCAGCCTTTCCTCATAAGGGAGATGCTCCACTCCCTTAATCATCTTTGTGGCCCTGCGCTGGACTCTCTCCAGCAGTTCCCTGTCCTTCTTGAACTGAGGGGCCCAGAACTGGACACAATATTCCAGATGAGGTCTCACCAGGGCAGAGTAGAGGGGAAGGAGAACCTCTCTGGACCTACTAACCACCCCCCTTCTAATACACCCCAGGATGCCATTGGCCTTCTTGGCCACAAGGGCACAGTGCTGGCTCATGGTCATCCTGCTGTCCACCAGGACCCCCAGGTCCCTTTCCCCTACACTGCTCTCTAATAGGTCATTCCCCAACCTGTACTGGAACCTGGGGTTGTTCCTGCCCAGATGCAAGACTCTACATTTCCCCTTGTTATATTTCATTAAATTTTTCCCCGCCCAACTCTCTAGCCTGTCCAGGTCTCGCTGGATGGCAGCACAGCCCTCTGGCGTGTCAGCCACTCCTCCCAGCTTGGTGTCATCAGCAAACTTGCTGATAGTACACTCAATTCCCTCATCAAAGAATGTTTAAGATAAAACTTAATTCAGTCAGGCTTTAATGCTGAATTATTAAAACTACCATACCTCCAGAGGGCTAGCATCATGTAGCGTTGAGCGTCATTTTTGTAATTTCTGACAGTTAAGCATATTGAATTTTTTTCTTTTAAAGTAGCCACAGACATATTTAGTCCACTCTGGTCTGCTTGTTGGCCTTAGGGAATCCAGCAAATGGAACAGAAATGCCTTTTCTCACAGAGAGCCTATTAAAGTTAGCAGTCTGTTAGGAACTAGATATTGCTTCTAGATTTCCTGCCCGCTGCTCTGACAATTTTTCCTACACGTTTCTGCAGAGTTGTCCTACAATGCTCGGAAGTCTTTAGCCTCCTGCTTAATCTGACTTCGCCAAGCTTTAACTCTCTCACATGGGAAAGCCAAGGGCATCCATCCCCCAGCCTATGAAGGACTGAAGCTGCCGTTGCCAAAGTCACCGTGGATCCTGGAACGGACCCTGTGAGTGACCCTCAATAGGAAAAAAACCACAAGGATGATTTTCCAGAGGTACGATCCAAGCTGAAACTATCCGTATGCAGCTGCTCTTCCTGTGCTATCACTAAATGACTAAAGAACGTGTGGTAATACACTGTCACTTTTCACCTTCAGGTCCCCACTCTGTGCTGACTGTACAATGGTGGGGGTAACTGGTAGTCCTCACCATCCTGAAGTTATGGAATGGCTTCTGTGACATGGATGGGGTGACACTGATCAGCAATCTCAGCACTCCTCTGGAGGCGGGATCAATTTGGTGGAATATTAACAGTTCATGAGAAATGAATATGCAAGCAGGAATGCTAGCAAAATAGTAATTACTCTTATTTCAGGTGATAAGCAAGAGGTGGGGTTGTGTGTGTCCTGTCTTCTTAAATGCTGTTTGCTTCTTGGTTCAAGGCTCACATAAGGACTGACAAAACGAAGAGGAGTTTCAAAACAAGGATGGGATAGGAGTTTTGCAACCCTCTTGAACATACTGGGGCAGCTTCCATAAAGATCGGTGCAAGATTAGAAGTACACAGAGGGCTTGCTAATCTCCCTAAAACACACGTGAAATGTGAAGCTTGTTCAGAGCAGCAACTGTCAAGACATTCCCTGCTGGACTCCAGTGCCTGTTTCCAGGGAGGTCTATCATAGCTCCATAACTTCAAAGTACAGAAAGCTACTTGAAAAGGTAATTTGATTTGATTGAATGCAAGGAGGTGCAGACTAATGGGCCTGCAGGTGGAGGGACATGTGTGGGAGAAGGCAGGGCTGTGGATGGGAGGAAAAGGGTCAGGAACGGCTGATAAAGAAACAGCGTCCTGGATGACCGCATGATTTACCAATACTGGGGCAAGGGAAGGAATCTGTTATTCAGGCCTGGGAGAGACTCTCTGTCACCCTAGAGGAAGATTATGGAGCTTTGCCATATTTTATGTCACAGCAAAGGCCAGGTAATACAGGAAATCACCTACCCCAGGAACCTGGTGATATGTACTGGGATAGGGAAGAAGTTTTATTGTTAAAATTTACTACAGGAAAGAAAACAACAACAAAATTGCCTATTCTGATTCCTTCCATTATATCTTCTTTTTTCTCTATAGCAACTCCTTTCTCTCATGCCATACTGCACACCAGCCTGAACAGAACAGCCCTTTTTTTATGTTTCACTCTCAAAAGCCCCTGCTCACACTTCTGCAGCTTGGTAGCTCCTGCTCCTATGCGGCATACAGAAAGTACATGCGAGGGGCAGCAAGGCTTACAGAGGACAAGACTCATGCTACCTTTTCCTTTTATCTGCCATAGATATTTACATCAATAGCAAGTGGGTGGTAAACAGCTGGTAAATATTCCTCTTATGCCAGTCTTCGGCAATAGGTGCAGCCAATGGAAAGGTGGAAGGCACTGGAGAGTGAGAACCTCCACATCCTAGGATGTCTACACGGATACACCTTTAAGCAACCCTGCTTGCTGGGACCCACCCTCATTCTCCTTCCCCTTTCTTAATTCCACAAGGAGATAAATTGGTCACAAGTCTTTGTGCCCTTCAAAAACAGAGGCTTCCTGGCTGAGCATTATACTCCCTTTTTTGTGCTAGCTTGATAGTGGACATTAATAACATGAGCAGCCACTTGTGAACCAAAAGAAAAGGAAAAACATGGTTTGGGGTTGTTGACAGAGTCCCATCCTCCCAGCCCACATCATGGGTGTGTGCAAGGAATTTCTGATGCATGCTCATGTGAACAACCAGTATGCAGTCAAGCAGCTTCCAGTGAATGGCTCTTAAGACTTCAGAGCCGCTGCCATACAAAAGCCTATTGTTCATATGCAGGATCCGCCTCCCTGCCCTTTCATTATAAAAGCACAGATCACAACAGTGGCATGTTTATCTTAGCAGGGTGTTAAGTCCTACCAACTGAGTCACAGACGCTAGTTTAAGATTAGAAATGGGTTTACGCCCGCTATTCCGAAAAACCCAAAATGCAGGGCAAGGCACATGTACTATGCCAGTGCTCAATCAACAGTTTTAAGAAGGTAAAATGTGAATAGGCTGAGTCTGAACCAGATGAAAGCACTTTTTTATAAGAGAATTAATGCAAGACAATTCTGGTGGAGTTGTTCACGGGCAGCTGTCAGCCTGGAGAGGCTGATCTTAGCTGTCCTGTGCAGAGAGGTTGGCTGCTACACAGAGCAGGGTTTTACCTTCAAAATGCTTGAATCTCTCCCTAGGCTAGAATTAGTATCTGTGAACACCCTCATAGACGTGTTCATGCATTGAAAGCTCCAGCCGAGAGAGATGAAAATCTCAGGAGGTGAGTAACATCTGTAAGTCCAACACTTGAACTGTTTCTGAAGCTCATAAAAATTTATGAGTGAGCCTGGCATCACATCATCCTATCTTAAATTGAGTCCTGCCTTTACTATAGAGACAACATTGGCTATTTGGACAGCTGGATTCAGCAGACCAGACAAACGTCCTGCAGGGAAAGTCTCCTACGCTGTTATAAAAGTCACGACTTCATGCAAGCCTGTGGCCTGCACCCTCTCCCCTCTGGGCTACCAGCCCAGAAGACAAGGTGTCTCTCCTCCTCTTCCATAAGGTAGTGGAGCTAGAAAAGGGCCTTGTGAGATATTAAGAGCAGTCTTGAAGAAATAGGGAGAGGGACCTTACAACCAGCAAGGCTAAAAGTAATGTAACAGCCTTTGAGACGGGAACGCAACCAGCAGTTTTCAGGTGACTCTCCCTTAAGAAGCAAAAAGTCTGTTGGCACTCAGGAGACAATGTGAGGGAGAAGCAGAGAGATGAAGGCAGGGTGATGGCTAGAGAGCAGCAAAGCAGTAAGGAAGGACAGCATGCATCAAAGACATAAAGGAAGACTGAGATAGACAGTTTGGTGCCTCCAGAGAAAGACAGAGGACGTCAGCAGGTAGGATTCAGACAGAAGTGGCATCTGATGTCTATGCAGCCATGCATGTAGAGAGGGCTTGGGAGAACAGATGAAAGGGTAATATCAGCGGGTACATTGCATGGTGAAAAAGGAGCAGTATTTGACAGGAGAGAAGGGAAATACAGGAAATTTGGAAATAAGACCTGAAATGCTAGAGGAGAGGGAGATATTTAGATCTTTAGAGTCATACAGGAGCAACTCACGCTGCTGGAGCCTTTGGCGGAACAAAAACTATTTTCCTCTGACTTTGTGGACAAAATGAGTTCACTGACTGGCAACTCCCTTTCTCCTCCCTTCCCAGGAGAAAACAGCTTTTACTGCTTGATCTGTTTGGCTTAATATTACGGATCTCACATCTGAGTTCTGACCCTTTCTCAGCACGTAACAGCCTATATTTTCTTGGGCCACCAACAACAGGTCAGTGCACCTCAGTCCTTTCAGCTCCCAACCAGCACTTACCAGCATGGTATTGGCACAGCCTCACAAACACCAAGAGAAGCCAGACGTGATGTGACCCTTGCAGATTTGAGCACAATCCTGAGGAAATGGGTGAGCTTAACCCACAGTGAGGTAAACTCCTAAAATCACGAACCCCCTGTCAGGGATGGCTGGGCTTTGCAAGGCATGTGTGGCACATTTAGCCATTCCCGCCTCAAGTCCAAAGTCAGCAGGGCAGCAACAGTGGTGAAGGAGAAGGGGAAGAGTAACATGGACAGTCTCTCACAGCAGGAGAGGAGATGCTGTGTAGGCAGCCTGGACCAAGCAGCCCTGAATTTTAATTAGCCTTTTTTTTTTTCTGAAGGAGCTAATAAAAATCGAGAAGTCAGACATTGGTCTGGCAGGTGGGAACACTGCAGGTATGTCAGAACAGTCTAATTTCCTGGGAAAACAGTGCTTTGGAAAAAAGAGTGGCTGCAGTAGAGTTAGACATGCCTCGGCATCTACTCGGTATCAGCTGTGCTTTCCTATGCCAGCTGCAAACTGTGAAAGATTTTTCATATCGAGATCATCTAATGTTGCCTGATGCAGTAGCCTTATGTTTTACAGTACCCCACTCTCTGGAGAAGTGATTTACTTCCTCAGGACACTCACGCTGCTACAGCCTTTTGTGTGACAGCCCCAGAAGGTAAGCATTTGGGGAGGTGGTAGCTCAGTCACAGGAGGCTCCTGACTGCCCCACAGTAGTCTCTCGAAAGACAGCTCAGGGCTCTGGTGTCCAACAGGATGCGTTAATTAGCAGCAGGATGGGTTCTGCCAGCTGGGAGTGTGAGCCAGGTAGCTCTCTGTAGCTTACCGAGAAGGACCATGCAATCTGCTGGCATTGCCACAGTTAAGAGCTCCAGCACAAACAAGTACACTAAGGGCTTTGTAGTGCTGCCATAGCTCAGGACAACAGGCTCAGTCCTGATGTTCCCCATTAGAATATCTGCAATGCCTTCACCATGGGATAAGGGCAAGAATCAGCTTCATTTCTCCAAGGGGGAATATGAAGACTCAGTCTCCCTGCTCCGCACCCCTGTATTTGGAGGCATCCATGAGCAAGCACATGCCCTGTGCACCTCCTGCTCCGTGTCAGCTCCTCAGAGACCAGTGCCACTTAGGGCCAGCTCTGAGAACAGCACTTGCAACACTTGCCCATCCTATGTGGCTCACCAAACCATTGGCCAGCTGGCATATAAAAATATTCATCCTTTCTACAGAGAGGCTCAAGGGGTACTATGTACCACCAAGGAGCTAATCAGTTAAAAGCCTCCTGAACCAGAAAATCCTATGGTGAGTATTCTGGATGTTGGGGTTTTTGTTTTGTTATTGTTGTTAAAATAACTGCCTAAACAATATATTTAACCAGCAAAGAGTAAATAAGGAAATGATAATTATGAAGCACAAACCCCAACAAAGATTAGCCTCTGGTGCTATAATCTTTTAAGCAAAGACTGCCCTCATTTACACTGAGAAAATAAACACAAGAAAATAAACACAATGGCCTGTGGGATGGAGTCATGAATTTAACCAGCCCCTTCTATCTCCCATTTTTCTGATCACGCTCTGCAAGACATTTCAGTTTGGTGGCTGCAGTCCCCTGTGCGAAAGCTAAGCCCAAAATACACTGCACCGCTCCTGAGGCTCACTTAATCTTAGACTGGCAGAAAGAATGAAAGCCGTGTCACGGGTGATACACAGCAGGTCTGCTGGAGCCGCTCCTGCCTGGTACCAAAGGAAGAGCTCCTCGGCCTTATCAGATCTGCTTGGTAAAGACTCTGCACATTCCTAAGGAGGGGCTCAGGACCGGGCCGTGTGATAACCCAAAGCTCTGAGCAAGGGATGTAGAACAGGCTGAAATGTCTTTGATCAGTCAAAAGGAGAGAGAAAAAAAAAACAAACTCCACAGAAACCCCATCATCTCCTGTTTGCTCTCTGACATTTGCTGCTAAGAGGACGTGGCTGAGCTAGGAGTTAAGAATTCCTGCAGAGCAGAAGTGCTCGTCAAATAACCTATTCAACACTGCATTTTAAAAATAGCATCCAGTTAATGCTGATTTTTTTAAAGCTGTGTTGTTATTACTGCTCATGTCAAGAAACAGCACTAATAAAAAGGCCTTTATTAACTAGAGTGCACTTTGCACTATCTTTGGTTATTGCCTCTGCCGGAGAAGTTGATAATTATTTCTCATTCATTTTTCCAGGGGTCTTAAACCTGTGATCTCAAACTCCTAGGATTTTGCAGACTATTTTTAAGGGGTCCAAACCTGAAACAAGCATGTTATCACCAGGTGTAAATTTCTTCTGAAATTTCTTCACCTGAAAATTGAAAGTGTTCATAAAACTTAAATAGATTAGAAAAACTACCACCAGTTTGGCTTATAAGCCTTGTAGAGGATTACAAACACTGCAAAACAAGAGTAGCATTGTGATCTAATTGAAAGTGTTTGCATGCTGAGCATAAGACTCTGTAAAATAAAAAAGCAGTATTTCACCATCTAGACTTGCAATATAGAAGTACCATTAACAATAGAGAATTAAAAGATTATGTTTTCTGCATTATTTCATTCAAGAAGATTATAAGACAAAAGAAGAAAATGAAAAGGCACATACTGGAATTTTCTCCAAAGTAGAAACTAGCTATGACCTCTTTAATGCATTAAATGAATGAATACATTAAAGCTTCCACCCCGCACCGCTGAGCGTCCCTGTGGGAAGCAAAATTGTGCCATCTAGTGGGATTTAGATCAAGTCTTAGCTGTGCATTCCCACTAGATACTATGGACACCCTACAAACCACCTCCATGTCAATAGGCTTAAGTTACAGCATGGACTTTTTTTGGATTCCACTTTGCCCTCGAGTTCAAATCCATCCTCTGCTACAGCTGCAGGGAGGGTCTGCAGACGGTCGGCTCCCCCTGCCATGCTTAGGGGAAAAGAGAAGAATTTGTGTGCTCAGAAGAGGAATATTCAAAAGCTCGGTCAAGAGTTGCAGGATGGCCAATGTCTTGCAACCAAACAGGCAATGCAACTTCACAAGGGCAGGCTCTGAAATTAGGGAAGTGCAGAGGCAAACGGAGCCAGGTGGGCTGGTCATGGGGGAAACTTTTCCCTTCTTGAGCCAGGCAGCTCTGGCAAGGTAGATACATCCCACACAGGCTGTTTTTGTTTGGCTGTTGTTTTTGTTTGGTTGTTGTTTTTGTTGTTGTTGTTTTGGTTTGGTTTTTTGTTTTGTTTTGGTTTTTTTGTTTCTTTGTTTTTCCAGGGGCAAGTGGAAGGGAGGGGAAGCTGCTTTTTCATTTATCTGCTAAAGCCATGTTTCTTCTTGGCTTCTGAGTTGATGGGAAAGATGGAGTAAAACTATTTTCAGGAGTATGACTTGGTAAATTTGAAACACCAAAGCCACGGGGTTCAGCAGGGATGAAGGCTCTCCCGCTTGCCAAGCAGCCAGCATCCCTGGATTGCTACGCTGCACAGCCGTAGGGCTGGTGCATGCAGACAACACTGTAACACAAACAATCTCATTTCCTAATACTCTTTTGTAACCTTAGTTAAGCAATAGGCCTAATACAGACTTCAGTACCATCTTTTAACCTTTGCCCTTTATAGATTAGTGCCCTTTATACCAGAAAGGCACGCCACTTTGTGCATTTTTTCTCCTGTGCTAGTGCTAGGAGAGAGCCGTGTAATGTATGACCGCAACACTAAAATTGGTTCAAGGGTTGCAAGTGACTTCTAGACCTATCTAATAAAACCTGATAGATGTCCTTTAGGAGCACTCATTTGTGCCTCAGTCACACCAGGTGAATGAGTAACAACTCCGTAAGGAGTTTTCAAGATCAGAATAGGTAAAGTTCACTGGCCAGTCCTCAAATAATTAACAGCACTTTCTTCTACAAATGCAGTGAGAAGTAACCTTTTCCAACAAAACATAAGCTGTTTTTCTCCAGCTCAAAGCATCCCCTGGAATAATTGGATCAGCTTTGTGCATCGGCAGACCTTTGTCTTGTGCGAATCAACATGGAAAGGAATCTTAAGAATGTTTTGGTCATTTCTTTCGGATTTTTACTTCTCTTCACTGCTTATGGAGGACTCCAGAGTCTACAGGTAAGTGGAGCATTTCCCACTGGTTGGCAGGACAGCTGGCCTGGAAGGGCATCAGGCCAGCTGGTTGTGCGAAACCCGCCAGTCTTTCCATGATGTCTCCGAGGCAGGCATGCACAATATTTTTTTGAGGTGGGTTAGAACATCAGCTTGGTGCAGGCTGATGCGCCAAGATCACTCAGATCCATAGCATTTACTAAATATTTAATTCTAGTACCTCTCAAATAGTTCAAACACTTGTGTTAGACACGTATTCTTCATGTCCACAAAAGCTGTTTGAATTAAAACTAAATTTCTCTGAGAATTTTTCTCGAAATAATATATGGCAAAGCAGAAAACAAATTCCATTTCTGGAAAGGGTTTGCTTTGAAGATTTCTAAATCGCTGTAATTTTATTAGTAGTATACAGCAATGTAAAATAATAAAAATGTATGCCAAATGCATTAATTTAAGTATAAAATAATACAATTCTTGGCGTCATAACATAATAATAAAAATATTATTTTACATCAAGGGCAGCTGTATATTTTATTGGCAATAACATCTTAAAACACAATAGCAGAAATGGGGTTGTAGAATGACTTGAATGCTCAGGATGCCATCAGAGCTGGCTTGTTCAGCATAGCCAAAATAAAAGACTGAGGGTTACTGTTGCTGTCTATGGACACTTCAGAGTAGAAAAACACAAGGAGGAACTTCTCAGACTAGATGACTCTGCTAGTCTAATGACAAAAAAATGGGTGTAAGTCATCCATAAGCAACTTTAGGCATGATATTAAAAGATGATCCTGATCAATTGGGTCAGATTTTCCCACCGGTGTGGGAACCTGTGTGCTTTAAAGGTAGAGCTTGATATATTATATGATCCACTTTGCAGTAACAAGGGGTTGACCTCTTTTCATGAAGAGGTCCCTGCTATTAGTAGCCCCTTACATCTTTCTCTTCTCCTCTCCTTGAGAAGTTTCTGATCACTGACACTGTTAAATTCCAAGTTTGTGGGAGTTCTGCAAAAACAGTCCCAAAAATAGATGGAGATGTTATGAGCTGGGCAGACTAACAAGGTAGGGGAAGATAAACCCAAGAAGCTGCAAGTCAGCCCCACCATCTGAAATGGACCATGCTTAGGTTAACATTGGAATGTAAATCCTCCCGTAATGCTGCAGGAAGAAGGGATGTTGATTCACTAAGTAGCCCTCCTCTCTCTCCATTTTGTCTCAGTGGTTAAAGAGGACTGGCTGAGATACAACTAGAAGGAGGTTATTTTATTGTATTGTAGCCTGTAGGACAAGCATTAGAAATTTGCATTATTTATTTCAACATTCCCACCCCCAAAAAAACCAAAACCAAACAAACATAAAAAACCAGTAGCAATTAGGATAATCATATGATTTTGGAGGCCTGGCTTCTAATTTTTGGAAGCTGTAGCTGACAAAACCAGGCATGTAGTATTTCAGAAATAGGACCTCAGTGATCAGGAAGCCCTTTCACAAAACAGCCATTCCGATTCTCATGTACGTTGACACTGCTTGAGAGAGAACCTCCTCACCTTGCTGTCCTGGTGCCGGCCTCTCGCCAAGGGTGCCAGGTGGCTGCCACCATGGTCCTGCACAGCCTGACCACGCAGCCACCACAGGGCTTGGAAGTGTTCAGTGCAGCCACCAGCAGCCTCGTTCTCCTCCAGTGCTCTCCAGTGCTACCCTCCCAGCATCCACTCCCCCTTCCAAAATTGTACTGGATCATGTCAGCTTTTAATGGAAATAAATAGGAAAATGTTGATAAGCAGCATCTTGATCTTCTCATTGAAACTTTCATGGTATCAAAACAAGAGGAGAAACAGTTTGAGCATAAAAATATAAAACCTATTTAGATCAGTAAAATGTTATTCCTCCCTTGTGAAAATGTGGGTGAATAGATTACTTCCAACTAGAAAGGGCTGCTGTGAGCATATTAGGATATTTGGACCTTGGTCTCTGAAGAATTTAGTAATTATCAGACCTGTAGTTTAAAGCAAAGAATCTTCCACTGTTGTTAAGTCGGCCTTTGCAATGTAGATCTGAGGATATTCCTGCCTGAGACAAAAAGGGAAGGCCAAGAAAAGAGGTTATCCTTCATTCAGGTAGCTTTCAAAGACAAATGAGTTACACTGAATAATCTAAAGTCTGACCAAAGCTTTGAATCTGAGCAATTGTCACCTGGTTCTGTATCCCATTTTCATAAATGGGCTATCATTGTGAGAAAAACCATAAATCCATTATTAGGCTGCTTTGAGGAAAGGAGATAGCAATAGTCAGCCCCAGCTTCCATGTCTATTTCTGCCTGAAGCCACTGTACACCACAGTAACACATGCCTGTGATAAAAATAATCTCAGCCGCTGTTTTTGTCCACGCAGAGCAGTCTCCACTCAGCAGAAGGCCTGGGTGTTGCTTCCCTAAGTGTTATCTATGCTGCGCTCATCTTATCATCCATGTTCCTCCCTCCACTCCTCATCAAGAAGCTGGGCTGCAAGTGGACCATCGCAGGCTCTATGTGCTGCTACATCACGTTCTCATTAGGGAACTTCTACGCTAGCTGGTACAATTTAAATACTCCAACCCTGTCTATTGTGTTTGAAAAAAAATCAGTAAGGGGAAAATTCTTTCTTTTTTTTTTTTTTTTTCCTCAATTTCTCCTCTGCCTCTGTGTTGTGGATTTGAAAGCTGGATGCAAAAGGTGTTACCTACAGGAAACAGGGATAAATAAATCCAATAGCAGGTGAAGCAGAAAGGTCAACATGTGCAAAAAGCCAGAATGAATGCATCAGCCCATCTGAAAGCTGCTTCTCTAACTCATGTGTGTAGCGGAGATTTCCCTTCAGAAAAAAAAAAAATAAATCAATCAGAAGTTCCATTTAAAATCCAAATGACTTTCAGGAATATTTCTGAAAAGACTGGTATAGGAATGCTGTCTTCCAGCCAGTGGCTCCGGGAGCAGAGGATGACAGGAGAAGGCCAGCTCCTGCCTTGCCCTTTCAGAAGTGGATGAACAATTTCCCTCTGCTCTCCAGTGACAGGGAACACAACTCTGCAGATAAAAGTTGTGATCCATCTTCCCAAGTGCAGGTGCAATTTAATTCTCAGTTACAAGAGGACAGGACACAAAAGCACAGACCCAGCCAGCCTAACCCAGACCTAGCCCCTGGACACAGCTGGGAGTGCTCACACATCCTAAGCTTCAAAAGACTGGCCCTTTCATAGCTCCACATAGTAGATTTATGGAACCACTCAAAGTATAAATATATTTCTTTGTTGTCTATTTTTGCCTCTGGATCTTTGGGCGAATGATTATTATGCTAATGGATGATATCTATGCTAAATAAAGTATCCTTTGGCAGGTACACACTAATCCCTACCTCTGTGATCCTGGGCTTAGGAGGAGCACCGCTCTGGTCTGCCAAATGCACTTACCTCACCATTGCTGGCAATTCATATGCTGAGAAAGCAGGAAAAAATGCAAAAGACATTATCAACCAATACTTTGGGGTCTTCTTTCTGATATTTCAGTCCTCCGGCATCTGGGGAAATCTGATCTCGTCCTTGATATTTAGCCGAGATTCCAACAAAGGTAAAATATATTTAACGATCTTGTTTCTCTTTATAAACATCAGCTAATTCTAGATAGTTAAAAGGTAGTTTTCTGTAGCTGAGCTAGTGATTCTCCATTGCCTTTATAGTCAGTGGAAACAGGCACTTCAGATGTGATTTAGCTCATCTGAAGGTAGATGTCTGAAATAGAGGGGCTAAATTTCTCTCTGGAAGTGTCTATTTCCTATCTACTATTCCTCAGCTACAAAGAGAGTTCAGACAACTAGCTCAGAAACAATTGTCTACCAAATTCATTTTGAATTCCACTCCCGTGTTGTAGAGCACAGATAGGCTGCTGGCAGTGACAATCTTTCACATTTGCCTTCTATTTAAAGTGGTTAAAACAAAAGGCAAAACACTGAAAGCAGCCTTTTTGCAAAGCCTGTAGTATTGGATTAATCTGCTGTTAAGCATTTGAGGTTAGTCAAGCTGATGCTGGTGCTTGCTGAAAATTAGTGCTTTACAGAATTGTCAAGAAGAAATAGAAGTAGCTGTTGGCAAGAGCCTGCATGCCAGGGCTCCTCTGCTGTATTTCAGGCCCAGACAGGAGATGTCAATGCAGGTTGAAGAAATCACTCAACAGTTCTGCCCTAATTTCCCATGCTTGTAATTCGTGTAAGCTTTAAAGGGGCAGTTGTGAAGATAAATACTTGGATGCCACCTTAGAGATTCAAAGTGCTGCAGTCTATTAGCATTGCAGTCTCCTGTGCATTCCGTCTCCTATCAAAGTCAGAACAGGATGGACATGAAAAGAGCTTTCCAGATACACTGCTACTATGAATAGCAAGAAGTTACTTCTCTTTCCTGGCTCAGTTGAACAGTATGTCCTCTGGAGGGTATTCAAACAGGTATTCAGTTAAACCTAAATGCCAGGGAGCTGGCATCAGGTTTTAATCTTTGAATCCTTGGGTTTATGGCATGGTAATTGTCACATGGTGTGACACTTGTGGAGAATCATGCACTGTTTAAACTCAAGCAACTATAGGTGAAACACCATCAAAGCAGAAAGCTAAAGGACTGTATCAAGTGCAGCTGGTCCCTGCTGACCTGATCGCTGAGCCACACAATGTCTTGGAAGGGAATGGCCATTCTGGTTCCATTTGCAGGGCAGAGGTTGTGGTGCAGCTGTGGGGTCTGCACAGACTGCAACCATTTTACTCTGCCTCACGGCACACATCATGTTAAATGATGTTGATAAGAGGATTAAAATACTGTTTTTCTTTCTTGGAAATCCTCTCCTAGTTTTACATCTGAGGACATTCCTTTAAATCCTAATGAAACTCTAACTTTTACTGATTTTTGATCAGTTACATTGGATTTCAGGAAAGGCTGTGCTCCTGGTAAGTGTGCTATGAACAGCCCGCAAAGCCAAAGGCCTTGCATATCTTCACAACAGTGACAAGCAGTCAGACTATAAGCTTCCCAACTGTGCCTTCTCAGTGAGACTCAGCTTTAATCTACAGGATGTTTCTTGCAGGGGCGTAAGGGTCTCCAGGCACTCACTTCTTTTCCTCTCCTCTGACAGTGCAGCAAAGATATCCACCCATATTGTCCATACACTTAAAATGTATAATTTCACTGAGCAGTCAGAAAGATATGGTGTGTGCCCACAGAATCAAAATGCCTAAAATTCAGACACGTACATACACTTGACATGTTGCTTGCATCACTGTATCCAGACACAGCAAGGCAGGCTGCACCGTGAGGTAACACTACCACAGAAGACAGTAATCAATGTAAATTCCAAGACTCATCCTTTCTCACTCATCAGTATTACAGCCTTATTTCTAGAGGGACAGAGCAAACCCTGCCTTGCAGCTTCCATATCACTAATTGCATGTGCATCTTTATCTTCAGATGATGTGCGAACACATAAAAAAAATTATTTTACACACTTCCACACTTCACTAGTATGACTCAGCTTTTGCATATGGTATTTTGCTGAGGGCCTGTTTGTCCAAACTCTGTAGCAGTAGCCACTGGCTATAATAAGGTAATGGTTTTCTTTGTTATGAAGTTTTATCTGATGTTGAACCTAAAGTTGTTTATGAAGCTAGTTAAACAGCTGATTCACATTGCAGCAGCTTTGATTAGAAGCAATGGGGAAAAAACACACCAAAAATAGTTACACAATAACTCTAACTGAAAAATTACAGTTCAAGTCCTGTTCAAGGAATCAGCCAAGGTATACTGTGTTGTCCTTTATTATGCTTGGTCCAGTGACAAATTCTGCAGTGAGAGCACTGAAATAATTGTATGGTTTTTTTGATCATCCTTCCCACTGCACAGCTTATTCAGGCTCACAGTTTGGGTTAGTATTTTTCCTTTACAGAAAGGGAACTAGAGGGAGTGGGCACAGTGTTGTGGTGACACGAAGGGTGCGTGAGTACATGCACATTTGTGGCTTTGACACATGCTCAGCACAACACTGATGGGACTGAACAAAGCAAAAGTCTTACTCCAAACCCTGCCAAACTGTTCTAGTTTCAAGTATGTTCTCAAAGCATAATAAAGCCAGTAATAAAGTGAAAAAGCCAGGAAAAGCTGATTTCTTGGAAGGCTGCATTAGTGGGTAATCGTAATTTAAACTTATAAAACAAAAAGATGTCTCGAGATGGTTTCTCTTCCTATAACGTATACAGAAATTACCCAGAGAGGGATAACGTGCTCTGGCTGTAAGAACTGTGGTCCATTAGTTCAGTGGTGGTAAACCAAGGGACCTGTTTTATGGGGTATTATGATTAAAAGGTACAGATACACACTGGAACTTTAAACACTGCAAATCAAGCTTGGATTCAGATTGCAGTCTCTGGCTTTAGTCCATGTCTCCATGTAACCACCAATTCAGTGTGTTGTCTTGAGCAACTGTTTCTGTTAAATCAGATTTTTGTGTGTTAGACTGGGACTCTGAAGTTAAACATCTCTAACCAGGAAGGATTTGAAATCAGGACCAATCACCATGTGCTGGATTCCTTTCTCCTTATATCCTTACATATAGTGTGCACTCATCTGATTTCTTCCCTGTCCTACCTTTCTTTTGGTTTTTACTGAATTAGTGGAAATCTCAGAAAAAAACCTGGCATGCTGCGGAGCATATGACTGCATGACCGAGCCCACTAACACCACTGGGTTAGCAGAACCCTCCAACTCCTTAATCTACACTCTGCTAGGGATCTACACAGGTAAGTAATCCACACCATCTTTAATGCATATCACTGATGGGGAACCTATTACTTGCGAAACCTAGCATGGTTTTGCAGATTAAGTTTCCTACTTTCTCCTTCAATCCAATTTGCTAAAAGGAAATAAGATATGTGAGAGCTGTAAATAACTCCTTCCTAAATAGTTTCAAATGCTTTGTGCCAGTGTCATATCATTTTTGTCTAAAGGAGTCAGACATTATTTACACGTTTCACCCGGAATAAAGCTGAAGCCCAGCATGGTGACCCCACTGTTTCACCCAAAGTCAGTGTTGCTTCACAGACAAAAATCAAAATTACGCCCACATTGCAATTAGAGGATTGCAGCAGCTTATCCAGTTATGCATGAAATAGTTTTAAATTCACTGTCTTCAGGATCAGCAATAGTGAACTAGTTACCGATAGCACTGGGCAGATGTATATGTATGTGCAGAGGTCCAAGATGCTAAGAGCTGCCCAGCTAGTGGTACTTGAACTCACCAACTTCTGGTTATCTGGGGATGCCTATCAGAACTGGCTGGTGTCTTGCCATGTGTAAAACAGCATTAGCACAAGAACGGCACTGTAATTAGAGGTGGACCTGAACAGTGGCTCCCAGAACATGCGGTCATTTGGGGGCAGGTTTTTGGATCCCTGCTGAGGTTTTACAACTTCAGTGAATTCTCAGCTGTGATGCTTGAATTATAATATCTTAATGTCAAAAGTGAAGAAAACATGAAGCACTAGGCAAATCGGTGTGTTTCCCATTTAGTAACTACAGCTGCTATAGACCTTCCTTGCACAAGGATGGAAAGGAATCGAAGAGAGGGAACGCTGATGCCATCAGAAATCAGAAAGACAAATACAGATATGCAAAGATTCATTCAGCAAGGAAAGTTCAAAACGTATCCGGCTCAAAACAAGTTCTTCTCTGGATAAAGGGGAAGTATCTAGCAAGGCAATATGCCACCTTAGCTCTGTCAAAATATCTCTTCAGTCTCTGCAAATAGATGTACTCTCTGTGCTGAGACAGATGCACAGAATTTGTCATACGCTCAAACAGAGAGTATATGATCTGGTCAGAGCCAGCCCTCATTAGACAAGTGCACCACAGCTAAACCCCCCTCCTTCTCCAACCTCCATTCCTAACTGGTGAGAAAATGCAAAGACTATCCTCCTACTTTCCTTCCACATTGTGCTGGAGCTTATGCCTTTCTGCTAAAGGCATGTTTGGCTCACAAATTTAAATTTAAATTTGATGACTAACATATACAGCACTCCCTCAGGCTTTGCTCATGCAAAATGAATGCAACCCTGCTGTCTACTGACCATGCATCAGTAGGGTTTCATTTTTCTTTTAAGCTCTTAATAAAAGATATGTCTTTTCCTACCTCGAGGGAAACCAAATAGCTAAATATTTCATTCATAGACATTTTTAAAATGTCTCCTCTCTTTGGTTGCTGAACACATATTTTGCCCAGCTTGGGTGGAGATAATAATGAATAAGTCTTCCGTTGTTTAGTTTTCTCGAGGACTGTGGATGTTTCTATTTATGTTCATACCAACTACTACTAAGCCATGCAGTTATTTATCTCCTACAATTGCTCTTGATTTATTTGACATATTTGTTAGAATATTTGTCTTGTAAATGTGGATGTCCTGCTCTTGCCCATATAAGTCCTGTAAAAGCCCGTAAGCAGTAATAAACACCTTGGCAGAACCAACAATGATTTACATGATGAAGGGTTTACAGCTCAGCCACAGTGGAGAACCAGGACACTGGAGAATATAATTTCATTCTGGTAGAAACAATAAAGAATAAAAAATTGATGGCAATTTAGTGTAAATCTGCTAATATATTTGGACATTTTAAGGTTCACAGAAAAGAGCATGCCCATACATAGTAATGTAGGAGCACATTAAACAGGCGATGTGGATGAGAAAAGGTGCCTGGTTTCCCTCTTTCTCTGAACTCCACTTGTTTCCACGGATGGATTTCTAGTCAGCATAAGTAAGAGAGGAAACATAATCATGCCTTGCATCTGTAACAAAGCAATCAGTTGTAAATCTGTGGCTGCTTTGTGTATATTATGAGTCACAGTTATCTTCTTGATTACATGAAAAAAAAACAAGCAGCAAACCTAGAGCGACGTATGCATGATCATTTTCTATTAACTACCCCATGCATTCTTTCATATGCTGCTTCTGCTAGGAAATTAGAGGTTCAAAGCTGTAAATTCCATCTTTTTCAAGTCACCCAGAGTTGCTCACTATCAACTTTAAAATGGCACATATTGTGTACTCAAAGTATGGCTCCAAGCTGACAAAAAAAAAAAAAAAAGGCAACATATACGGAGATCCAAGACAGCAGTTCTACTTCTAGCCCTTTATTTTTCTTTGCATGGATTTGAAGGAAGATCACCTCTAGCCATGAAAACCTTGGCACTGGAAGTGAATAATCCCCTCTCCTGTTGACTTAAAGTCTTTTGATAGCTCCCGAGGGAGCTGTTTCTGGCCAGCTCCCCATCCCCGCGGCCCCTGGCCGGCCCTGGCAGGGTGAGGATCACCCCCTGCGGCCCAGCAGCCGGCCCGGCGGCCGTCGCCGCTGCCCCGTCACAGCTGAGCTGAGGGAACCTGCGAGGTGCACAGCTGTATGCAGAAGATGTGAATGTTGATCAGGCTGCCTTGTTTTCACAGAAATGGCCTTTGCACTGCAGCAGAATCAGAGGCATCTGCCAAAACATCCCACAGAGAGCTAAGCACTAAGTCAGAACAATAACAGCAGCAAGCGACTTCCCATCATTCTTCCAGCATTCCTCATTTTTTCATGAACTTTTTGTTTTGTTTTTGCAGCTAGTGGTGTGCTAGCTGTGTTGCTGATTGTTATATTTCTGGACCAGATCAAATCTGAGCAAGCAGAGACTGAGAAAGAAATATTAGAGACTCCATCCTTTTGGTCTACGTTCCTAGCAACTTTCCAGCATCTTAAAGATAAAAGACAGTGTCTTCTAATTCCTCTGACAATGTACAGTGGGTTTGAACAGGGATTTCTTTCTGGTGACTACACAAAGGTGTGGATGACAAAGAAAATCTATTTCTGTCTGATTTTTTTTTTGTGCCTTTGTGCCTTACTATTGCATCTGATCTATATTTACTTGTCAAATTAAGATGTTTTCGGTGGCAATTTGTGGTTTGCTAAATTACTGCTTACTTCTACTTGAATGAACTCTGAGTGACATCTTCAAATAGGAGGGGCCAGCAGTAAATATGTCCCTTGGAACAGCCTTAAAGAGAATGCGGTATGGAGCTTAACTCACCAGTGGAGACCAGAGCAGAGAGCTACAGGTTCAAGCTCTTCAGCTTGTTGTAAATAACAAACTGGGAGAAAAGCCAGAAGTCTGCAAAGCTTTTATATCTTCCTTCCTTCTGGTTTCCCTAGAGTCTGTATAAGTGCAAGTCAGCACACTTACTGCATATTTTATTTTAAGAACCTTTACGGTAAGAAGGCAGACCCTCTATGTGGCTGGCTGCAATCCCTCAGCAGTCACTAGTGCAACAGGTCCAAACCCTGACGGACTGAAACGATCAAAACGGCCTCTGCTCCTCCAGTTCCTCTACAAATCGACACCCACAGCAGGTGTGTTCTCCAGACATTTGTTGAGAAAGCCTCCAAAGAAAGGGGGCAAACTTCCCGAGTTGCTTATTTGACACTTAAGCTTTCAAACCTTGCACATAAGCAGACGGAGGAGGGGCACTTGCTGCTGTGTTCGAATGGATTGAAAGGGGCACTTATTCCATGGCCATCTCTATGAGTGTATACTCTTATAGGTGAGGTCCTCTTCACTTCTTGGGAGCTGCTCTGTAATGGCCATAGTGGTGACTATCAATTTTCATTTCTTGGGCTATGAAGGGAATAGCAGAAAATTCCTAGCGCTAATGCTAATGCTAAATTCCTAATGCTCCTAATTTCAGGAGTTTTATTTGCACAGTGGGCAGTGCTCTGGTTTCTTCTCCTGCTTATTACTGCTCTGTTTGCATGGCATCAGTCTGATTGGGAAGTGGGTTAGGAATATCCTGGCTGAAGGCCAACTATGTCAGTATGCCAGGGACTTGTCAGCAAACTCTGTAGCTGTGCTCCTTTGATCTCATCCATGCTGGCTATTTACCAAATACTCAAGCTAAGACCCTTGAACCTTAGCTGGATATTTTCATGGAAGAAAACATGTCACCACTGTCTCTTCTCTTCCAGACGTATGTGACCTGTGCCCTGGGGATACATTATGTTGGTTATGCGATGATCTGCTTTTCAGCTGTAAATTCCCTCTGCTCTCTGCTCTTTGGAAAGATCTCTCAGTTCACTGGTAGAAAACTTCTGTTTGCATTCGGTATGTAAAGGTCACTTGAAGGACTGATCACCTTGTGTAACATATCAAATCCAGTGCTCCCTGCTTTGCATGCACTATAAAGGGAGAGCTCACTGTCAGCTATCAATTAAAACCAAAGTCAATCTGGAGGCAAAACTCATTCATGAGAAGAGAGGCAGCATAGTTAACCACTTTATTGAGGTCATTGCCATACATCACTTTGCTGGTGGTGTAGTTTCACCCTGCTTTTGAGGGTGCTGTCTACTCAGAAAGTGCCCTAGAGCTTTGATGCTTCACAGCTCTGATGCAACCAGTGAGAAATGATCTTACAACACAGAGCTTGAGGCCTACAGTAGACCTGAGATGGATTTCTCCGTTGGGATGAAACCTCCTCACCTTAATGGAGTGAAAGCAACAGCAAACCTCATGAGATCCACTGTTGATTTGAGTCTCAGGGGGTGGTGAACTTGGAATGTAGGCAACCAATCTAGGAATTTCAGGAAAATTTTTAAAAGTTGGCCTGATGTCCTTTTCAATACTTGCTCTATAGGGAGAAAAATGAAACAAAGTCATATGCCAGTGTGTCTGGCTAGGATAACTCGAGGGCCTCTGTATGTGTCAGTAATTTTCAGGTTGGCATGAGAAGAGTTTTATTTATTTGAGAACATCTTCCTCTCCAGAGAACACTGTTCCAATGAGTTGCAGAGTAATGGAGGCAGAAAAATACCAAGAAATATTTCATTAGTGTCCCCGTATCCACTAAGGTATTTGTACTGAAGTGTACTGATACCTTACTTCCACTACACAGCAACTTGTATTATTAGAAATGTCACTGACTGAGTCAACGTGCATCTAGACATTCTAGGCGTTTCCTCTGCAGGAAACTTTAAACCTTGGCAAGGAAAAGGAAATTCAGAGTCCTTTATGCTATAGTCACTAGTTGAGAGATTCTTCTGTACATGTCTGTCCTACGTGTATGTCTCACCTTGTGAAACTTATTTTAGATTTTAAAAAATCCCGGATAATAATAATAAACCCCTACAGTGTTAGCTATGGAAGACCTCTGAACCCCTCTGTTCTGTTTAGTGATCTTGCTACTCAGCCTGTAGAGGTGTTCCTGTGCGGGGAGGAACCAGTGACTCATTTACATTCTGCTCTTAAAAAGAAAGACAAAAGTCACCAGACCCTCTAGATATCCGTAACCGTCTCCTCTGGCCCTGAAAGGAAGCCTGCATTTAAGAACTAGGTAAGGAGAGCAGAAGGGTGGTTCCTTCCCCCTTCCCACACACCCCACATGATGACTGCAAGTCTTTCAGCAGCTCCTTCTCCTACTCAGTGGCAGTTCTTGACCTTTGGGCCAACAGCCATATCAGCGCCCAGGATCTCTCAGCTCCGGTCACTGCCCAGAATTATTATCTGAAGCCTGCAGAAGGACTGCATTGTCTTGTATTTCATGTGATATCAACTCAGTCAGTGCAAATCTCCATGAACCAGAAAGATTTTCAGATTGCCTTGTGCTCTAGTTGGGGAAAGAATTTGGAAGTGTTATCTACCACTATCTGTCCTGTTTGTAATAGCATTTATATTTCTCTTCTTTCTTTCTAAATCAACAGCTACAGTTACAAACACCGCCTGCATAATAGCACTACTGCTGTGGAAACCTCATCCTAAGCAGCTTGCTGTGTTTTTCGTATTCCCTGCTCTTTGGGGCCTATCCGATGCCATTTGGCAGACACAAACTAATGGTAAGTCCTGGTGACAGTGAAATGAATCCTCTTGAGATATAAAAAAGTGCCTGTTTGTATTTATAAAACGACACGTGCAGGAAAATGATAATGGATTTAAGACAGCATCTAAAGGAAATATGTTAGCTCACTGGAAAGTAGAAAAAATAAGAACAAGCTGGGAATAAGAAAGTAAAATATTCGTTAATTTTTTTTTTCCAAGACGAAGAGGAAAGAACACTGCAGATGATAATGGATATTCAGAATAAATATTCTGGAGGAGTATAAGTATTTCAAAGAAAATTAGAAAATTCAGAAGAATTATACATTTAGGCTGTCTTTTGCAATAAAGGAGAGCACTCTCGATAAAAAATCAACTCAAAGCTCAACAAAAAAAAAGCAGCAGCAAATTGGCTGTTAGGAGTTATTAGAAAAAAATTGAATGAGAAAACCACAGAGAACAACATTATGGAACCAAGTAAATCCATGCAGTTCTGATTTTATCCATTTCAAAAGCTTAATCAAATGTGATAAGGCGTAAGAAGGCAATAAAAAAGAGCAGAGTCATGGGAGGCTTCCACTTGAAGGAAGACTAACAGACTTTAGCCTGGACAAGTGATAAGTAAGGAAAGCAGTCAGTAAGATCATTAATAGTATGGAGAAGGTGATTAGAGATTCACTGTTTTTCTTAATAACAGAACTAGTAGCAACAAATAAAGTTATAAGGCAGCAAGATTTACAGAAATCAAAAGAAATGGGTTTTTTTTCACACAATGCATAATCAAAGGATGGAATTCATTGCCAAAAATGTAAATGTTTTTAAGGTGGAATTAACATTACTTCAGGGGAAAATGTTCTTGGGAGTTAAAAAAAGCCTGGTGGTCCAGAGAAAATCTCCAACTAAGAAAGTCCCCATGTCTTTGATTGACAGTCAGGAGGGATGTGGGGGGGAGACCACTGTATACTTGCCTCATTTCTCACATTCATCCTAGGAGTCTGTTACTGGAAGTATACCTACCATTGGACTTCTTATCTGATGTACTATGGTTGTTTATATCATCTTTTATGTTCTACTGCTCTTGATATAGTGCAATTATTATGTACTGACAGTTCAGATAATGAACTGATACAAACTGACTTCCGTAACGGATTATTTAAATTTATTCCTCAATCACAACTAGAGGAAGTTCTCTTATAGAGACTAAAGGCAGACTCTTAAGTGCTGGAGAGGGCAAAAAAGAGCTATAGTCTGTGATGACTTGAAGTAAAGTCTGCTAATCACTGTCAGTCACACTCCTTTAAAATCAATGCCATAGCCCATATCAGTAAGACAGTTACTTGCTTTCCCATCTGCTCCCATATTTTTCCTCTTATTTCATGAATATTGTTTATCTCAAATTCATATTTGGCAGATGTCATAAGAATATGACAGAACTAGCTCATCTGGGCCCACATCAGGCACTCACAGCGATCTCCTTTCCAGCACAGTAGAGACCCCTTCTGCACACAAAGAAGTGACCAGCCAGACTTCTCTGGCCCTCCAGCAGCTCCAGCTCATATCCCTTAGAGGAGAGCTAGCACATACATCAAGTGATACCCTCTCATCTTCTCTCTTCCATCTGGTACAATTTTAAATCAGCGCTCTCATTATTCAGGTTCATGGAAGGACAACATCAGTGAGGAATCGCTCTCTTTGAAGTAAAGCTGTTCATTCCCCCTGCTTCTTCAGTCACAGTCTTCCTGACTTTTCATCTGGCTCCTTCCCAACACTCTTGAAAGCCGTATCTCAGTTTCTCACTGAGATAAAGCACCTGCCCTTTACCCTGCTTCTCTCTTTTCTAGAAAGCCTTGCCCTCAGACACCTGGCTTTCTTGAGAATCACAGAAGGGTTGAGGTTGGAAGGGACCTCTTGAAGCCACGTTGTCCAACTCTCCTGCTCAAGTAGGGCCACCCGAAGCCAGTTACCCAGGACCATGTCCAGTCAGCTTTTGAAGATCTCCAGGGATGGAGACTCCACATCCTCCCTCGGCAACCTGTGCCAGTGCTCAAACACCCTCACAGTGAAAAAAGCTTTTCCTGATGTTCAGAGGGAACCTCCTGTGTTTCAGTTTGTGCCACCTGCCCTTTGTCTTGTCACTGGACGCCACCAGAAAGACGCTGGCTCCATCCTCTTTGGGCATTTATACACATTTGAGATGTCTTTTGAGAAAGACTTCTCCTTGGTAATATCCCTACATGCCTGACAAAGAGGCACCTGGTGCCTTTGTTAGGAAAAGGGACAAGTACAGAGGACCTAAGTGTCAGAGAAGGAGCCTGGGAAGTGGCTGCAGTTCCCAGCCCCTGGATGAGGCATAGGTGGTGGACAAAGTTCTGTCCTTACTTGATGGCGAGTGAGCTCTGCAGTGCTGTGACAAGACTGACCTCTGTTACAGCACTGTAACAGGTCATCTGCATTCCCAGATTCCTGCATGATCCTTGTGAAAATCTCACATTTGTGTTAGCTGAGAAAAAACAAACAAACAAACAAATGTTCCTTATGCTTGCACAGTATCTTTTTTGTCTGTACATTTTTCAGCTGTTCCATGGCTCCCAGTCATAAAATTATACAGTTTGCCGCATTGTCACACTGAAACATCACGGAATGATATTAATCTTAACAGAGAGGTGCAGTGACATTACTCCAGAATGCTGCATCCCAGAACAGGATCTTCAGTGTGACATGCCCATTTAGGACTAAATCTCTTCTCCCCTTCATCAGTTTTATACAGTTATACATCACATGAGAAATTGCCAGCTCCAAAGTCTGCCAGGTGAGATGAGACCTCTAAAACAGCATTGGGGACCAAGGTCTGTGGCCCTTCCCTTGGGAAGCTCCCATGACTGATGCCTGGGCCTCAGGAGATTAACCACTGAATAAATACAATGGCATTGTGCCACACACTTAAGGCATTCTGTGGTGATGGAAGATGGCTTTCCTTGGCCTGCTGTGGATAGTTAATACTGGAGTTCCCCCTAGAGGGGATATAGGCTCACAGTAAATGAGTCACTTCATCCTACAAAGTTTCTTAACATGTTTGTGTAAGTATGTGGACACTCTCATTTATTTCCTGTGAAAGCTGCTTTGTTTCAATGCGCGCAGTGCCCTCTCTTATCTAACAGATGCTATTATTACCCCCCAGCCATAACTGCACTTGAGTCACAATAATCGTATAGCACAGAGCTATAGGATAGGCTACAGTAAAATAAAGTTCTTTCCAGGCTGACGTGAGCTTCTAGAAAGGATACGAATCAGTCTGGAAAGTTTATAGACCTGGACTTAGATGATTTCCAGCATTGCTGTTATATACCCATTCCTGCCCAGGGGAAGGAGTTGGAAAAGAGGGAGTGGTAATTAGGTTGGATAATTTCCATGAAGTGAGCTGCAAGAATTCAGACGTACCTGCCTATCCCCACAGACAGCCTGGCAGGTCCTGCTAAAGCTTCAGCCAGGCAACTTGCACCCCATTGCTCTCGACAGTGTTTGTGATGAGGAGAAATATTTAGCTTTGAGGAGAAGCCATGATTGTGTTCCTATGTAACTGCTAGCTAATACCACATATGCACCCTGGAAATGAGAATTTTCCTGCCAAGTCAGCCCTTCCTATAGCTGAACCTTGGACTAGATCCCCACTCGATTCTCCCATTGCTTTGATCAAAAAAGAAGGCTTCAAAATATCAAGGGAAAACAGGTGCCACCTGAAAGCCAGAATCTTTACGCATTAGAAACCTCTTTATGTATTACACTCTCCTCACTAATCCCTTTTCAGAAGATAGCACAGGGCATATCAGTAAAATTATATTAACAACTTGTACTTGTTCATTTATTAGGCAAAACTATGAAGGATTATCAAATAATTCACACTACACTCAGGCAATTTAATGAGCTAAGTACATCTTGTGATGCACTTGTCCAGATTTTCCATTACATCTAAATTGAATCATTCAGTAAATGTCCTCTTATAGTCATCAGGAAGCAGTGAATTTTTACATATAGATGATATCTCCCCCTTCTTACCAAAACTGAAAATGGTTAGTTGAGCCTACCCAGACTTCTCAAGAACTTTGTAGTCCTCTGTGCCTTTTGACTGATTATGCATATTTCATACAGATGTGTTGTTAGATAGAGAAGTGGATGAGAAGAGTCAAGTTTCATGATATTCCTCCCCTGCCCTCCCTGCACACCACAGCTGAGTCACTGGAAACTCCCGCTGTTTCACCACCACTGACGCTAGCTCAGTGCCCAGAGAAGAGCAAGCTCTCTCTCCTTGCCTGTGTGCCCAGCTGGTCAGACCTGGGGGCTGGGAATCCCTCCCTGACTCCCAGTTCTGGTTGTGCAGCTGACTGGACTCAGCGGGAGCTTCCCGGTGAACACGACTGCATTAGGACAATCAGTTTAATTATGTCTCTATGTCAAGCAAGTTTTCCAGTTGTGGCTCAGAGGTTCTATATGCATCAAGAATATTATTTTTGCCAATCCATCCCGGAGCTGAAAATTTGAAAACCTGGTTATCTCAGAGAGGCGAATCTCCTTTGCATATTAAATCTGAGCTCAGCTGTAGTGCTCTCCTCAACTTTCTAACTGAAGTGCTTTGGCTCAGCTTGTTTCTCCTAGCAAATATGAATAGCACATGTTGCTACCATGGGCAACACTGTGCGAGCCTCACCCGGGGGCTCCCTGAGGCCCAAGTTCTTGTGAAAACAAGGGACATGCATTTTACATGAACGATCTCTGCATGTTCTTAGGTGGCTGCAAGAAATAGTTTCAGGAACAGGTAGACAGCAATTGCGTGCAGGGTCCATGCAGGTTCCCCACGAAAGTGGTGAAGGATGGCAGCAGGGAGGTCCCTATGGTTCTTTGATCCTTTCTACCCCACACTGAAAGGGCAACTTGGTCCTTAAGAACCATGTCCCTAAACAAAACTGCCTGTTCTTTGAAAGCCTGTAAGGACTTGGTATAACCCTACCAACAGTTACACATGGAGACTCTACAGTGTCAAGGGCTATTCCTGTCCACCTCCTATTCTTCCTTACTTATCAGTACAAGAACCTTCTCTTTTGTGGCTGATAATCTGAAAAACAAACTTCCTTCCATCTCACTTCAATAGAAACCTTCCTTCCTTCCTTCCTTCCTTCCTTCCTTCCTTCCTTCCTTCCTTCCTTCCTTCCTTCCTTCCTTCCTTCTTTCCTTCCCTCCTTCCCTCCTTCTTTCCGTCCTTCTGTCCTTCCTTCTGCTTTCCCTTTTTCTCTGATATTCTCTATTTTGTCATTTTTGCTCTGTTATTTCACTTATAACAATTCACAGGAGTGCAAAAATGTTTTAAAACAAAGCTTGTATTTTCCTTCCTCTGACATTTATGAAGCAGAGTCTTTTGTCCTCATTGTGGTCTATTTATTCCCTCTGCAAAAAATACATGGTTTCAGACCTTCACAAGCCGTGTCTCTCCTTTCTTCTAGGACTCTATGGCATTTTATTTGAGAAACACAAGGAGGCTGCCTTTGCCAATTACCGTCTCTGGGAATCACTTGGATTCGTCATTGCTTTTGGTTATAGCACCAAATTGCAAGTCTGCATCAAACTATACATTTTGTTGTCTGTGCTTGTGTTGTCTATGGTGACATATGGAGCAGTTGAATATCTTGAAGCTAAGAGCTCCCCTGGAGCCCCTACTGCTACAAAGAAGGAAAATGTAGGAGCCCTCACTCAGGAAACATACATGTAATCCAACAGGTTCAGAGCGGTGGAGCCAAAGCAAACTGGCCAGCTCTTACAGGCACATCTTCAAGGGTATTTCAACATGTACTGTCTCCAGAAAGGGGCAAAGAAATAGGTTTCAAGGCCGGTAAAACCTAACTGTCTTAGGAGTGAAAAATGTCTTTTGACATCTCAGATTTATCAGTGAAGATTATTTGACTTCACTCTTCCATACAGAAGTCAAACTAAATGTTTTCTCTTTTTTTAATTAATAAAGTCTTAATAAAGCTAAACAAGATTCTTAAAGTCCTCACATTTTTGTATTTGTGGATCAGACCTAGTACCATAGCTTTACAATCAAACCTGAAAATCCCACATGGACTATCAGAAGATGACAGCAACTGAGGTTGCTCAGCTTACTGTGAACAACACATAAAATTTAATGAAACCAGCATTTACAAAGATTTTTATTGTTCTTATCGTACTTTCTTTAACACTTGCTGTAAATAACATCAAGTTATAAACTGGCTATATCTACAGTTCATATCTGAACACTACAAAATCTGCCAACTGCTGAGCCCACCAACCTTAGTTCAGCAGACAACTGTGTTTCTGCCCATGTCACCCCTCTGCCCCTGCACTCTTTCTCTTTTGGTCTTCCTGTTTCCAATTTTTCCCTCGCTGCTTACAGCAGCTTTCTCCCAAGATAGATGCCTTCTGCATGACCAGATCCTTCAGTCTTTCGCATTCCACTTTCCCATCCACGGACAGAGTTGTTTTCAAGATAAGCAGCCAGGGCATGTTACTTTGGGAGCCCAACCATGCAGAGGACGCAGATAACAGTGCAAGCCGTAGAGTAAGGAGAAAAGGAAGATGGACCTATGCTGTAATATCTCTTTGAGGCCTATATGCATCTAGCAGTGGTTCACATGGGGATTTCCCTGGTCTCATCTCAACTTCTGTTTAGTTTTATACATACTATATTGTTTCCAGATTTTTGTTTTTGTGGTTTTACTGCAAGAAGAGTGCTACAGTGCAATTACTGAGCAGAGTCCCTATATCTTGATGAGGAAACACTGCACAGATATCATGATCGTTACTGATAATGACACTATGATCGGATCCTCTGTGTGAGGCAGACAGCATAAAAGGAATTGGAGACAAATGCTGTTCATCTCCAAGGTGAGTGCTGCCCCTGGAAATAAACTACATGGCTAGTTAAGTTGCTGCATGTCACGGAGCTAACATTTGAAACTATTTCTCAGTTATCAGCCATAACAGGAGGATGAGGCACCATATGGTGTGACAGCATGATAGAAATCAATAACACAATTTATGTGGAAAAAAATCCCCAAATTGTTAGGGCTTTTAAATAACAGTATCTTTCATGCTACTTCACTATCTCTCTAACATTTCTTGTTCCCGAGAACCTGAACTCCCCTCCAGACTTCCCCTGTGTTGCTTCATGGCTTTTAATATGTTAAGCTACTTTTCCAGGTCTCCCACAACTAAGTAGAGTTTATTATGTACTGCAGAAAAGAAGCCGACAGGTGGGCTCCCTCACAGATTCACCTTTTTCTTGTGCCTTTACCCTGTCAGCTCAAAAGCATGCTGTTAATCTCTGTTGGAAATACAAATGGCAAAACTATTGTGGCTGCAGAATCCTGACAGCCTCCCAGCTACCCAGAGATTACAGATGGATTTGTTAGGTTGCTGCTGATTCTTACCCTGCCTTGCTTCCATCTGATATAGAAACTTGATTTCAACTCAATAACAGTGAAACAGAGATCTCCGAATCCTCCTCTTTCCAAGCAACCTCTACACAGGCTGAGGTCCTGCTTTCCAGGAATTGGCTGGACACCTGCCTGATGATGGGAAGTACTGACTTAATTCCTTATTTTGCTTTGTTTGCACATTTTGCTTCACCTATTAAACTGTCTTTATCTTGACCCATGAGTTTTCTCAGTTTTTCTCTTTTGATTCTCTCCCCTCTCCTGTTGCTCAGGGAGGTGAATGAGCAATTAGGTGGGTGCTTTGTTGGTGGCCAGGATCAATCTAGTGCACCTCCTTAATTGTTTTGTACTCTGTGCACCGAGGATTTGTCTGCAGTACAATTCAGCAATGGCATCCCAGCAAATGGCTCCTCACTCCATAGATTCCAGCTGAAAATGTGAGGAGCCACCAAGGAGCGAGAAAGAGGTGTTCTGACCTTGGAGAGAAGCCCAGTATCACCAATACAGAGTCAACATGGGAGACAGGAACTTGTGGCCTGCCGTTTGGGGAGCTGTTTCCACTCTTTATTTTGTCATAGAACGTTGCTGTAGTTATTTTCCCAACTGTAAAATAAGGGGAAAACCAACTTTTTCATCCCACAGGTAGTGTGAGGAAAAACTCCATTGCCTTGGTGATGAAAACCACAGCTACATGTGGCGATGCAGTGATCGTGCTTACTCCTGGGACAGAGGGAGGATAAAGCCGACCATCTGTCTTGGATATGATCTAAACAGAAACTGCCATATAGGATATCATTGTGCACGGACGGCACACAGTTATAGAATTCATGTGAGTTTGTTTACTATAAAGGCAATAGGCAGAAGAGAGCACCGTGAGCAAGGGCAGCAGGTAAGGACTGAGGTGGGAGAAAGGGGAGCCGCAGCTGACGGGTTTTCATCCTTCTGGGCTCCCTTCGTGTGCGTCCTCCCAGGCCGGCTCGGGTAAAAAGGCTTCGGGCGCTTAAAACAACAGCCCCAGTCCCTGCACGGGAAGACCCGGGGCAGCCGGGGGGAGCTCCGCCGCGCCCCGCCGCCCGCACCCGTCCTTCCCCATCGCCAAGCAACGGCCCGCGGCCGCCCGCCGGCCCTTCCCCCGGCGCCGCCCGCCTCGGCCGGCTGCTCCGGCCGGGGGTGGCCCGCAGCAGGCGGCGGGGCATGCAGCGGCCCGGGCGGAGAGCGGGGAAGGCCCGCGGGCCCCGGCGGGCACAGGTACGACATGCGGCCGCGGAGTGGGGGAGCTCAGCCGGGTGCCCGCCCCGGCACAACCAGCGGCCACGGCTTTAAATACTAATACTTTTGCTAAGCTGAGCGCGACGTGCAGCAGTTCGGCCGCGCTTCTGCGCCTCCGGGGACGCGCGTTTGGTGCTGCTGGCAGCGTCGCAGCGCCGAGAGGCCGCGGGCGCTCGGAGCGTGTGTGCAGGGCTGCCCGGGTGGGTGCGCAGCTGCGGGTGGGTGAGCAGCCCCGGACCCCGCCTGCCACCCGGTGCCAGTCCACAAGAGTTTTGGGAGGAAGCTGTTCAGCCGGAGACAGGCAGGGCGAACCTGGGTGGTGTACCAGACAGAAGCCATCACTTCAAGAAATGATTAAAATGGTTATTTCCGAAATTAAATCTCAAGGCAGGCAGCTTCCAGACCTGCGTTGTGGTCTGTCATCCTGAGGAATTAAAGACTTGACATGAAAAAGCACCAGTCAGTCTACTGAGTCTAATTACACAGAGACATTCCATGTTAGCTTGGCAAACAAGCACGTTTGATACCTAACTATTAAGGATTTTATTTCCTCCCGTAGGTGTAAAACTGAGCGACTGGAAAACATGAACTGCTGGCAGCAGCCATGGCCAGCACAAAGCCCCAGCTCACCTGAGCGCTTCCCCAGGGATGCTGGTGCAGGGTCTGCTGCCGTGACATCAGCACAACTGCATGGCCTCGGAACGCTGAGGTCACAGATGACAGCGTCCTGCTGTCCTCAGGGGGAAGGTCACTGCTTCTGGGTGCCACTTGGCAGCCGCAGTAGGTACGTGTTGAACTTGCATGTTGCCAGAAACAGCTGTAGCATTTTTTGAATTGTGGAAAAATGTCTGCAAACACGCAAGTGAGTTTCTAGGTTATTAAGGAATGGGCTGAACACAAGGCCCTTGGGAATGCAGGCTGATGAGGAGATGGCTGTTCATTTGGGCACACGTTTATAGAGAGTAAAGGGAATGGAATTTGTGTTCATTCATTTAGACCAATGTTTTATCCTAGAGTTACTCTTTCATAATTGCACTTCAAGAGCTTCTGCTTATATGATATGAGGTCCTTAAAAGCAGGTAGGTGCTCTTTGTTAGTTGAAGTATTTTATTTTCTTTACACTTAATTACCAGGGAATTTGAGCCAATCTCCTGTAAATTACTTCCTGAATGCCAGAGGTATGAAAGATATTGCGTTAATACAAGCTGACATGAACATCTACCAAAGAAGGCTTCATTGTTCAGGCATTACTAATAGCTTAATTTATCATTACCTAGTGGAGAGTGTAATGGCACAGAATTAATGTACAACAGTGCTTTTTGCTGAAACACTGCTAGTAGCAATGTTGAGCAGCACAGAAAAGACAAAGCTAACTGCAGTCTATAAGTTGACTCATCCAAATGCTTAGCATGGCTGCTTTCAATTACATAATTTTTTAAATTTGTTATCTTTGCCCAAAGATTTGAACCAACTCCTACAAAACTTGTTTTGTTTTCTCTATATATATTTTTCATTTTGTTGTGTGACATAGTGCTGTCTAATAAGCAGACAGGAAAGAGAACTCCCTGGAAAGAAAGTGGAAGTGAAGATAACAAACATTTCCTGAGTCCACCACATTAGGTTTGTGTGCAAGCTATGCAGCAAGCCACCAGCTTTCTGAGGTCTGAAAAGAAGAACTGACTGCAAGAGACACAGCAAGACTGTTTACCCCTTCGTGTTGTTTTACATAAGTCCTATTAGATCATGACTGCACTTCAGTACCTGCTTATCATCTCTCTCTCCTGTTCCTATAAACTCCCCACCCAAGGAAAGCTCTCACTAAGGAGAATTCAATGCTGCCTGTACAAGGAGGGAATCTCTGATCTCTAAGGAGATTCAGAGAAATAATCCCAGTGCTGTTTAGATCTTGCTCCCTTCCAACACCTGAGATGGAATGGTACTGCAAATCTGACTGTAAAACATCACTACATACATTCATATTACTATTGGAATATAGAATTACGTATTACTTTGGAATATAAAAAGTCATCTTATAGAGAAATTCAGATTTTGGCCACAGTCCCAGCCCATTAATGAGGCCTGAGGTCGACTTCCAATAGAAGCCTCATTCCTCACATCCTGGACCAAAGGCTGGCAAAAGATTACTCTTGTTCTCTGGAAAAAAGCTTTGCATTTCAACAAATCATAATTTTTTCCACAGAAAAAGCATCCCTTGCCAACTCAGCTGCACACTGCTTTGAGTACTTTCAGGTGTGACATATTCTCTTGGTTTCTGTAGTTGTTTGGAAGACAGAGGATACTCATTCTTGAGTCTAAAACTCAACCTGAAAAGAAAGCAAGGATGTCACTTTGGTAGTAGGATGTAAAGGAGTCGTGTCCAGTGTATGTCTCACCCACTTTGTATCTTATGCTTGCTGTTTTCTGAAAGGAGGTGAAGGTCGGTATGTTAATACTGTGTCAGAATGGTCCTCAGCACAAACATTCTTCTTTCATCCAAGACACTCTCCATTCCAAACACAGAGTCTAATCCTCACGGAGCAGGTTTACAGGGTTTCAGGAAACTAAAACAGAGAGAAACAGCAACACTCTCAAATCTACAGGTTCAGAGGACTTTTTTTTGCCCTCTGTGCCATCAGCCAGTAGTACATGTTGTTTTAGTTTGAACTAGCTGGGGAGGGAAAAGCACACTTCATGAACTCTTTATATGATAATTGCTATGACCAAAATAACTCAAAATGTGTTTCTTACCCATCAAAATAGACAGGGACCATCATCTACTTCCAGTATAGATAATGGGAAATGGTATTTCATTCAAAATCTACATATGTTTCTATGGAACATTATTGTCTTGAGAGGAGAGCAATGAGACAAGAATGTGCCCTGCTTTTCAGGATCTGGAGAGGAGCTCACTGGAGGGATAGCAGAACATTATCAGTGAGTTAAATCAGCTCGTGTCAAAGGAGGAAAAGAGCATTGATATCAATATGTGTTTTCCTGCTGTCTGCCATCAGTTTTGCATCGGACTTTATAATCTTAACCAAGAGAGTTTGCTCAAAGCAGGGTAACACGATACATTAGCAGAATGTCTCAGCAGTGCAAAGTTACGACTGTTAAGCTGAAGGCAGTTGCAAAAAAAAAACCCAAAAAACAACCAAAAGAAATTTCTGTGTATCTAAGAATAAGAAAAGCTTTGAGACAACTACTGCTCTAGTAAGCTGCCTCAAAGAAAAAAGTAAATAAAGGGTGGAGACATATAACTCTGCAGCAATCAATGCTTTGTGCTGCCTTACAGCTATCTGGAATTGATGCCCTTTTGCATAGCTTTGAGCTGAAACACAGCCTTTGACTTCTCAGTTGTGGACCATAGAAACGCATGGGGTGACATGCTTTGCTCATACGTTGACAGTGATGGGCATTAAGAGTACAGTCAGGGTGATGCCTGCTTGCACAATCTGTGGCATTGGTTTCATTGTTTCCTTTGGCGATTCTGTTTCCTTTCAGCTAGTAAGGTGGAAATGATGGCAGATGACTATGATACAAGAGAGATCTGGAGGCCTTTGGTGTTCCGTCTCCATGAGAATGCCCCTGCAGTAGTCCGTGAGGTTTTACTGGAGCGTGGCTGGACTGAATTTGACAAAGAGGAGCAAGATGATGCCGACTGGAACCTGTACTGGCGGAACTCACCTTTCCGTATGACAGACCACCACAGTATTAAACCCTGGCAGAGGCTCAACCACTACCCAGAAGCTGTCCGGATCACCAGAAAAGACTATTTGGCAAGGCATCTGAAACGTATGAGAGGATCATATGGATCAGCTCTGTATGAATTTAGTCCAGTGGCGTTCATCATGCCCAATGACTACATCAAATTCATATCAGAATACAGCAAGGAGAGGCAGTCACGAGGCAGAAGATCTAGCTACTGGATTTGCAAGCCTGTGGGTCTTTCCCGGGGAAGGGGCATACTCATTTTCCAAGACATTAAAGACTTAGTGTATGACTGTACAGTTATTGTGCAGAAGTACATTAGCAACCCTTTGCTCATTTCAGGGTACAAACTGGATCTGCGCCTCTATGTCTGTGTCACCAGTTTTTGCCCCCTCACCATTTACACTTACGAAGAAGGACTGGTGAGGTTTGCCACTGAAAAGTTTGACCTTGGTTCTCTGGACAACGTCTATGCCCACCTAACAAACACCAGCATCAACAAATACGGGGCTTCATATGAAAAATATAAGGAAGGCATTGGCTGTGGCAGCAAATGGACATTCAGTAAATTTCGTTCTTACCTTCGAATATTTGGGGTTGATGACATGCTCCTCTGGCAGAAGATCAATAATATAGTGATTCTCACCCTGCTTGCAGTAACCCCTTTACCAGTGGCTTCCAATTGCTTTGAGCTCTTTGGCTTTGACATCCTGATTGATGAGAAGTTCAAGCCATGGCTTTTAGAAGTCAACTACAACCCGGCCTTGCGTTTAGACTGTTCCACTGATGACACTGTGAAGAGAAAACTTCTTCACGATATTGTTGAACTGCTGAACTACAGACAGATTGACGCTTTCAGACAAAACCAAGTGGCCGGGACAAAGGCTGGTAGAAGACGGGTGCCCTGGAGCACAGCAGGTGGGAGTGCCACCAGGGAGGCTTCTGGCTTACTCACTTGCCAAAAAGTGGCTAAATGTACTTCTGCTTCTTCTGTACAACCTGCCCTTCAGGCTGCAAGAGTATCAACTGGTAAGGTGGCTACCCCGAGCAAGAAAACTGCCAAAGCATATCCAAGAAAAACACTGACTTCCCAGATGCGGGAAAGGATGAACATGCCAAAAACACCCTCTTCAGAAAAAGCTGAAGCTAAAAATAAGCAACTCCAAGGAGCTGGGTATTCTCCACACAAATCTGACCAACTGAGCCACTGGTTACCTACACCTGACTTCTGCAAGTGCAAGTTGACCACACGCCCCTATTTCCTCTCTGATAAAGACCAGAGACCTATCCCCCGGGTAGGAGATTTTGTCCTTATTTTTCCTTTCAATGAAGCTGCACTTCGAGCTTCCAAGGATGGGACAGATGTAAAGAGCATCATAAAGGAAATAAACAAATTAGTGAGCAAACAGTTACCATCAAAAGAGCAGAATACAAAGAAAAAGGTAGGATGTTTAACTTCAGTGTAAATTCATGAAGGTAGGTTGTATAGCCATATCATAAATTACAACTTCAGCTTCAAGGAGGTAGATGTACACTGAAACTGAATTGGAAAGAGAGATATCTCACACAATACACAATTTTAAAATCGTAATTTAGCAATTACCATGAAAGATTATTTTTAAAAATTAAAGTGCTAATTTTTTAAGTAATTCTTGCAATATTAAAGTAATCCTAGAATAAAAATGGAGAATTTAATTTCTCAAAACATTCTCAGAAATGACTTTCTTTGTTTATTATTTTTCTCCATGATCTTTGCTTCTTTTCTTTTCTGAACTAAGGGGGCTTTATGACTTAGAAAACTAGTTACTTTACACTGGAGAACATTCAACATGCACTCACTTTACAAAGGTGCAGGTAATATGAATGACACAAAACTATCATGTTTTCAAAGAATCCAGTGAGCTTCCCAGCATTCATTTCCAGAAATTAATTTTACGTTGCATGAAATAACAGTATGAGATAACTTCCATTTTATTACCAGTAGGATTCTGTAGAAATTCTTACAGAAAGCAATTGTTTAAAGATCTATATGCTGCTCCAGTGTTTTGTTTCAGAAAAACTCTTAATAAAGAAATAATTAGGCTTCCCAAGGTAACAGAGGCAGATATCACATTCAGAAGACTGGATCGATCCTGTCTCTCGCAGGCTCTGAATTAGCCACCTGATGGGTACAGTGGTTAGGCAGCTTTGTTTTGCTTGCAATAAAACTTTTGTTATCAACTGTGCATGAAAAAATACTAGCACTGAACTGAAGCATTTGAAATGATGGTCAAAATACTGCTCTGCCCTTGTACATCTCTGTTGCCCTCAGTTGTTTGAATGGAAGTAACAGTTCAGAAGTTGGAGCATATTCTAAATTTGAATCAAAATTGAGGCCAAATAATGGCTGTAGCAGGCTTGTGCTAATGCCAGAAAACCTATGGAAAGATGAAAAGTGGGGTTTCCCAACTGTGTTCTATCTCCCTGAAGGATTCATTAATTTTTTTTCACTATAAACCCTCCAGGACAAAACCATAGTGAAGTAGGTATGTGCATGGCTACAGTTTAAGTACATATGCAGTCACACTTAAATTGGGTTGTTTTCCTACAACAATGAACTATAGCTGCTAGAGCCATTACTGCTTCTGGTTCACTAATGCAAGTGGAAGGTGGAGGACATAGGTTGTGAGAATCAGCCTGAGAAAAACAGTGTGACATGTGTCATCACTGGTCTGTGAAGGACTCCCAGTTACACCTGACAGAGCTTGTCATTTATGCAGGTGGTTTTCTGTCTCCTCCTTTTCAAACCAAATTTGTGCCCCTTATTTCAATAATCCCTTTGCTATTACGCTATAAAATATCACGTGAAAAACATATCTTGGTAAAAATGGTGGCCACACACTGGTTGACAAAAGTACCATGAAATCCTCAGTAGTCTTGCCCTTTGATTTCGCCGATGGAAGTTTTGCTGTTGATATGCCAGAAAGTGGAACCAGACCCATACTTGGGTATCATCACAAGCTCACTGTAAGCAGGAGTCAACCAGGGCAATGCACACATCAGCAACGTGTTTGCACGCGTCAGCAAGGTGCCTGCACACATGTGTGTCTGCACACACACAGTTTTACAGACTGCCTTGCACATGTCGCTCAAGTGTTACGCCTGTGCAGGATCGCAGGCCTCATTATTCCAGAATCCAAGTGCTTCCTCCAAGTGCAGTAGAGAGTGCTTAATGAAGCAAGGAGCAAGCAGCATACACATAAAATCGTTTCTTATTTGATTTACAATTGGAGGGGATTATATACACAGGTTATTGAATGGCGAATGGTGATTTAAGACTAAAAGGTGCGAACAAAGCCTGTTTTCTGTATTACTATGGAAACAAAGAGAATGTCAGCATATTAACTGGAGAACAGGGCCCTTTTGTTAAAAGGAATTCCTGGGAATAAAAACAGTGATCCTCTACAAAACATTAGTATCACATCCAGTTTCCCAGCCAAACTGAAAACATTAATCACATTCACTTCATTCGTGATGCTTAATTGAGAAGAAAAAAAAACAATGTAGATTTGTTTTATTGAGTAAAAGGCATCACTGAACTGAAATTCTTGGTGAAACACGTGGAAAAGAATCATCTCTTGGATTTCTTTTAATTAGAGATTCCTTTTACAGAACACATAAAATATATTAAATATTTCCGTAGTGAAAAGAACAGGTTTATAAATTGTTCCTTTGTTATACAGGAGTAAAGGAAAATCAATGCAATTCTATTATCACACCAGCTGACATCAAAACTGTGTGGATGTTCAGGGTATCATGATTTAATTAATAAACTGCAGCACGTGTATGATCAATATTAGCAATGCTTCTTGTTGTATGCAATCCATTTCTTCCAAAGATGCTCTGTGATTTGGTGATTTGTTGACAGTCTGACTCACTAGAAACTGAAGAAAGAGAAATTCCATAATCTTGCAATTATTTTGCACTTAGGTATGAGAAAAAGCTAAAGCAGCATGCTATGAAAGTGTGTTGCTAAGGAAATTGAAGGGCATGAGCAGATAATTGGCCTTCTTAGTCAATGGGCAGGTAATGAATGAGTTGAAGTCTACAAGGGAAATACTCCAGTGCTTTGGAAAAATTCCAGATAGATGATGGACAGGTAATCTACGGGGAAGGCAGTTGAAAGCAGCATCTGATAAATGATTTGTTCTCCTAGGTATCAAGTGTAATCCAAAGAGACTTGAGGCTGGAAAGATTCACTGACCAGAAATATTTTTCAACTACTGGCAGAATAAAGGCAGTAGTGGGAGAGGTTAATTCAAAAACAAAGCATCACAGAGGAGGTCTGGTGAAAGAGTGCTGGAGGAAAAAGAAAGGGCTCTTTCATCTGGAATAATGACTAGGATGGTGTCCTGGTTTTGTTAAAAACAAGTTTTCTCTTTTAGTGAATTTTTTCTGTCAGCTAAAGTCTTCTTACTAACTGCATTTTCCTGAAAGCCAGGTACATGTTTTGGTAGACATAGCAATGGAATGTAAGGTCATTGATAAGGGTGGATGCATCCTGCAAGATATGCAAGCAGGAGGTGACTGAAACTGACCAACTAAGTATTCCATCCCATTCACGTGATACTTCATATAAAAGTGGGAGATCACGAGGATCTCATCCCTTTTCCTTATAGCTGACATTAGGAGAGGACCTTGCGAGTCATCCCTGCGAACTGAGGCCTAGTGACAGACTGAATCCAGCTCCAGTTGGCTGCAGGGTCCAGTCCAGGACTTCGGGTGCCGGTCCTACATCTGCCGGAGCACTTGCCGGGACTTTCAAGATTGGTTTTGCATATTTTGTATTATTTTCTCTATTTTTATTAGTAGCATTAGTAAAATATTTTTATTTTTTCCAAATCTCTTCTCCCAGTCCTCTTTCCCTCCCAATCGTCTGTCTTTAGTGGGAAGGGGGGAGGGAGGAGGGCAGAGGGGGTTAACAATGCATCTCCCACGGTTGTGTTGTCATCCTGCAATGAAACCTCAACAGATGGAATAAACATTACATTTTGTCTTCAAATGCATGAGACAGAGTTCTTAGATTATGATCATATAATTATGGAATCATATACATTGGAAAAGACATGCAGAGGTGTGACTGTTCACTGAACTCCTGCTCAAGTTTTGGTCTAATGTACAGCTCATGATAAAGCCTGATGCACATTGGGACCTTCTGCTCCAAAGAACCCAGCCAAACTGAAAACATCAATCACTTCCACATTTTTAATGGTGGTTAAGAGAGGAAAAAGAAAGAAAAAACAACAAAAACACAAAAGAAACAAACCAACCCCAAACAAACAAAACCAACAATAACAAAATCCCAAACAAACAAACAAATGTAGATTTGTTTTACTCAGCAGAAGGCAGCACTGAAGTGAAATGCAAAAAACTTTGTAGATTTGAGGTTCTTATGCCATGCTTCTTAATTGTAGCAGCTTTTGTCACTAACTAACAGAAAAACAAGGGAAAGTGTGATTAGTATCATGAAACAAACACTTTGATGAGAAGTACTATGGGCATTTATTTTAATGAGACATACATGACTGCATTTCCTTCAAGTCTCACTTGAAAGACATTTCATTTAGGTAAAGTTATTCCACACTGAGCACCAGTCACCCAAACAAAGTAAATTTCAGCTCTACAGATCCATCCATTCACTTTTACAAGGCTTAAATCTTCTTAACAGTTCTGATGTGACAGGAAAATAGGTTGAGCTACTTATGTACAGTGCCCCCCTTTGAGGGGAGGAATCACCTCTTGTCTAGGATGATATTACCCTCCTCATCTTTGATTCGAACTCGTCCAGTGGAGTACTTGGTTTCTTGTCTGCCATTACAGTACACAGTTTTTACAGTGCCATCTGGGTACTCCCGCCTCTTGAACTGTGAAGTGTGAACCTCCTTTTGGCCATTACTGAATGTCACTATTTTATCTCCATTTCTGAAAGAAACAGCAATGCATCTGTTATTAACCTGTCTCACTGAGCCATGTAATGTGACACAATGGAAGTGGAAAATAACGTCAAGTGGCAACTTCCTCATGTTGTAATTCACCTCAGAATTTGCATGGGTTGGCATTAGAGATCTGATCTCACAATAAGATTTCAATACAAAAATACTTCAATACATAGTATAATACCTAATGAATGGTGGGATCTGCCTTTTACATGACTTTTTCATACAGGGTTCTCAAGGCACTTTGCAAGCAAGAAATCTATTTTACAACAGGATCGTCCCTAAGCCCAGAAGAGACATGTCTAAGAAAGTGCTATTGTTATTTTTCCTCATTTTACATGGAGAAATTGAGAGATAATACATGAAATGCCTTTCCTGAGATCAGAAAGGGGGCCAAAAAGCTAGGAATAGAGCTCAGGAGTCCTCATCCCAAGTCCCATTGTTAACATAGACGACTGGTCATTTCCCAGTAACCTTGGCCCATGTAAAGTTACATGGAACTAAATGAGGAATATTTCACAGTCACTTTGCCAGTGACAAATGGTGATCTATCATCCAAGGTGGAAGCGAACAAATTTTCAGTGCCTCATTGCAGCAAAACCCTTGTTATCTTACAAATCATTTCTCCTTTCATCTGGAAATTTCCCATTCATGCAGAATCCAACCACAGTTTTAAATGCCATTATCATTGTACCTGTGCACAATGCCTGGTTCCTGTAATTAACTTGAGACTTACTTCTGTACTTTTACTACTGTACCATCTGGGAAAAAAGTTTCCTTGAATCCATCACTATAGAGGCATTTCACTGTGTGATCTGGGAACACAATTTCTTGTGTGCCATCAGGATAATGTTTTTCTGTGGAAAAGAAGATGTAAAAAGTCTGTCTATTATAGTATCCTTTCATGTTGCATTACAAAGAGCTAGATCAGATTTTTTTTTGACATTTTAGTGAGGATGGAAATGATACCCAGCATACTGCTGAAGAAATTAAAGGATCACATAATCAGATAATCAAAATTAGAAGAGATGCATTTACACCCCATTATAATCTTTGCTTTGTAGGAGGAAACTGAGTAGTAAAGTGATGGAACATACTGAAAGTCAAATGCAAAGACAATGGAAATTGAGAAGAAAAAAAACCCAGTCTACTGGAGTCAGAATCAGATGACACTTCCATAACAGAAACCTTCCTGCGCATGTAGTTCACATTTATAAGTTCTTGCATACCTATCTGATTATTAGGGAACTGCAGCACCTCCAGGCCATCTGGATAAGCAGTGTGGGTTGTCTGTGCATCTGCATAATAATAAATCTGGAAGGAGAGTAAAGTGTTTGCAGCATGTTCACAATATATGCATAAGCAGATTCAACCATAACAATATGCTTAAAAATAAGCCAGCTTAAAAAAAGTCATTTCAAGGTCTTTTTCTGTATCTGCCATCCATTAGAGTAGCTATGTTTGCATTGCTGTTCCTTCCCCTCATTCACACCCCTCCTCATGGCTGTACAAAACAACAGTGCAGGCACGAAAGTCATCTTCCCATCTCTTTGCTTTGGCTCCCATCCGTGCAGTATTAATTTAAAATAGTCCCACTGCTGCCAAGTCCTCACTTATTTCCCCTCTAGCTCACATTATTATTAACTATTTATATTTACATAACACCAAGAAGGAAGAACCCCCTGTGCTGCCTACTCTAGAAATATATAAAACCCAGTCCTTGCTTCAGATGACTGCCCCTGCCCTTCACCTTCTTTCAGTCTCCTTTAATCTGCTTGGCCAGCTACCCATTTGTTCCTTTGACTGTTGCCTTCTTCTCTTTCCGCTTTTGTCCTTGTAGATGAAGCAGTCTCATCACTCATGGTTCTTAAACTAACACCCTTCCTCATAAATTTCTCTCAGAACCAACAGATCAAGATAAACCGTAGGACTTTGTTGGAAAATCACTTAATAATTTAATTTTCCTTAAAGAAAAAACAATGTTACACACCACTCTCTGATCTGGCATGATCTTCTTTACATCTCCGTTGAAAAAGCTGATCGTAGTCATCCTTTTATCAGCACTGATCTCTTTTTTAGTACCATTGCGGAAAGTGATGATTTGACGTCCGTCAGTGAGCACCTCTTCTACCTTCAAACACATAGAGCATCTAATGTAAATGAAGTTAAAGGAAATGAGTAACATTGCACTGTCTTCCAATTAAATTGGCGCTTGAAGTAAGTCACACTTGCCTTTGTATTTCAAAAGCTAGCTCTGCAGCACAGGTACATTATTTTTGCTTCATTTGTGCGTGAAAGAGACCAAAAGTAATTTTCACAAAGTAAACTCACTTCTAGCACTCAGTCCACATTCCCACCCCACCACCTTGCTTTTTTGTTAAGCAAGGTGAGGCACACAGCCCTGTGGTCATAGGGAAGCCATTCAGGTTTTTCCTTCATCAACTTTAGTGAGTTGCTGGCTGTATCTACTTTCACATATGCTGGTACACATTCCACACTCAAGAGACCCCTGTTCTGGATTGTATGAACCAAAGTGATTGAACTTGATGTATCAAGACAGACTGCTGACATATGTTGACAACTATTTCATTTCAGGTAATGTAAGATTGTTCAATCATTCAGTACTACCAAATAAAATGTGGCTGCATGCAGAGATCTGCAAAATTGCTGAAGACTTCTTAACAACAGGGGGCAATAATGTCATCAGTGTGCTCTATGTTCTGTTGTTCTATGAACAATACATTGGTCAAAGAAGGCTTCATACCTAGCATAGCCACTGGTTAATCAATTTTCCTGGAATTACTATGGCAGCTGGTTCTGTTCAGCATATATCAAATCCCATAATATAATTATTTTGGTGAAGTTCAAGGAAGAAGACAATCAGAAGGTGCTCTATAGCTCTGTCATATGGCTCCAATCTTATCAGACTCTCTACAAAATGGGAATACCTCCCAACCAAAACCAAGTAATAAATATGCTTGAGAGAAATGTATGTGGCATTTCCCCAAACAGTCATTGTAATGATTACTGAGGGCAAGATTTTAGTTTTTTAGAAATGATTTTATTTAAAAATTACTAGTTTGTAACAGAAAGATGTTCTTACACCTACTTATGACAAAAGGCATTGCTACAAGAAGTTCCACATAGTTTAAATGAGAGTTAATATTTCTTTCTAAAGGCATCAATCCCCCTTTGACTTCTCTCTCTAGTTGCACAAGGAAGTCCAGCCCACCACTCAATTTTATGAATAAAATCCAGTGATAAAAATGTCAGAGTGAACTTTTTTCACAATTACTTTTCTTTTGAGGATCGAAACAACAGATATTGTATTTTCTACTTCTACAAGAGGGAAATATGATTGGTAGAAGCTTTCACAGAGCCCATCTCAGCATTAGCAATAAAAGAACTGTCATCTTAAACCAATATTATCTGAACAACTGCTATATTGCAAAAGCTATTTCTGTGACTGCTCACTGGAAGTTATCCATTAATCGACGCCTGTATTGGTGGTGTGAGAAGCCCAGAACTGAACAGACACAGAAACAGAATTACTGTCTCAACTTTATCTAACCAACAGCCTTACCCAGAATTGACAACTGTAATTTGTCAGAGATCACTCTCAGCCAATATCACAGGAATGTTTTAATAGGATGAGCCTGCTTAGAGTAGTGTAATTGAAGAAATATCTGGGACTGAGTTCAGATCTGGCCCAGATGAGCAGAGACAGTGTTGGAAAGAGTGCTTGTCTATCAGCAGGGAAACTAGCACCAGTTCACTTGGTCACCTTGCTGACAACCCTTCCCAACAGCAAGACACCGGATTTCCAAGGCATAGACATCTTCAGAATCAGCCTTTCAAGATCATTCCTGAGGTGCTGCGCAGGAAAGGTGTCATGGCCACTCAGGAACAAATTATCCAGTTGGGTGTCAAGGAGTGTAGGGACACAATGGGAAGCCAGCAAGAATTGCCTGCTTGTCCACTCCTGGAAGACAGCGATTTCCAGAAAAGGGGCAAAACCAGCTGCCATGCTGAGCTATGGGCTTCAGGACAAGGCACAGTTGGAAACAATTTCAAGATGCAACTGGGGAGTCAATGGGGATTTTGACAGGTGGCTTGAGCAAACTGGACAGGCTGCATTGAGCACAGCTCTGGTGATGCTACTCAAAGTGTAGCCAGCTGTCTATAACAAAAGGCTTCTCCCACATGTGGTGTCCAGCTGGCACAGCTCACTGCCATTATACTCACTTCCAAGGAAATAAAAGAACAACCTTTAATCTTGCTCTACAAAACACAATCACTACCCCACTAGCACATCTCTAATGGTAAGTATATCATTCCTCCCAGCCCACAAATGAGGTAGCTGAAACAAAAAGGACTTGGTGAATGTCATAGAGCAAATCCATGTCAGAGATAAGAAAATAATTTGGTTACTTGATTTCCAGCCTGTCAGCTATACATATTGTCTACCATTCATGGTGTGAACTTTAGCTCTCCTTTAAGGAACAGACACTTAATTGGAGACATAATCGTCTCTGGCTACTTGAAGTAGTCATTCCCATCTATACTGCAGTCCTATTGGTGATTTCTGCAAGTATTTTTGCATCTGTTTGCACCTGTTTGCATCTGTTTGCACCTGTTTGCATCTGTTTGCATTGTTATCTCACCTTTCCATCACGATACTCTATTTTTTCCTGCACCTTTTCCTCACTTTTTCTTCTTTCTTGATGTAATACCGATCTTTGAGATAATATTGATTTTGGAGGCTATATAATGAAAACATCACAGTCAGTGTTATATAAACAGAAGTAGTTTTAACATGTTTTAATTAACTAAGTAAAACCCATGTTTACTTTCACAGACACAGAAGAAAGTTGCCCTTCTTTCTGGTATTGCCTTGCGTTTGTAATGAATTTGCATTTGTAGTGAATTTCAGTCATAACTAGAAATGTTGTACATTAACTCCAATTAACTTCAGTTTGCAGAGCAAAAGATAGCATAGAGAAAGTCCAAAACTGAGGGGAGAAGAGTGCATTCTGGTGAAACTACCCTGTAGGAAATGTAGAGAATAAACACAAGAACAAACAGAACTATCTCTGAACATTGGGTAACTGATTTGCAAAGAAAGGTACCTGTATTAACTAGACCCACTCTTCCAAAACAAATTGCATGGTTCTTAGCTGTAGGTAATGCTAACTATGTAACTATTCACGGTGTTACACATCCAATTTACCACTACAGTCAGTGCTCTTTGCACTGTCCAGCAGCTTTATAAAGGAGCCTTAAGTTAATTGACAGCTGGCACTTAGCATCTAGAACAGTTACGAACTAATGTTAATTACAGTTGGAAGACATGATGTGTTTTGAATTGTGGGATCCAAAGGAACAGGGAGTGCTGCTCCCCAGAGGGCAATGATGTGCTCCAGTAAAAAGCTGTAAGCACAATGCTTTAAGTTGACAGATCCATCCCTAAAGCTCTGTGTCCATTGCATAGCATAGGAAATAGGAATGGAAGATTTTCTTTTTCTTGGTGTGTTTTGTTTCAATTCAGAAAAGGAAAGAAGATAGCTGCTGACCACATAAAAGCCAGAACCATAAGTTTCTCAAACCTTTGCTTCAGCATCCAGAAAAGCAGAACTGTCTGAAGGTACTTTGTTGTCATATGTAGTTATGCCACTTCTCCTGTGTGTAGTCACAAAAGCCACTTTATTCTGAGGTTTTAGTGATTTTTCCAGTTTTTCAAGATTAAGAGTCTCTTCTTCCTGAGCCAAAATTAAAATGTTAACTAGCAACATACATTTATTGATGTCCAATGGTTGTGCAGGAATATATTGATAAAGAAATCTACTATATTATTTGAATCCATTGCAATATTGCTTTAAAGAGTGTATTTATTATGAGGAGAGGCAAGAAAATAAAACTAGGAGAGTATTGTTCCCAGCTAAATGGGAGTTAGCATGCTATCTATGAAAACTAAGATCACAGACTCACTGAATTATTTTATAGAGTTACATAGTGAAATACCTCAGTTACTTCATGATTACTGCAGAGTGCAAAGCTGCAAGTGTTGTTGCTGTGGTTATGTGAGAGAGGCATGTCTTCTGAGCTATCAGAAATGGGCAATGGCCTGCCTATGAAAAAAAGAAAAGTGAAAGGGGTCATTGAAAGCATATGAAAATTGCTGCATCATGTTTCCCTACCTATCTCAGAAGATTTTTTTAGAGACACTAGCTCTCAAATTCTTGTAAGACATTGTTTCTTATACTGATAGTATTTGCTAACAGCTTGCTCATCCGTGTGAAGGTGCTTTATTCTGGACCAAAGACAATGCAGACCATGTCCATTCTCCACCTTCTGGGCTTCCAGGACAGCAAACTAAATGAGTAAATTGAAGCCAATAGCACAATCTGTTCTCCCTCTCTTGTAAAATACAATTTTGTAATTCATCTAAGAATCATAGGAGAGTTTTACTGACGACATATTGCCTGCAAGCCAAGAGCTGGGGACCAGTGTCTCCAAGTCATTTGCAGACCACTATAAGCAGGCAGAAAGTTCCCACAAATCTTACCTTTTACATAGGAAGATAAGTTAGGCTCCTTAAAATGACGCAGATGCGAGACAGCTCCAGGTAACTTCCTATCATCTGTTCTTCTCCCAGTCAGAGAGACTTGATGTGCAACCTGCAGCAAAATGGAGAGGCCCTGACAAACAGTCGTGCTTCTCTGCAACATGGGAGCTAACAGTGACATGGCCAGAGTGCGCTTCCCCTTCCTCGGACTTTAGCTGCCTGCATGCAGAACCTGCTGATATGGTGCAGGCGCCTAATCTTGGTTCAGACTGTTGTGAAGAAAGAGATGTGGGTGAAAGAGCTGGAAGAAGCCTGAGACAGCCCCCGCTCACCCCCTTCTTTTCTCGGGAGCTGCATTTCAGCTGTGGCTCTCACACTTGGTCCTTGTCAGGTTGCATCGCAGCCATGCCTGAGCCTGGCCATGCACCGCATTGATCCAAACCCCAGCCCTGACTCATGGACTGACTTTCTGGTGTAACTCCAGATCTGCCTCATCACTATGGGCTTTGACACTTGGTATTCTGGCCTGACCCTGACTCCCATTGCCAGCCTGCCCTTCTCCCTGACAGGGACAATGGGATGGGCCCTGCCCTGCCAAACCCCCTGGGCCCTGGGCCCCAGGGAGCTCCTGGCCCATGCGATGCCCCAATGCTTGGTGCTTGTGATGACCTCTGAACTTTTTCTGAGGGCAGGGGTGGCAGGTTTCAAAGCTTTCACACATGCTTTGGCCTGCAGGTACCTGAATAGCTCAATGTATGAACAGTCTCTGAGATAATCTCTGCCAAAAAACCTGGAGTACCAGGGAAAGAAGACCAAGAACCAGTTATGTGGGGATCATGATCTCGATCCAGCTTCTGAACAATACTGTAAAAAGAAAATAAATGCAGCCTAAATAGACCTTGCTACTGGCTTACGTTTTCTGGTTCAAAAGGTGTCAGTCTTCCTTGGTGAGGTGTTCTCCTACCAGTTGGTGTTGTGCTTCTGCCAAGGGAGCAGTTGGATGGTTTATTTTCTCGATGTTCCTTTGTCACCAATCTCAAAGGATCAGTCTTTTGCACAGAGCTTTTTATTGCCTGAAAGGTTTGAATACATTTGTATTAAATTGATATAAGCATCTTCAAATAGCATTTAAAATGCTTCTACAACAGGTGCATCATTAGGCATTTAAAACTTTTAGGAAAATATTGATTTTTATGTGTGGGCATACGCACAGATGCACAACACACACACACACATTTTATACTTAAATCTTTATCTGGGTGTTATTTTGCTTCCCACGTTTTTCTCTACTTGGAGAATGATGCAAGATGAGGGCAATTGTAGGCACATAGTGTGAGGCCAACAGCTGCTCTCAGGCTCTGATCACACAGTCCAACCACCCTGCCAACAACAGGACAGATATCCCTCCCTGGGACACCACAACTGAGCTGACTCCAGTAAAATATATTGCGTGACAGTTCATTTTTGCTTGCCAGTTGTCCATCCTTTTTACATTTTGCCCTCATACCTCTCCATCAGGTAAGGCTGACACAAGCCTTGTAGCACCCTCAGACAGATATAAGCCACAGAAGGGAATGAGATATGAACAGCTTCAAACAATCTGTATCAGATATTTAGACTGGAAAGGTCACAGTTGCTCAAAAGCAACCGAATTTGCTTGGAGAAAATTCACCAATTTTTCTTGGAGACCTTAAATCAGAGCACAGAGGAAACATACAATATTCCTGCATGATCACCATGAGATGTATGGGATTTATGCAATGACTGTCAGGGGTTGGCAGCTGCAAAGAAAACATTACATTGATATGACAGGAAAACTGAGGCTGCACTCTTGCCTAGTCAAATCGCTGAAGGTACTGAACCAAATGCAGAAATGTCTGGCAGTATGAGACAAAGGCATAGTCTCACTGCCCACATCGCTGAAGTCGACCCAGAAATGGCAAGGACAATGTCCTTGTCTAACAGATCTGATAGCAGAAAAATCTCTAATGCATTGATCTGGTGAATGACTAGGAGTGAGCACATGGTGATCAGGAACAAAAAAACCCGTGGAAATGGTACCAGGTACTCTAATTTTGAAATGTCTCACACATAGGAGAGTGGCTGATTGGGAAGGTGAGTGTAAACAGTCCATGGAAAGAATATATTTGCCATTGGCTTCATTTGCCCAAGCCCATGAACTATTGCTCAAGGGACATGGAACTAACAAAGCACAAACACAGGATGATTGTACAATTCCTTCACTGACAACAGTCACTATGGCCATTTTTTGACAGCTGTAAAATTTTCTCCATTTAATCAATTAAATTTAGGTGATTTGTTGTTGTTGTTGTGGATAGTAATCTCTTATTTATATTAATAAATGACATTACAATTTAATGGGTGCACTTACAAGGTAGAAGCCAAGAAAGAAACCCTATTGTAAAATTATAAAAGGCTAAATCTTTTCCTCCAACCATAAAATGGTTCTGAGCAGGAGGCAGGTAACTGATTAACTCCTTCAGACACAGACACTAAAAAGTACAGAAATTAATGGAATTAATGGAATATGATTTGTATTTTAAATTTGAAGAGGTTTTCTGCAGACAGATTCTGTGAATATGCCTGAGTTCTCTAAATATAATAATGATTTCAAATACGAGTCATTGAACTGTCAAAATATACCTGGGACTTCAGATCAAGACAAATTATATAGTACTGAAGACCTTAAAAACTATTTTTGATTAAGAGATATTATCTCAGAAATTGCAGAAGGATAGAAACAAAGAGATCATAAGCTATCATTTTATTGCTAAAGGTCTCAAGACTGAAACTCCCAAGTGATCTGAGAGAACTTGAAAAGCTATTGGTGCAGTTTTACAGCAATTCAAGCCAATGTCAGCCCAGACTGCTGGAGTCCCACTTCTCTTCCTCTGTCCTCAGATCTATGCTATCAGGCATGCAATGGAGAGCAGGAGGAGGTGTTGGTACTCAGGGCCCACCTAGACCAGAGAAACTTTAAAAATATGATGTTCTCCTTGATTCTTACACTCAACAATAATCCTTTAAATTTTCTAATGAGCTTTTTCCTCCCATATGTTAATACCTGCAGTTCTTTGTCATTCTGATACAAATCAAATTGTCCTGGAAATCTTTCATTTGCCAATTGCCATAAATAAGTATCGCTTGTGACCTTCAAGTATCACAGTTTGTATCACATAGAATTTGCATTCCCACGAACAGATCAAAAAGCTGAGAAAAAGCAAGAAATACTCATGCATAAAGCAGTGAAAATTCTAATGCTACAAAAGTCTGTCTACCTGTTCCCAGAACTCATAGTTCCCTGCTTCAGAGTTAGTAAATGGTCAGGAAGAACATTCATAGACAATGAAATAACATGCTTAAAGGTCATTAAAATCCCTTGCAAGATTGGATAGTAAAATTCATCTAATAAGACTGGAAGTAAGCGCATGTGACCTTGGTTGAAACATTTCCAAGAAAAACCCTAATAAATGTTATCAGCATACCTGTGCAAATGAATGTATCTTTTCTCATAGAAATCACTAATATCTATCCGTAGTTGCATATCTGGCAGGAAACTGACAACTTGTTCCTGCCAAATGTATAACGTGATGCATTCAGAAACCAGCTTGTTTGGAGACAATTTCTATTAATAAATATTCATTATTAATAAATATTAACCATTTTGGCCAATCCATACATCTTTCAAGCCATATTCTGAAAGAATCGCTAGTGATATGCGGTTAAAATGGACATTTATCTTGTCTCACCTAAGCACAGCTTGAAGTGGCCCCTTCCTCACCAGCTAGGACACGCTACAGTACAAACAGAAATCATCATTGATAAAAGTATTATAGGGAACCAGAATATATGTTTTTCAGAGATGCAGAACATCTCTCAGATAGGGGTTTTTTTTCATAAAATAATGTCTTCTAAAAAAATCTGTCTTTAATCTGTACTGATCATTGTTCAGATTTGCTCCCCAGTTGTTTTTGTACATATCCTCAAATTCTATTAGCTTTGTCAGATGTTAAGTCTTGTTTTTTCTTCTTGATTACAGCTGATAAAAGTCACCAGTCCTAGCTATCTTTAACTTAAATATCTCATAGAGGTATAAACCTGTGCCTGTGGCATGCATCTCTACTTCTGTTACTCAAGGTTATCCCATTCACTTTGATGCACTCCCATGCAAAGTTTCTCAATTCTGGATAGAAACAGCATGAGAGTTTGTTTTATCTATGTCCAAAATTTAGAATTGTCCAGATTCACAGAATCTTTGAGGGAAAGCATCCACCTGCTAGCAAGAGACATGAAATACAAAGGAAATGCAAGTGAGTCACCATGTTCTGATCTATGGTTACAACACAGATTTTGGGCTTCTGTTTAAGTTCCATGTACCTGAGCCTTCAACTCTAGATTCCAATAATCAGCAGCCACTCTATTCACTGCAAGGCCTTCTTCTGACATCAGATCTGATAAAAAACGTGTGTCTCTGTCAAACATTTCAGAGTTCACTCAGGACATGTGGGCACTTTGCCCACCAGTCTAGCTCATGCTTGTATTGGATTCCAGTTGGATTAGATCCAATGCTGGCTGGATGGTGAAAGCTCAGATAATGGCAAGCTCAAAAGTCTGCTGTCCTCAGCTTCTCCCTTCTCAGAACTGTTGCTGAAGCCACAATTTTTTTTGCATGTGGCTGTGTGCCACAGGAGGAAAATTAACTCAATGGGTCTTAGGGAGTCTCCATGTAGAACACATGTTTCTGGTTTTTCCTCATTTTGCAAGAGTGCTTGAGATGTTCAGATGAAACAAACTCTTTCATACCTTGAAAATTTCCAGGGTAAGCTACCAAAGATAGATTTTTTTAACTTTACTGGCTGCTTTAACCGCAGATATTATATACTATATTACTTGTCTGGCTTGTAATTCTGTCCACTGCAGCACAGAGGAATGGAGAGATCCCAGCTGTAGAAGGGGCTGGGGAGATCTGACATCAGTATAGAACAAATAAACCAATTTCCTGCAGCTAAACCCTCAACCTCTGACTTATAAACAACACATATTGCTTAGTCTTGAAGGCAAGCACCTAATACCTGCATCCTCTTTGAAGCTACTATTTAACATTGACTGATTCTGCTCTTTCAAGCATATTCAGTTTATAGTAATTCTTATCATTATCTCTTTTCATACAATGCAGGATTCACTAAAGCCACCGTCTTGTGACTTTCAAGCCACACACTGTCATGATCACTACATTGGAATAGTTGCTTCCTTTCTCATCTGACATGTTTTACATTGATCTCAGTCCCTAAACAGGCAGAGAGAACAGTGTGTTGGGTGACCTGAGCTAAGTTTTGCTTTAGCCAATGGAGGCAGGAGATTAGTTTCCAGTAGGCAGGAAGAGTTTCAGAGATTGTTCACTTGAACAAAGCACGGATTTCAGCTAAGTGTGCAGAAAAGGAAGAATGGGGACTTGTAATAATCAAGATGCTCATAACAATAAGCAAGACATTCAAGGCCAAGAGAAAGAAAAGCATGACAAGATATTTAGATATCTATATATTCCAAACAGTGAGATGTATAAGAAATGTGGTAAGCTGGCTGCAGAGGAGCAGCCAGAAACGAGCATCTCACTTGACATGCTGAGTTAACTTGTCACAGCTTGTAAAGAGCTAAGTGCTTTTTCTTCTGACTTTATCAGGCAGGTAGGCCACTAGTGCTTATTGGCAAGTAAGGCCTCAAATGGAAAAATACTGCATTTATGGTTTGCTGAGGCAAGGTATGGCAGTTCCCTGTAAGATCAATCCGTGAAGTATCAAGTACAATTAACTCAGAGCATATCTGGAAACAACAGACAACTCAGTTAGGTCTGGAAAAGGAAAAAAAAGGTGTTGTCACCTGCTACTGCAAAACCAGGAAAAAAACTACAAGCAAAGTTGTTCTGAATCACAGCACAATTGCACTGCAAGAAAACGTGACCATGCTTATACAGGGACTTTCATTTGCACAAATTTTGATTACAAATAACATTCTCTTTGATAAATATTTGAAACTATGGAAAAGTTATTACTGGCAATAAGAGTACATACCTTGCTATTCACGTCTCTAAAGAGGTGTTTCTGCAAAGATATCTTTGGCCCCACATGAGAGATGTTGTAGTTCTTGTGGTTATCTCTCCATGACCTTTCTTTTTGTTTGAGAGAAGATGCTGTCTCTCGCAGAACAGCTTCTGCAACCTAATGGAGAATTTATTATAAATACATAATTTTCCGTTCAAGGCACAGCTAGTAGAATCAATATTCAAAGCCATCTGAGCCTTGAGCTCTTCTGTTGTAATAAATATGATCATATTTAAACACAATGAATGAAATTCAGTATCTTGCTCTCTACGGACTGAAACTCCCTGATATGAGACACAAGAATCTTTGCATATGGCATCCTAGCATCTTTACATACAGCATCCTAATATTACTCTCACACAACAAAAATCTTCTGTGGCTTGAGCAGTAGTTCTACATCACCAAATGTCCCAAAACAGTAGAAATAACACAGAAATCCGACCTAAATCAGAAGTCAGTTAGCTTTTTCTTATCCTTGCTTTTATTGGAATTTTTATATATTTTCATTCTGTACATGTGACTAATAGTTTTTTCTGATCTTCACAATCTATAAAAGGATGAGTCATGTGAACAGGTAGGTTTGGGAAAATTAAAAATAAAGTGAAATGTAACTTGAAATTACATTTTCAATTGAACTTAATAGTGCTAGGTGAAAAATTGCATTAACAAGTACATTAAAATCAAATAAAGAGACCAAAACTTCTTCAAACCATAAAGCAAAAGACAGGTTAATCGGTGGTTTTAACGTCTTTAAAGATACATTACTAGAAATTAGAGTTGCAAATTAGGGAAATACCTAGGAGTAAATGATGCAATTTTATTTTCTCCTAGGTTCAGCCAGTCTATGGAAGAGTGGGCTTCATCTCACCAGACTGTACCATCTAGAAGATTATTATCTGTTCTTGTCGCCTTGATGCACATAGGATGAAACTGATCCCTCTATAAAGGAACTTATTTTTCTCCCTTGAATACATGGGAGATGAAATGACCCACTCAAACCAGAATTCTGCCTTTTGAATTCTAGTCTGTACATTTTAATTTCACTAAGACTTGCTGTCTCCTGTGTGTGAAGTGAGTAACAACTCTCTTCTCCCTTTAACTCCCTTAAAGGAAGTTACCCAGTTTTATAGTAAGGTAGCAAGTAACTCTACAAGTATATTAAACAAATGGGACACTGAATGAGAAATGGCAATAGAATCTGTTAACCTACGATTAAACCCCTTTGATTTCAGGAGATTACCGGAGACGTTTACACTAGGCAGCTATATTTTCCACCCTGATTCTCTTTCCTGCTCCACCCCAGTGAAACTCTCATTCAGGAGTCCAAATTTATAAGGCCGGACACCGATAGGGTTTTCTTCCCAGAAAGATAACAGCACAAAATAAGAACTGAAATGAGATTATATAAAAGGTCCCACTATATCTATTGCGAAAAAGCAGTCAGCATCTGGCTGAAGAGCTCTTTTATTAAAAACATAAATGGCATTATATACATAAATACTGGAATTAATTTCAGGAGACTTCAATTGTCTAATTTAGGCACTGAATGTAAATGAGTTCTCCAAACTCCCTTCCCAGCTAGTGGAGGGAGACATCTGCCCCGATATAAATGTCTAAGACAGGTTGGCTGAATTATCTTGTAGAGGTGTCCATATCATGGATAACTAAGGCTGAGTGGAAGAGGACCACACTAAGAGTATATTTTAACATGGCTTACTACAGAGCTGAATTTCCTCCCTTCAGGCTAATTGTGGCAGGAATGGAGGAACAGTATTCACACATGCCAGTTCCAAAGGAAACTATGCCTGAATTTTTCAGACGCTATTAAACAGAGAAGATCTTTCAGTACCAGAGTCTCTGATTTTCTGTCCATGAAATTCACGGCTTCTGTGTTTTTTTCTGCTTTCCATCTCTGATGTTCTGAAACTCTGAGCTCATCTCGAAGCTCGATGTTCTGCCTGGTCAGTATCTCAACCTGGTCTCTCAGCTTGCCATAGGCAGCATGCCAGCAGGACTCATTTCTTTTGAACTCCTCCTGCAGTCCCACAATCTGCTGTTTTAATATCTACCAGTAGAAAAAAAGTGTGCCATGTCATTGCCTGCTCTGGACTAGGCATGCCCACCTTATACACCCAGAAGGAAGCATGGAGTATTTTGTTCTGCTTGAAGGTCTACAGTATAAAGGTCTGCAATATAAATAGAACATATTTGAAATTATCTCTTAAAAAAAAAATCACAACCAAAACACTGCCCTGCAAAATCCTGTAGTTGAAATTATAAAACAAACAAACCATTACGAAGCGAGCAGAGGGAAGTCCTTGCTGTGTGAAGGAAAAATCAGGAAATGCAAACTAATCATGGAAAAAAACACCATTAAATGTGGATGTTTTCAAAAAAAGCAAAAGATACAAGGTATATTTTAATGGCAAAAATGTCACTTCATCAGATCTTCATGTAGTGACAAGGGCATATGATTAGTCAAATGGTCCTTACAAACAGCAGGGGATCACAAAGACAACTTTCAATGGAGTTCAGGAAAATCAAAGTAGTGAAATTTGGTGTACTTTGAAGAGGACTTTTCCACATACATGCATCTCCAATATTTTTCCCTACTCCCTTCTCCTTCCCTCAGCTGAGCTGATGCCAGCACTGAGTCCTCTTCCTTTGAAGCACTCATGCTAGATGTTGCAAATGCAACTTCGGTGGAGTTAAGCTAGAAATGTGCAGTTTGTTCTGTAGTCAACCAATTGTCACATGCAACCCTTTCCTACTTTCCCTTCACTTGTGTATCTGCACATTTGTATCCTCGTCACCATCCTTTCTTTGCTGTGAGCTGCCTTGTCAGAATTTCGCATATCTATTGGCCATTTTCAAGAAGAAGTAGACTTCTGAACTTGGGAATCACATAGATAAGTGTCTCAGAAAGTGTTTTATAATTGTTTTATGGAAAACTAATTTTTTGAACCTACACTCATTATGTTATCAGGTGCAAACAAAAGATTAAAACAATTCTATCAAACTTCATCTCTAGGGCTAGACCTAATCAGGAAACACAATTATTCCCTAGCAGAAATTCTAACGATTTTTTTAAATCTGAGGTGAAACCTGGAAATAAAGTTGATGTTTCAAAATATTGTGCAGACTATATTCAAAATAGTAAAATAAACTCACTGAAACAGTTAATCAATTCCTGTTGTAAATGTTACCTCTAGAGGAATATAGAACATGAACATAGAAAATATTCACCATGCGTATGGCACAAAAACATGTATTTCAAAAATGTACACATGAAAAATAAAGAAAGTAGAGAACGTTTGTACAAAGTACTATCTCGCCAGTTTAATTTGTTCTGAAACTTTTCTGGTCAAGAAAATCATTGAACTTGTCAGTTTGCTGTCAAATCTGTCAGTTTGGTTTAGATATCTTTTTGAAGCAGAACATTGTTCCAGACATTTCTGAGCATTACCATTGCCTACTCTTTTATCCTATAAAAATACAGCTTTAGCTGCCCCCATCTCCTTTATCACTGTCTCACATGGCGCACCATTTTTTCTTCTCTTTATCAGTGACTGTTCTAGAAAATTACTTAAAGTTATATTGTGTATAGCTATTTTTAAGAGGGATAATAACCACAGATATTCAGAGATTGCTTTATCACTAAGGAGGCTGAAATAGAGGATTCAAAGAGATAGAATGCCCTAAAGGAACTTAGAATAAACCACAATAAATGACTCAGAGATGTTATTAGGCAGGTCAGGTTGTTAGATACACAGATATCATCAAAATATAATACATCAAAGGCAAAGGTCAGGATAGTTTAAGGAAAAAAAAAAATCAACTAACTCCCAGCTCAGGGATGAGAATAGAGAATGATGGCAAATAATTCTGTGCCACTAACATAATGTAAAGCCAACTATGGTAAGAGTTGGATATTTTTCAAGAACCGGCTCAGATCTGGTAAAACGACTACAAGGAAGTACAAGGAACATGGGAACCCCCCAGTCTTCCTTACCACGTATTTTTTGTCTCATATAAAGACAGTGGGATATATATTTAAAACACAAGCCAAAGCAATGTCTTATTAACATGATACAACTTCACTGTACACACAACTGTCCTCAAGAAGTAGCATGAATAATTGGCCACCTATGACAAATGGAAGGACTCAGGTACTACCATAAGATGCCGGTATGGAAGGATATTAATTGTTGAGAACTGCATATTTATTCTACAGAAGACACCTTACTTGTAGTTCTTGTGATTTCACATTCTCTCCAGTGACTCTAGCTGTTCCTTTGAACTTGCTATGGGCAATTTTTTCTTTCTGTAGTGTGTGAATTTGATCTCTGTTGTTTTCCAAAGGGTGAGTCATCTCCTGGCTCCTAAAAGTCTTGAGCTGGTCCATTTGTGTTCTGTTCAGAAGGTAAACAAAGAGTATGAAGTTGGCACAAAGAATATAACAAAGGACTGTCTGTAGATGTGCCTTATTTGGGAATGATTTTTGGAGGGCTTGGATGTCTTCCATATATGTTGATTCTGCTGGGAGTGGCAAAAAATTACCAGCACTTGTCAAAATTGAGGTCCTTCATCACTGGGAACACTCATGTGTGTATTCAGCTGCAAAATTTATTCTACTGAGCAGATGGAATAATTCTGATTGAAGTTTTCTGATCTCATAGTGACCATGAACTTAGAGTCTTTTAAGCACATTTTTGTTCAGAGAAATAGCTAAATTAGAGCAGACCTGCAGAAGGCACAGCTTGTTCCCTGGCTTTGCACCTAAGAAGCACTTCATCATGCAAGGCTGCGAACTGAGCTGTATTTCCAGCAGCCTAGTCATTCCTACAAATGAGCACAGCCATGGACTTGAACGAAAGGGGATAAAGTACTTTACTTTATCGTAGAATCATAAAATGGTTTGGGTTGGAAGGGACCTTAAAAATCATCTAGTCCAACCCGCCCTGCCATGGGCAGGAACACCTGCCACTAGACCAGGTTGATCACTATCCCATTCAACCCGGCCTTGAGGATTTCTAGAGATCTGGTATCCACAAGTTCTCTGGGCAGCCTGTTCCAGTGCCTCACCACCCTCGGGGTGAAGAATTCCTTCCTTATATCTAATCTAAATCTACCCTCTTTCAGTTTAAAGCCATTGCCTCTTGTCCTATCAATACATGTCCTTGCAAAAGGTACCTCTCCAACTTTCCTGTAGGTCCTCTTTAGGTACTGGAAGGCTGCAATAAGGTCTTCCCAGAGTCTTCTCCAGGCTGAACAACCTCAACTCTCTCAGCTTGTTTTCACAGGAGAGGTGCTCCAGCCCTCTGATCACCTCCCCTGGACTCACTCCAACAGGTCCACGTGCTTCCTATGTTGGGGGCCCCAGAGCTGGATGAAGCATTCTAGGTGGAGTCTCACCAAGAGTGGAGTAGAGCTAGGGGAATCATCTCCTTTGACCTGTTAGTCACACTTCTTTTGATGCAGCCCAGGATATGGTTGCCTTTCTGGGCCACAACTGCACATTGCCAGGTCATGTTGAGCTTTCTGTAGGTAAATATACTCTAAGAGTTAAATGAGGGAGCTCAGCACCCAGAAGAGGTTTTGCCTTTGGACTCAATGTCTCAAGGCATTAGTGACCTAGAAATGCACTTAAAAACCCAGCAAGAGGGGGAGAGTATAAATCTTTACATATCCTCAAATGGAGTGTATTTGTATTACTATGATCCAGCTGCTGAATTCATTTTTAATATGATAGTAAATTATTTGTTAGTTTCCTGCTGGCTATTACTGTTGGTCCAGGAAGAGTACAGATTTGATACTACAAGGAAATTACGTATTAAAAATGGCAAACAAGTTGTCCTGGTTGAAGGAACAAGGAAATGATCATCACTGAATCCTCTGACTGATGTCAAGGGTAACTACCTCAGTGCTGCAAGAGTGGAGTCACCGGCTGCTGCCTGGAGCACTCTCTAGGCTCTCTTAGGCACCAGATACATGCAACACACTACGTCCCAACTGTTTTCACCCCCTTGCCTGTGTTATTTGTGTCTGCAAAGGTTTAAAACAAAGTTCCTTGAAACGAAAGAATGGATAGGCTGGGCAGGTCCAGGCATGTTGTGCCGCTCTCAAAAGGATTTTCATTGCTTCCAGCAAGTTGTCAACATGGCACAAGTGAAATGCCATCAATGTAGTGGCCATCCTATCTTCCCTGTAGGCTTACTGGTTTAAAAATACAAAGCAGATTCTCAGATTAAATAAATCAGCACAGGACCAATGCAGTCAAGGAGGAGAAGCTGCGTTTTGTAATTCATTTTAGCTCATAAATTACAAAAAGTGAGTGAAAAGATGCACGCATTTTACTAGGCAGGTATTTTTGCATAAAAAATTAGCTACTGTGGCTAATGACATACATAAATTCACAGAGAGCTCTTTTGAAAACCTGCGCTATTACAAAAAATCGAAGCCATGTGAGGCAGCACCATCAGCAGGCAGCGAACACAGGGCCGGCAGAGAGTGCACTACAATAATTCTGCCCCAATACATCCCTCCACAGCAAAAATTTACATCAGTAAAAGTAAAAGCAGCACTTAATTTCATTAGTAGTTTTATGAATTGCCAAATCCCACAGATATTCGCATCTGGAACACCTATCATGATCAGCTGGTGATCATCTTCCAATATGTTAGCAAGATCACAAACAAAAAGGATCTTGATTGAAATAATATATTTTTAAGACAGTGAAAGTATTTTGCTAAAATACAGCTATAGGAGGAAATAATTCAAACCGATAACTGTCATTCAGAAATATTCTTTGTCACTCATTCCATGGTCTTTGAAATCAAAAGGAATGAACAAGCAGATGTGAGAAAAAATTTTTTAGTTTGCGTGATATATTATAACCCCAAAACAATAAATTAGGCTTATTTGCTACTAGTTAAGAACTAGGCTTGAAATGCAAAAAGGAAAATAATCTCTTCTGTGTTTACAGTTGATGATACCTAGTAATTTGTAACAGATTTCATCAAATTAAAAAATATATATTCGATTTGATTGTAAGCATGCTAAATTTTGATGAGGCATTTGCATAACCTATAATTAGTTACAGTTGTAATCGCACATCTATTCCAAACCCCATAGTTTCAAAGCTTATTTCTTGCAGGGATTTTGCAGTAAGGAATTATTTCACTTCTATGAAAATGTACCAAAACAAAACCAAAGGTTTTCAGCATTTAATAATTACAGATTACAAAAGAAACTCTCTTGTGAATTTTCAAGTTTTTCATCTATATGGTAACAAATTCATCCTCAGTCTAGTCTGAAGATAAATATTTCTGAAATAACGGTGCTGTTGGCACTGACATATGCTATACACTTTTTGTTATCTTTGGAAATATGGGCTGCCTTGATGTGACTATGGTATGAGAAGTTTATCCTTTACTCCATCAGAGGCCCATAAAATAATAAAATAACTTATCCTGAGTTCTTACTGATTTCAGTGTAATCTGAAGATGTTCAGCAACTTATAAAAAGCATTTGGCTTTACTCAGCTTTAAAACCCAAATTGTACCAGTGTTTTCAGAGTTGGCACCCCTCGGTTCGCACTTTTTATCCAGACGGCTAAATGAGTGTTTCAGTTCTGAAACAACATAGACACAGCTGAAAGATGATAGCTAATAAGCATGAATTTAGCAGCCTGATTTCAAGGATACTGAAGGAAATATTGGCCTTAACTGCACATGCAAATCGGTTTCTGGTGTATAGAGATTTACCTGCGAAAATTGATTGCTTTCTCTTGTTCTTCTTTCACCCTTGTCAGTAAAGGGGTTCGTCCATGACATACAGCAGTCTCTAATCCTCTGGTAGGGATGCTCTGGGTTTCTTCTATAAAGATATCTGTGTTAGTACACAGAAATCTGTGAATATTTATGAACTTTGTCTTCGTATTTAAAATCACAGACTGCATAAGTGCAGTAAGCTTTATTACTTAATCTATCAAACAGAATTAACGTGTCTTTGCCTAATTATGCAAATATTCCATTCCCAGCATAGTTCTTAGTAGTGCAATCCAAGACCTACAAAACATGATAAGTGAAACAGATTTGGGGATATATCAGAGTCAGTAGCTGAATTCCTTTTCAGGAGTGTGAATGCCACACGATAGTTCAACGTTATTTTGAATGCAACTTTCAAAGAGGCCTCAGGAGCCCTTTTTTAATGGCAGCCTGACACAGAGTAGAGTGTGCTTAGCAAGTTGTAACAGAGCAATTAAAAGCCATCAAAAGTTAATATTTCTGCTCTGGCAGTTACTTCAGGTAGGACAACCAATTTCTGACTGATCCCACACAAAGAGACAGCCAATAGGTTTGGAATGAGGAGTCAACGTGGGGGAAGTCCTTCAGTGGAAACTAAGAAATAAGAAAAGTTGAGAACCAGTTTGATAAAAAGAATACCATTTCCTTGCCAGAGCTAAGGTCACTGGGCCAAAATCCTGGAAAGATTTGTTGACCAAAGAACTTGGACCGCATTCAGGACAAACTGAATAAAGGTGTTCTTAGAAAATTGTAATTTTCCACTGATGTGAGATTCTCTGTGTCTTAGGAAAAAAATATGCAAATTTGAGAAATTATTTTGCCCATCTTTTTAGAGTCATGTTATTTCTGAGGAGCGTAAATAGAAAATGTGAGGAACTCACTGTCAAGGGCTCAGAGCACACCTAAGCTACGGGAAACTTTAGCACTGACTCCAAGGACTCACTGAACTTCTCACCCATCTCATAGGGTCAAAAGTCTGCACCTGAAAGTGCATCTAAAGCAAAAGACGTAGGAAAAATTGCTAGTGATGATGGAGAGCCAAGCAAAACAAGGGGCTTGCAGATATATCTCTCTCCTCTCCTCTTTTTTTTTTTTTTTTTCCAGTTTAGGACTCAGAAATACTGGCAGAGTGGACATATACCTAGGGAGCATGCATAGAATGAGTCAGAAATCCAAGAGAAATTTTTTTCCCTATGAAAAATAAATGTAAATCAAAACTCGGGTAGCTCTTACCTAATGTGTCTGTAAACAGTTTTTTCTGTGGTTCCTCCGCTGCAGGGGTTTCTTTAATCTTGAAAGCAGGAATCTCACCAGCCACTGTTGAGGACGGCAGATCCAGGCTTTTAACATCCCTGGCCCTGTCCTCATTCTTTGATTCAGGCTCATGCTCTCTCCTTTTTGATCTTGTGAGATGAAATAGGGACTGCTGAAGAGAAGAGCGAGCCTTGCTCCCTTTCAGCCTGACACCCCCGGTACTGGAATCGCTGCTGCTTGTGCTGCAGGAGAGCCCTTGTTGTCTTGCGATCGCTTGGATGTCTTGCTTCCCTGGGGGTGATCTGCTGTACTTTTTAACAGACATTTTTTCTGTTTCGCTGGGCTCATCACTGGCATAATCACCATCAGAGAGATCCAAATGTCTATCAGTATGATCTACTCCTTGAGGCTCATGCTGGGATGGATACTGAGTGTGGTGAGATTTGGGGTCGTCATCACTATTGGATGATAAGCAGCTTGACTCGCAGGACAAAGATGCAACATGCCACATTGAGGCAGCTGTCCCCTTCCCTTGCCACTCCTGCTGCAAGACTGAGGATGAGCTTCCCTTCTCCACAGCCTCAGGTGAGCTATGTGTAACTTTTACTATCTTATCATCGACCATCTTAAACCCAGTATGGATTTTACTTTTGCTTTCTGCACTCTGGCTCCCCAAAAAAAGTTCCTGTGGGCATACCTGAACCCACTTCTGTCCCTGCGTGAACACAGGGCCTGCACTCCACTCTGTCTCCTTGATGCAAACTGTGTCTAAATCCTGAAGCGGAGAATGCTTTTGTAGGACTTCCAAGGGCATTTTTGCTCCCTCTGTGACATGACCCTTCAGGGTGCCATCCACCCTACCTAGGCCCTTTTGCAGAGTACTCTCCACAGGTCTTCCATCAGTTCTGCCTGCTTGCCCTAGAGAATCCATATGATGAGTTTCCCTTTCCTCATCTACTTCTAGGTTCATTTCTGCGACTGTTTCAGGACATGGTTGTATTAATAGGAGTTCAGGCCAACTTCTCTGTGGTGAGTCAACAGGATTTTCCTTTGCATCTTCATCTCTCCCAGTCACTTCTTTTTCTTCTGTACTTTGCTCAACTACTTTTGCTTCACACTCACCTTCAGCCTCTATCTCCCACTCAAGTAAAGCACAGTCTGCTTTTTTTTCATGTGTTTCCATCTGCATGGAGCTACTGACCTGCAGATTTAACTGAGAGCATTCCCCTGACTGTAGTATTCCTACATCCACTTGGCCAGGCTGGGAGAAATGATCCCAGCAGTCCAAACCAGCTCTTCTGGAATGCTTGCTGTCTTCTTTTAAAGACTTCTGTTTAGTTTTTTTGAGCCTTGATATACCTTCTTTTCGTTTCAGAAAAGCCTTCTGAGGTGTTACTTTTGCCTTACTCTAAAAAACAAAACACAAAAAATCCTGACAGTCAGTCTGAGAATTATTCTCCAGAAAGGAAGATATTTATGATAATGAAAAAAGCTGAGACACCAGAAGTCTTAAAGACACTGGCTATGGATAACTGAGTGCATAAGTAACAGTCCTGAGACTACAGGGAAGGTACAAGAACTTTTAGAAGCAGTCACCATGTGACACCTCAATTAATTCTTTAGTAGAGTTGGATGGTTAAGATGGTGCTAAGTGTTTATATAAAAGAAAATGAGACAAGTTCTGTCTGTCTTTGTTTTTAAAGGAAGTTTGAGTGTTTTTTTACAATGTGACACAGAAATATACATACATATATATATATATATATATATATATATATATATATATATATATATATATATATATGTGCAACAGTCTGAGATGTTATTTTGCCGGGGAGACATTGAGAAAATTCCTGAATGGCATAATGCGCATCTTCCAAGCCAACGAGCCTAACAAAATGCTGAGTCTGACACCTAGGGGTGTCAGACAAACTCATCTCAAGCTGCACATAAGGCAAAAAGCAGAACAGTATTACTGTACTTGGCCCTTGTACAAAAACTGTATTTGGAAGTGCCCCCATTCTCGCATTAGTTGCACATGAGAGACTGCATGGACCATTTATTATGAAATAAACTAGCAGAATCAACTTCGAGGTCTAATTTATCTAAGTATGTTGATACTCCAGCACAAACTATCACCCAGAAAGTATGTGGAAAGAGAAGAAGAGAAGCGTTGGGGAATACAACTGTGACTAATAGTTTTTTTACTTTTGGGAAAAGTCTTCCAACATCACTTGAATAAATAGTGGAAAAATGCACTGCCATCCAACGAGCCAAAACAGAGCCCAAACAATACCCAAGTCCATGAGAACTTGTCAAAAACAAAGTGAATGCACCAATGGCACAGTACCTGCTGCTCCTTCTGGTCTTTTGCTATGAGATTATTATCTACTGTAAGTTGTTCTTCAACAAATTCTTCAGAAGGCTTCCGTCTAGTACCAATTTCTGGTGTGATTGGCCTAGGCAAGGAACAGGAAGGTAATTATTGATAAGGTTCTCCAACTACAGGGTGTTTTAAAAAGATGGACCCAATTTAAATGGACTGTGCTTTGAAATTGGGTCCATCTTTTTGAAACACACTGTAATTTTCTTTCAATAATTCTCATGGAGCTGATGTTGACTTTAGAACTGAAGTCTTCTCTCCTTTTTTTTTTTTTAATGTGAAGCATGTTAGTAAAAAGCCCACTATTATGTGACACCTAAGTCTCACTTTAAAACATCCTGTCTAGGCTAAACATTAGTTATGCTTTTAGCAAGTAACAGTTTTTTGGCTGGGATCAGTCCTTAAAACCATAAAATAGTGAAAAGGAAAAATATTTCAGGCATTTTCTCCAGACTAGAGCTCGTTACACTGACAAAGAACCCGCTATCTCTCTGACAGAGTGGTTTGAATTAGCTGGTGAAGAGTGATAGAGGAGAAAAATAATGTCTATAGTGTTGTGGAAGGACAAATTGAACACTGACTCAAAATGAAGCATAATACAGCATACAAGGACATATCTTATTTCATTAGAAATGTGCTTAGAGCCTTAATTAAAGCACTTACTAATAATTTCTACTGAATATTAAAAAATACTGGGTTTAATAGAGTTACTAGTCACACAGCAAGTTACTCTTCTTTCTATACTCCACCTATCACTACTGTACCACAGATAATCTCTTCTTTTTTTTTTTTTTTTTTTTGGTCAGTCCAGCTCTATCTGTTAGCAAGCAGCATGGCCTAACAAGATTAGATTTGTAGAGCAAAACTGTTCTTGCTGAGGACTCAGCATTAGATAATAGGCATTTCGTGGAAGTTTACTTCAAGCCTGGTCCCATAGTGACAAGGCCACGAAGAACTGGAGTACGTTCTGCGCTTCAGTTTCTTCCAGCTCATGCTAAGACCATGATGTGAACCAAAGTACAGCAAGTGGGGGTGACTGGGAAACAGACTTCAGAAGCTCGCTGCTGATTCAAAAAGGCATATGTGGTCCGGCCTGCTTGCCAAGAGGTACTTATGGTCCTGCCACCTCTTCTCAGCTTTTTGCTGTGGAGGTCCCTGTCTTCCTTCTCTGCCCAGCTCCCACATGGTTAACACAGTAAAACACATTAATGATGATTGCTCCCAGTCTGTACTTGCTTAGAAGTTTGATGCTTCTCTTTTATACTTGATGGAAGGCTCCATGTGCTGAAAAGCTGTTGCTTCTATCTGCGTCAGCTGAGGAAAGGTAACAACACTATGGGCATTTCTTCCATCACTAATGCCAACCAAGGTACTTTTTTCCTCTCCATATAATTTTAACAAGGATTACTTGGCTGACCTGTTCACTATACAGGCACATAAAAATTGGTCTTGGCACAGTTGAAGAGGCCAAGCAAAGACAAGAATGAAGGAGTTAATCAGACTGATGCTGCTGTTACAAACTGATGGCCACTGCAGAAGAAATGATGGTATAACAAAAGATCTTACCTCTCTCCCTGCCAGCTTTTGCCTTAATTCTAGACTTTGAATATCATAGTTGCAAGACCAGTTCATTTAACTTGGCTAAACCAGCATCCTATTATATAGAGGCAGATCAACTGCCAGTCCCTGGACTTGTCCAATCCCTGCCCATGCATACCTGGCCACTCTCAAGCAAAGGTAAGAACTTTTGTGTTGCAAATATAATACACATATTACATGTACAATCAAGGAAAACACGCTTTTGTAGCTTGACTGACTGGTTAAGATAATTTCTCACCTGTCTTCCATGCTTCCAGTCTTCATCCTCCCCTCTGTGCTGAAGGGAGACAGAGGAATCTCCTCTTTTACTTGGTCTCTTTGTTCTTCTCTGACAGTAGAAAAAGTTTCAGGGAAACTTATTTCTTTTAATTGACTGTTATCTAAGCAGCAGGAAAAAGGGCAATGAAAACAAAGCCTTTATAGAATGAATAAATGAAAAATAAACATAATGAAATAAATTAGAAATGTTTATGTTTTCAACAACATATGCAAGATTTTGATTTTTGAAAACACTCCACAAAATACAATTGAATTAAGTAGGTGGAAGGACGCAACCCATGAAAAAAAGAGGCTCCTGATCCTCAAGTCTAGTTGCTAGATATAAGGAATGGGCAAATGGTATGATTTGTACTCTTTACCTCTAGAGATTTGTAATGCTTGGTTAATGTGTTCACTGCAGAACATTGCAGTGAAGACACTTTGCTAGACAGTACTGAACTACTCATGTGTCTGTAATTATGTGACCTGCAAGCCAGTTCATTAAACTGTATTTGTATATATGAGACTTTCTAACTAGGCATTTTCTACCCCATTTCATAAAAGTGCAAATTTGTACATCTTTCTATTGAAGCTTACTGGCTATGTTCACTACAAGAAGGCAGCTCCCACTTCAATTAATCTTTTTTTCTAAGTGTCAGCTAATGGAGACTTGCTCTTTTAGCTCAAGTTAGGCCTGTCAGCTGGAGAAAACAGCTTTTACTGGCTCATTTATAGAACACACTGTTGCAGTAGCCAGGAACTATATAGATCACTTTATCACATTAATGCACCCTGAGCTTCTGAAGTCCTTCACAACATACTGAAAGGACTTTCTGGTCCTACAACAAGAATACAAAAGCTTTACGTCCTTCCCTCAGCATTTCCCAGCTACACACCAAAAATCTCCAGTCTGACGGCAGGCAAGCAGTGCTCTCTCTGTCACCTTCTCACCTGCCTTGCATGAGAATATGTGTGAGGAACCAGAGGTGACCCAGCAGGTTGGCAGCTGCAAGGGATGCAGAACATGTGTCCCTTCTCAGAGTCTCATGTGTGGGGCTATGCTCTCTCCAGCATGCTCTAATAGGAGAGCTGTAATTTTCAACTAGTGCTCCCCAGTGGAAGGCAAGAACAATGTGTCCAAGCAGCTGTGTAATTCACCTTTGTTTTCTTTTCTGCTCTCTTCTTGAGCATCTTGTCTGGAAAGTTTTTTTGTGGGACTCTCAGTACACTGAAGCAATGGCTCGGTGCTTATCCCTTTAAATAAGAATGTAAAGTGTTATACAAGCTGTTGGTACACTCATGTTTATGCTTCCAGCAGTAAAAACCCCACACTTGTCACAACAGTCAGGAAAGTCTCAGTTCAGCCCAGTCCTCGAGTACACATTCAGCTGAAGGGTATTTCATAGCATCTGCACTGACCAGCTTCCAGTCAGGAGTTAACCTGATGTACTGAGGCCTCTGCACCTTCAAGACGACGTTTTACACACACAAAGCAGGTCTAAGTCAGTGCTGCTGTCAAAAAAGCAGTCGTACCTCCCCCTGTCCTAATGCGTTCTTACTCTCAGGTTCCTGATGTCCCCAACCACCTTCCTCCCCACATTTGAGCTGGCAGAAGTATTTCTGAAGCTCTCTGGTAAAATTCACTGGGCAACTGACCCAGGTTCAGGATAACCTCACAAGAAAATAGTGGTGCAGGGCACAAGAAGCAGACAAGACTCTTTCAGTGAGAGTACTGGTCCTGAGCTAGCTTGAAGAATATGAAATCAAAGTTTCAATTGTACTATGAGACTGTCTCACAGCATCAGTCAGGTCTTGCTATAAAAGTTCAAAGGTATCCAGGATGCAGGTTTGATTTACATTGTCATCCTCTTTAAGCCATTTCATTCCCACTTCTTTTTGTTCCTCTTCCCCCCATTTTGAAATAAACTTTAGATTTCTTGCAGATCGCTCTCTGTTCTTTCTCACCATTTGGTATCTTCCCACAGAAGAAAAGGCTGGTAAAGCGTAGCAAAAAGAAACCACCAAGTAGCAGTTTACATTGGTTTTCCTCCAAAGAACACGACTCCATATCAATGTGAGAAACACCAAGATTGCTGATGAAGAGCAGGCCTTCTTAGATAAAGAAACATGTTCTCTCACCTTTGGAAGCTATATCCACTTCCTACTTTTTATGCTTCTACCCCTACATGTAGCATACTCCCTACTTCACATAAGTCAGCTTTTCCAATTGAATGACTTCTGGCTCCATTTCTATCTACAAGGTCCAGTTTCTCTGTCAGTATGAGATGCAAGATAACTGTGATTCAAAAAGTAGAAAAAAACCCAACAAGTTTAAAATACCTTAAAAGATTTTATAACAAGTCCACCATGAAAACAAAGCACCCTTCCCTGATCTGCAATAAAATCAATAACAACCACTGGCAAGGGCAAAAATTCACAGGATCTGCACAACAGCCTTAGCTCCAGATTTCCAGCATGTTTTACCCACCTGAGTCTGAAAGCTGCATATGGTCTCCCGAGACTTCTGAACTGCTCTCATTTGGCACGAAGAGTGGGGATCTGCTTTGCCAAGCCGGGCACATCAACAAGGGAGAGGTCTGTAAGAACTCCAGGCTCTCAGCCTGGGAAGACTTTTCTGATGGGAACTGGTCAGGAATTAAAGTAGCTGGTGGGCACAGAAGGGGTGGCATCACGTCTCCTAGTTGGGAAGGTATCCCAGGAGAAACAGAAAAGCCTGAAAATAATTATCAGAAAATAAAAATTAGAGGAGCTTAAGATAAATATTTTGCACTGAACTAGAAATCTCTTGCTAAACTGGTATTGCACAAAACCAACGTAGCTTTCGTGTTTCCTGGTGGTTTGCATGTTCAGAGTGAAATAATGAAATTCTACTTTTGTTATTTTATTTAAATTGTCAAACGTGCTTGCTGCAATCATCAGTCATAACCAAAATTATCATATACTACAGGGATGCTGAATTAAAGAGCATTTGCAAAGTACTTGTGAGCATGTAAAACAAACACTTCCCTTGGGACTCCTTAAGTCCCTTAAAAGGGGAAAGTTAAGTATTGCAAAGTATCTCTGAGGCATTCCACAGTGCAAAAGAGGGGAGCGTTTCCCATTTAGCTCTGGGTGGCTGGTTACTCATTTGATTAGAAGACTTCCAAGTGGAAAAAAAGTAAGTAGTTCTGTATAGAGACCAGAGGACGGGCACACGGCTTCCAGGGAAGAAATCTCTTTATAAGGTTACAATATTAGGTTTGCTTCTAATTTTCTTTCTGCATAACACAATTCCTTTCTGTCCCATGACCCAGCTTCAACAAGAAGAAGAGAAAGTACCTGCGACTGAAATTGCCTCACACCTCAGTTAGGACTTTTTTTGGGAAGAAGGCTGATTTATGGATTCAAATCCTGCCTGGCAGAGACTCAAAAAAAAGCCCAATTCGCTACTTCTGGACAGATGCTCTAACCAGGCAGCTAGCAGGTGGCCAAAACCACTTCTGTCTTTTCATGAGACATTAAAATGACAGCTTGTAGTTCAATGAGGTTTTGACTTCACTGCTGGTCACTGTAGGGGTGACAGAGCACTGGAACAGGCTGCCCAGGGGGGTTGTGGATTCTCCTTCTCTGGAGACATTCAAAATCCGCCTGGACACCTTCCTGTGTAACCTCATCTGGGTGTTCCTGCTCTGGCCAGGGGATTGGACTGGATGATCTTTTGAGGTCCCTTCCAACCCCAAACATTCTGTAATTCTGTGATTCTGTATTTCTTTAAATGCATGGCAATATTAAAGCAACTACCTTTATCATAATAAAGATAAATCATAGCCCTAGTAGTTCTTCATATTTTGCTTCTTTAGAGCTTAATGGGACCAGAATATGAAATGTCTTTTGCTACCCTCAACCTACAATGCCTCCACAAACAAATGAGAACTTTCAGTGCAGATTTTGGTCAAGTAACCATTTCTTTTGTGGCTTTATGTGTTAGCTAAATGTATCTGGATATGTAAATACACCCAAACAGCACCCTATAAATACATTTCTTACTTTATGAGGTTGGTCTTGAGTTCATGATACAAACTGTACTTCCTTCAGAAATGTATCAAGTGACTTACAGTACTGAGGTGGGGGGAAGAGGAGTTTACGTGATGAAGTGTAACTGGACCAAGGACACTTTCTTTCTCACACTGTTTCTTCTTTCCTGAGAACCTGAAGAAAGTGGTGCAGCCTAACTGTTCTGCTCACAGCAGACTGATGGAAGTAACAAGTGTCCTGCTGATTGTGCTATTTGGGCAAGGATTAATGAGCAACATCATTGCTGTGTGGTTGTTCTGCTTTTATTGGAAAACTTGGAAGTTGCAGACTGTGTATTTGTTCAACCTGGTCATCACAGACAACTCACTGAGCATTTGCCTGCCATTCCAACCCAGCTTTTCTCTGAGGCAAAAAGCACAAGATCATGAAGATTTCATTTACTCAGCCATAGCATTCTGTCTCTTTCTCAGGCTGTCTCCCTAGTATACAGCAGTGGCTCTTGACAACAATTTTGCAGTGGCATTGCTCCATCAGGAAAATCAGTACAATGACAGCCAGGCCTGCTGGTATCTAAAGCTCTTCTAAAGCCTTTTATTTTGTTGGCTAATAATTGCTATTATGTACATTACCAAGGTAGATTAAACTTGCTAAAATTTCAGTTTCTTTTAAGCAACAATAATGTAAAGTCATGTTCCTCTAAAGCCAACTAACAAGTGCCAACTCCCAGATTTTCCAAGAGGAGGGAAAAAGCAAAAGACCATAAATTCTTGGTGGTTTTATTATTATTATCACTAATGCTACCTAAAGTAATGCTTACTATTTTGCAAGGACCTTTACAAGCAGAAGTTCCTCTTATGGCAGCTGAAATTAATTTTTTATTATAAATTATTCTATCCAAACTGGTCAAACTAGATGTGCTATGAAGTATTTTTGTACATGCATGGAGGAACAGCAAAATACATGGCTGTCTTTAACTGAGAGCACTTCCTCACACTTTGTATGCTTAGAACATGAGAAGAAGGTTTTGAAAAAAACCTGCAGCTGTTCAGCTTTAAAAAGCTATTTGTAAGACCCCCATTGGGCTACAGTGAGCTCTAGCATGCAAGATGCCATCATCTTCTTCTCCTAACTGTCCTCTGATATCATAGCAGAATGAGACCTTGCAGCTCCTCAACTGGGCAAAGAAGTTTGAAATTAGACTGAGAAAACTGGTGCCAGAACAATGCAGAGATGCAGACAGGGGATGCCTTAGGCTGCTCAGGCTCCTACCACATGGGTGAGGTGAAGCTGCCTCCACAGCAGGTTGTCTGAGGAGCAGCAGTGATCCAAGGATCCCCTCACCTTCCTTGCCCTTACAGACACTCCCTGCCCAATGTTATGCACAAGCAGCCCTGATAAAGCCTGGCCAATGCTCTCACAAGTCTACATGATTTCCCTAAATTCTTCTTCCACCATGGGGTCACACGCTGAGGAGAATGTGCTACTACTGTGGACAAGGTTGAAAGCAGAGGTCTCCTCTTTTTCTGCTCGCTGAGCAGATGGCGTTTTCTGGCAATATCACTGGTAAAATGAAGCTGTTCAATGGGTTGTATCATGCTGTGAAGAACAGGCTGTACTATTAAAGGTAAGTCTGTTAACAGAAGCATGGCATGTTGCCTTTCTTCTGCTCCTTTTATCTAAGTTAAAGCTGTAACTTTCATATAGAGGTACAGAAAAAAGAATATTTCCACTTTTCTGTAATGCTCACCATTATACTATAACTTTCTGCAGTATCATTCAAAGCCATACTTCAGTATAAGTCTGTACGGGAGGACTATATTTAAACATAAAGGACTCCTCTTCCTAGTTCTCCTGGAATTTTAGTGTACGAAAGTGGAAACAAATGTTTCCTGGGGTTTACAGCTTGTGTAAAATGTGCGTAAAGAAATGAATGTTTTAGCCCAGCTGCCAGAGAACAAGCTCTCAGCCATGGAAAACAACCATCAAACCTTCTCTTTCTTTAAGGAACGGCCACGTTTCACTGCCTGAGTGTGAGCATCAGCAGGCAAGGGTGCTGCAGCATCAGGAGGGAGCCCCCAAGTACCTGGGTTGTAAAGCGCAATGATTTTCTGCTGTTCAGCCACCAGCCTTTGCAGCTGCTCCACACGCTGCCTCATCACCTGGTCCTGCTGCCCTGGAGTCTGAAAATATCATGAAGATATAGTATCAAACTGTGTTTCTTGATGTTTCTGGTACCAACAGTAATAAGAAAAGAAGGCCTGAGGTGAGTTGGTCTTAGGGGAAGAGGCAGAAGATGCTGCCTTGTTAGCACAAGTACTTATGATTTTTATGTCATCAAAAAAGGCTAAAATTGTGATAGATTTCCAGTGGAGAAAGGATTGAAAACTGCCAGCACAGACACGCCCTAAATAATACATTCAACTATATTGGAAACATGAGGCTTTTTTCAATGTGCAACTGAATCACTGTATTGTTTACTATCTTAAAAGAAGCACATAGAGCACTCATTGGAAGAGATACTGTGGAGTTACTCCTGTCCATTTCTTTGTCCAAACTAAGAAGAGGAGGAAAAGTCAGAAATGGAAAAAAGCCAAAAAAGAGGATCAAGGATGAGAAGAGGACTGATGTAAAGACGTACAGAAATAAGAACATGAACATGCCTCACGACCTTTACACACGTGAGAATGTGGAGCCAGAACGAGCAATCTTTTTTACCAGAGGGAAGGAGATAACAGTAACTACCCAACAAGAGAAAAAAAATGATTGTCTCTTGGGAAAAGCACTTTATTTAATGGATTTATTAGAGCAACATAATCAAGCACAGAATTATGATGCACTTAGCCATGCTTGCCAGTAAAGCTTCCTACCAATAGACACAAAAGTTACTGAACCTTCCTTCCTGAAGAGGCTGTGCAACTACCAGAAATATGTAATATGCAGTTATAAATTCAGTGATTATTTAAAGCAAACTAACCTGTTCCATGTTTTTGTAGATGGGAGCATAACAGTTCATCCCAAGCTCTGAGGCAGGGAGCAGAGGAGGAGTGAACATTTCCAAGGTGTCACTTGCATCATGAATTCCAGCCTGGGTTACACTGGAAGAAAACTTTTGAGGAAAAAAAGCAGAACTGGACAAATTACCTAATTGCCTTATATGCTGAAATGCTGGGTCATGGTTCAGGTCTTCTGTTGAGTCATTATTGTTGCCCATCATACCACTGGCTTCTGAGCTGTATAAAAGTGGACACTGCTTGCCAGAGGATTCATTCATGTTGGAAACCCAACCTGAGGATAAAGAAAGCATGATCTTGTCAATTATTATTTTGGAACACGGTACAGTGCTTGCCAGATCACTGGCAGTCTGCTGTGACATATGATTTTCCTCCTTAAAAGCATCTGATTCCATGCCCTGCTTTCCAAAAATCCATGTTAGGGATGTGCAGTAAAAACCACCATGAGCAAAGGTGTCATACTGACATAGTAAATACTGTGGTTTGTTTTGTTTTTTTTCATCCAGTAGATTATTTTTTAGCCCAGGCTGAATGTAGGGTATCTCCTGACTTCAGAAACTGTAAACCATACCTATACATATATTTCTATATGTTTTTGCATGTATATATAGAAGTACACATAAATATATCTATATAAAAAAAATCACTGTTAGGATACATGTAATACAAAAAGACCTATAAAATCACAATATTTCTACCAGGTAAAATGGCTTAGATGTACTGCCTGCTCTTTCACTATTAAATCCTTAAGCCTTAGACAAACAGGAACAGATATAACACTTAGTTACAATGAAAACAAAAACCTATTCACCACTAGAAGCATTTGCTGAGCTGTCCTAACCTTGTCTTTCAGCTAAATCTTCAGCCTTTAAATTCAGAGAAAGTGCTTAACGTCCAAAGAATACTGCAGAAAGCAGAAAATGAAGATACCAGGAGGAAACAGGAGAAAACAAATGGCATGTGAAAAAAAAATAAAGAAAAAAAACCACCACACAAACAAACCACAACGAAACCACCACTAGGAAACCACTCAATGTTTAAGTAGCTCAGAAGAATGTTTATTTCAAAAAGATGTTATAGGATAACACTGCTACAGCTTGTATCCCTTCTATTTGAGACCGGTATGGCTGAGACAGCTGCGCAACACAAACATTCTGCTTCCCCTCTTCAGGCACTGGGCTTCAGTCCTTCCAAGACAGAGGCCAGGAATTTGCTACTTACCTTAAAAAAATTGAGGTAGGGAAGTATATTTCAGCAGCTAAAGCTAGTGAGGTCCCCCATCTTGTTCTGCTGTGGGAAGATTTAAAGGGGGTTTTTTTGCATTCTTTGAGGAAAGTGGAGTCTCCAAGAACTTCATTTGCTCACAAGAAAATTATTTAATGCCTTCTTCCTACTTTAATGTAAGTGGTTTGCATAAGTTGTATACACACCCTGCCAGGTTCAATACCTGATTTGACAGATCCATCACATGTAGCTAGGAAACGTTATGTTGTTTGCAGGCTTAAACTCCCTTCAGAGTTATGTACAGTACTACTGGAAACATTTTATTTAAAAAAATCTACGAATCTAAAACAACTGAAGTCCAGGCTGTCTGGGCAGATGCTTGTGCACTAAAATATAGGAGTGAAAAAAAAAACAACAGGAAGCAGGTGTAGTGAAGACAGAGGACTGGACAGGGACAGATCAGAAAGGACGAGCTAAGAAATGATATTTCAAGAAAAGAGTAGAGCCCATGACCCTATATTGTAATTCCCTCCAAAACCTAAGAAGGAACATGAAGTTCCTGAGTCAGCCTGTTCCTCTGCTGCCAGCAGCAGTATTGGCTGGATCCTGGTATTGCACAGGACACGGGAGTTTGCTGCACTGACAGGTCACCACTTCAGGTCAAATGTAAATGGAGCTAAAAGTTCCAACCTGCTGGTGATTTTCTGAGTGTAACACTATATGCAGATTAGTTGTGGCTTTTTGTTTGTTTCTTTGTTACGTCCCTTTAGGCACCACATCCACTGCACAGCAGGTAAAAACTTATGAAGAACGGGATTTTGTAAGGAAACCTCCCTGAAATCATCAGCATGGAAAAGACGTTCAAACCTCAACACTGATAAGGAGGTCTCCGAGTGACTAACTTGACAGTGCCAGCATATATCCCATATATATCCCATTAAAAGTAGAATGAAAAAAATCCAAGAACTGTTGATCATAGTTGATCTTCTTCATTAGCTTAATATCTTGCTATCTCAGAAAGGTAGGGGGGAGGTATATTAATGTATGAGGTTTCAGAGGTAAGAAATCATTTGCTTATTAGAATTAACTTTGCCAAGGCTGGTAGCTGCCTTTGGTTTGCATAAGAAATCGAACACTAAAACTCGCTCTATCATTAATCTTTTCAATGTTTGCTGTTTCATTGTTGAGGGTTGCCAGGGAATTAGTGGGTAAACAGCAGCTCTCAGCCACAGCCCCCGCCCCTGCAGTTCTTCCTCAGTCAAAACCCCACAAAACCTCCCTTTCTCCAGGCAACAAAGTAGTTCCTCAGTAAATATGGCCAAAACGGTCAAAACTGCTCCTGGTGGGGTAGAAATACCCTTGCATAGAGCACCTTGGCAGCCAGCATGAGCAAACAAGGAAGCATGGTGCAGGCTGACAGTTGTTAAGTGTTTGTGGGGATTCTCGGTTTTAGCAGATTTTTTAATTTAAAAACTATGATAAAGATGAATGTTTTATCTCAGGCAGTGTCTTAATAAATATAACACAAAATAAATATGCGAATTATTTGCATTTTCACAGAGCCTTCTGACCACGTAATTTTAAAGCACTTGATGTGATAATGGCATGTATGAGGTCAGTATGTGTGTGCATAGTCAGTACACATATGCATATGTGACCCAATCTTTAAAACTGCTAAATTCTCAAAAATTCCAATGAAAACAAGTAGATATCTTACTGAAAGCCCAACAGTTTTAATAAGTTCCCCAAAAACAGCATTGGGAAGTTAACCATAGATGCTCAGGCCTGCAGACCTCAGCAGAAGCCTCAGCAGAAACCTCAGAGCCAGACTCGCAGCTGTGCGAGAGCTGTCGGTGACGGGAACACCTCAAAGACTCCTCTTCCTGGAGCACTGGCTACAAGACTTTTTGGGAGAAAAACTTTCCTAAACCCTGGAGCAGTTCCCCAAGTGTCTCCCTGCCAGAGAGCAATGAGAAGTTCTTATTTGTAAATTCTCCTTTTGTTTTTTTAAATTGTATTAAGCATGGAGCAACAGCCATAAACATGATGCCTATAGATAAACAGAACAAAGAGACATAAATAAATGGTGATAATTTTCTTTAAGCAGCACATAATATAAAATATTCAACAAGTATTGAAGTGTTGGACTTAGTTGACACTCACTGCAATCTCCAAAATCCAATGGATTTTTTTCTTATTCTATATCAGCAGTGCTCTGATACCTAACAATCCCATGCACAGATCTTGATCCTTCTCTGCTGGGAATGGTACAACCCCATAACAAAATTACACTCTATTTTAAAATTTGCTTATACAAATAAGTATGCAGCTGCTTCATGGGTTATATTTGGCTTCTGTAAAGGTGAACATACAATACAAAAAACAACAATAACATAAAAAGGATGAAGTTCGTCCATTAATTCCCATTGACTTCTGTATGCTTTGAGACATGTCTAAACTAATACAATGAAAAATAACACACATCACCAGAAAAATCCTTTTTTTTTTTTAAATACTTAGCTAACCGAGGAATTTTATAGGGGGAAATAGAGCTATCAGTAATACCAGAGCAATTATCTAACTTCACACCTCGAGTGATTCAAGAGAAAAGCAAGATTGGTATCAAGATAAGCAAAATGGATTTTTCAGATAGTTCCTAGTGATATTTAGGATTTAACTATAATCTTCAAGTCTTTCATTGTAAGAGATGTGTTCACAAGTAGTTTTAGAAGGTGTATTGGGTGATTTTTTTTTTTTTAAACTTATTAATGGGGTTGTGTTACATTTGTATTTGCTTATTTTTCATTATACTTTAAGATTTATTTGTCTTATGCAATATGCAATAGTTTGATGGTGTAATAGGAAATCATGCACTTATTTAAGGTGAAGAATATAGCCATTTATTTGTATTAAGCTGTTGCTTGTTCCCTATGACCACAATGACTAGCCATTTGAAAGCCACTATTTGACGACTGCTAAAACTCATTACTGTAATCACCAACATCGAACGGTGACAAATTATTTCTTATCTATGGCCAATTCCACACCTATTGTCTCATTTTTTGCTGCTGCAGCATCATTCGTGCCACTATAGTGAAGTGGAGCAACGCTGAAGCCCTTCCTTGGTGGTGGAGTGACACTGCTGCTCAACCTGAGCAGCTCGGCTGAACCGCAGCCTGACACCTCTGCCATGGAAATATTTTTCTGTGAAGTCTGTGTACATTAACATCGGTGTTTCTAGAATTTTCCCTTCCTTCTCCAAGTGGATGCCAGGTCTCCTTCCAGCAAGATGCTGCAGGCTGCCTCACTAGCAAGATGGAGTCTTTGAAAGCAGCTAAAACGTAAAGCACAGACTCACTTTTCTGGTTTTTGGTTGCTTTTTGTTTGTTTGCTTGTGGTTTGGTTTGGGTTTGTTGGTGGTGGTGGTTGTTTGTTTGGGGTTTTTTTGTTTGTTTGGGGTTTTTTAAATCTCTGCGACATCCAGCCTTTTGGTATTTGCTCCTGGATTTTTGGATAAGCAGTTTCAGACCAAGCTCATGACTTCCCCCAGGATGTAGCTGCCACAGCATAAGAGCTTGCTCTTCTTGAATTGGTTACTTGATAGTGTGTTTTGTTTACTAGTTTTGAGTGTATGTTACTAGCAACTTAGTAACGGTATCCACAATTCAGTATAATCTAGTTGACATGAGTTACTATCATTTAAGCACAGCTCATTTATAATCTACCATTTAGGATACTCCAGGGTACTTTAAGTGCATATGATTTATCTTGGCCTCTGCAAAGAAGCCTCAGGAGAGATTTCTGTTGCCATGCATATTTTTCATTCAAGTTTCACTACAACAGAATTATTGTCATGGTTGAAATCTTTCAAATCAGTTTGTTTAGGATTTTTTTTCCCATTTGTACACCATGCCATATAGAAAAAGACCTCTATTAAATATAGGATGGCTCAGCTACCTATTAAATATGATCAACATTCTGAAAATGCAGCTCAAAGAAGTGCTGAAACAGCCACCTTGTTTGGCTTGCTCAGGAGAGCTCCACACTGCTGGAGCAGAGGGAAAGTCACTGAAGAAAGAACATCCGTTTAGCAGTCAGCTCCCTTTGCATTACAGATCCCTCAGTTTCTTCTCCTGCCTACTGCGAGACCAACTCAGGTAGCTCTACAAAGACACAAAATAAGAAACAAACAGCACTGCAAGAGGAGGGAAAGGATGAACAAATTAAAGGAAAAAAAAAGTCAAAATGTCAGAGAAGAGACCTGTGACTGGGGAGCAGATATTACTTAGACCCGGTTCTTTCCCTTAAATTTTGGCAGATAAGAGGTTTGGAGGAAGGAATGAGGTTGTGGTTTGCTTCATACAACTAAACTAGAATATATGTTACAAAATAAATTAACATAGTTCCAGAAAGAACTGTCTTTCCAATATGGAAATTTTATTGCTCAACTTCAGTCTTTTTCTCCAAGTTTCTTTCTGGGTACTTACATCTTCCCCTACCTCCTCACACACATCTGCGCTATACAGTTTATTGACCTTCCTGTTGATTTGTTCTCAGTCACACTGAAAGAAGTACTTGAAAAAAATACAGCTACAGACAGCAGAAGCTGAACTAAAGAGAAATCCTGCTGCCTGTGAACACATCGCATAGCTTGTCTCTATCAATGACATGAAAGCCACCTGTGCCTTTCACCAGCCCCAACAAAAAGACTAGTCTGGAATTGAAAACAAACATGGAAGGAGGTCACAAATTGCATGAAGCTAAACAAAAGCTGTCAGCATGTCATAATAAAGATGCCTCTGGAACTGCAAAAGTGTCCTACAGTTTTTCTTATGTTCTCGTGTTATAGGTATGTTACATTTCTCTCACTGCCCATTTCCTATCCAAGCCTCTGATAACAACCCTCTGCCCCACAGTGGGGCTGTGACTGATCTGCCACATCCTCAGAATCCATGGCACCAACATGGTGAGATGTTGGCAGTCCTCTCATATCCAAAACCAATCCTATTCAAGAAGAAAACGTAATGGGAGCAAACATGATGGGAGCAAAACTCAGTCCAAAACCAGCTGAAGTCTACCCTGCTGTACATTTAGCTGAGGCTGTCTAGCAGAGGAAGTGATCACAAAGCCTTGAGAAGCTGACAAATATGAACCAGCAGGGACACTTCGGGCACAGGGACCTCTGACAACCATTTTAGGGAAGATAAAAGCTGGATTAAATGACACCTGAAAGTTCACAAACCAGGAAGCACTACTCAAGTGTATAAATACATACATAATATATAAATACATAAGTAAATAATATATGTGTACAAATACATACATAAATGTCACACAGAGCTTACAAAGAAGCTATCAGAACCATGTACAACCGAATTTGGAGGAAAAGCTCTACATAAAAAGACACATTTGCCTCTGCAAGGTTGGCCTGATCCTTTTCAATAGTTCTGCTTACTCCCTGGCAATCAAGGATATGTGGAATTTTCAGGGTGGAACTGGGATCAATTTGCATATTGACAAGTGCAACAAAACCAGTACCTCCCTTAGACAAAACAAGTAGGCATGGGCAACTCACTATAATTGAACCCCAAAATAGAATAGTAATTAAAAGCAGCTTGACAATGGACTTCAAACTTCCTCTCCTGTTGTTCATTTCTATAAATTAATCCCTAGACAGAACAGGAATTAACCAAATAGCTCCCAGAAAGCAAGCCTGAAATTCTGGAATGACCATGTGATGTTTTATCCCTTGTATGATCTGTTGGTGTGTCTTAGAAGAAGAGGAGTTTGCAGGCGGAGTAAAAAAGGGCCAGAGTTTAATTCTCTAGAGACACTGGTGTCTGCCACAAAAAAAAAAAAAAAAAAAAAATCCATTAACTGAAGAATACCCGCCCTCCGCCGACAGAGGAAGGGGAAAGTTAAGTGTACTGATATAAATGGGTACATATTCTCCATTACGCAAAGCAACTCAAGCCCACAACAATGAAAAAGACCTGGCTTTGGAAAAAAGGGTAAACTGCATGACTGCACTATGCTCTGTAGTATGTCTCTGTTTAGCTGCAGAAAAGCTTTGGTTACATCTACAAATAACATGTATTTAAAGTGACGTTCCTGCGCATCTTTTGTGGTGTAAAATTACAAAAAACTACGTACTACAGATATTGCATTATGCTTTCAGAAAATTTGTACGAGTTTTAACCACTAGAGGGAAATCTTGCACTATTCTGAGTGAGCAAACAGACTAACATAAATTTGAGCACGCAGACTTTTTTAAAAAATGTAACAACGAAAATAATGTTACACCTAAAAGAAAGGCATGCTGTCTGAAAAGGTTCTCAGGACAGCATCAATGTCTCACAACATGTCATGATATTAAATGTGAAATTTCAAAAATTCATAATCGATGAGCAATGGCATAACTTCCTGGCTACAGAACTCAGACTGATGAAAAGCCCAAAAAGTTCCCAAGCCTCCAAACTCAGGTCAAGAAGACAGTAACGATAATTTGCAGACAGTATTTAAATTGGAGCACTGCTATATTTCTGAACTAGGTGATACTACATAATTGACTCAGTCTCTTTATACCATCACATCTACTTTTCCAGCTAGAATTACCAGGCCACCTTGAGCAAAGTCCACAAGAGGGGCACTCTGATTATAACAGACTGTAACAGCAATAATGTGGATACAGCTCACATCAACAAAACTGACTTTCTGCCAGTTACCACTAACCGCTCCTTCCTTTGCAAGGCAGACTTCTATGGACAGTTTGAGAGCTGTGCCTTTGGCTCTTCATTAAGGGTATTTTAAAATCTCACTATAAGTTCCTTTCATGCACAATTCTTCCAGATAAGCTTCTCTACCCAAACATGATGCATCCGATAGTGGCAATGTGGAAATGTGGGGGCATAAACCTCTCTGCAGCCAGAACCCTGTAAATATGTCTCAGCTGATGTCAGGTCCTATAACAGCTGAGGTTTCCTTCAATCGTTTTCCCCCAGAGATTTTTCTATGCCTGGTTCTATGGGATATGAAAGTCCATGGGACGAGTCATAAATGAACATATGCTGAAAACATCACCGAGTATGTTTTTGTAGCCGTCAAATCCCATATCCTGCACTGTCATGTAGCAACTTTTGTCTATCCTTTCAGTTCACTGTCGTGCTTTGGCTCCTGTCTTGAGGCAAGAAGCATATGAACATAGAACCATGTCTAACAAGATTCCTGTGTGCTCCAGTTATCAGCTGGAGAAACTCAGGACTTTCTCAGGCCCTCTGGAGTATCCAAATTTGCCCAAGTCTCAGGCATATTAGCTGCCTTTTAGGAGGAAGCAGATTTTAAGGAATATTAATTTCTGATAACTGCATTCCCAGAAGTTTTCCTGTAGGGTAGAAGTCAGCAGACAAGCTGGAGTCAAGAAGGTTTCCCAAAAACCTGGTTTTACAGCTCTAACAACAAATACTAATTTTTATCAAGTGATCAAGGGCACTGACAGAAAGGTCACAGACTTTACAGCCACAGCGTCCAGGCAGAACCCTTCAAAGAGCTATTGGGTTTGTGGTTTGCGGTGAAGGCCTTTACAAAGCTCTAAGAATGTTTGTAATTTTGATTTTGTGCTTCAATCCAGATTTGGCCCTTTATTTGCCTTTATTTTACCTCTTTCTCCTTTTTTCCTTAAAACCAGTTACTTTAAATTTTGTTTTAAATGCATAAAATGTACATTAAAACTGTGAACATTTCTGTAATGAAACAGTACTTGGAAGTAATTTTTACACAAGAATGTATTTTTACTTAAAGGGCAAACAGATTTTAAAAAAGCAAGCAAAAAAACAAAATAAACAACAACAAAAAGCAAAACAAAATTTAAAAAAACCCACCTTAATTCACTGCATGCACCACCAAATACCCATTACTTTATCAGAGATCATGCAATGTATAATTGAGCAGCAAAATAAAGAACTTTTCTATCTTCTCTGCCAATAATTTCATTCTACCAATGCTGTATCAAAACTTGGTCTTCACTTGAATCTCTTGAGCATTTTCAGTCTTCATGAATATTACAAATTGCTTCAGGCTACCAGACTCTGAAATGTGTAAAATGAAATTGTCCTTCAATATTCTCCCACAATGCAATTAACTGCAAAACCAGAGAGAGAGCTTTCAGACAAGATAAATGCAGTTTTTGTGGCACTATACATGTTTATTTTCTCTCCTTGTGGAACTATACTGTATAATTAAATCATATAACCTAGTGAATTGAAAATATACAGATATATACCAGAAATTAACTTTTACAGACTGAGCAGGGACTGAATTTAGGGGACAAAGCCCCTTTGATTTCAGTAATATTCTAAGTGAGATAGTGAAAAAGTGCAAATATGTACCTATGACAATCTGTTGATGGAGATTTTCAGAATTGCAACAGTATAAAACTAGTATAATGCAGAGAAGAATCATCTAAATGTATAGTTACACACAGCAAAACTAACAGACATTCAGATGCTAACACAACACCAGCCATTACGAATAAACACTATCTTAAGAAGGATCTGACTTGCTAAGAAAAGTCAGATGCTCGGTCGATATAAAAACAGTTGGTGTTCTCCGTATCACATAGTTTTCCAAAGAGAAGATTGCAAAACAATAATGTACTACTATTACCAAATTTTGAAAATACAACAAAAATGTTTCAACTAATTTTCTACCGAACTTAAAGACCAGGTGCAGAACTGTGAAGAAACTTCAGGATTTATTCCAGTTGTTTACATTCATATTTTTCCTGTGTTTTGCGCCTTCTCTGGGATTATTTTGAAACACACCTTCATATTTGCTAAAGTTTAAAAAGCTCCCTCCCTTTGGGAGGTCACTGGTGACCTTCACCTGAGTCACAATAACTTTCAATAACCTGAAAGCCCAGGTACTGCATGTGAATAAAACACTGCAAAAAGGTGTGAGCAGAACTCAGAGTCAGGTACAAAGTCTTACCTGAGAATGTGAGACTTGTAGCAAGAAATTCGGGGAAATAAGTTTCTTAAACAATTTTTTTGCTAGGAAATATTTGTCCATAAATATCCTTAGAGCATGTATCCGTGGTTAAATAACTTGATGCCTCTATCATGGGGAGGGAGGGAAAAAACAAAACAAAACAAAACAAAAACAACCAAACAAAAAACCCCACCCAAACAAACAAAAAAAAACCCCAAACCAAAAAAAACACACACGCAAAAAAACCCGACTGATTTTTGAATGTTTTGTAAGGAAAACCAGCAAAAATACTTGTTGTTGGAACTGCACAATAAGCACACAGCCTGGCCCCTCATAATTATTGAGACCTTAACGAGGCACAGCTGCACCTGATTCTGCAGAAGAGCAGCTGTTGCACTTCCAGATGTTCCAGTTGCCAGTGAATATTTGGTGGTAAAGTAACAGCTTACCATTATCAAACCTATTAAGATCAGATAAAAACACTTAAAGGTTGAAAGGAGGAAAACTACTCTATTTTCAGAGAATATAAGGTTCTTCGTTTTTGTCCTCCTTCACTGAGAAGAAGCAGTAACAACTCTAGGAAGGGACATATCAGCAAACGGAACAGGCAACAATCTTATGCAATTTCAGTTTAGCCACAAACCTTAGGTTTGAAGAAAGCAACAAGGTAAAGCTTATAATGCACGTATATTATTAATGATATATTTATAATATACCAACATATTATTATATTAAAAGTCTAAACTAAGTGATTAAAAACATGTCTTTAGGCCTTAAATCTATAGGGACTGAAGAGACAGGAAGTTAGTTTAGGATAATCTGAGCATGAATATTTTAAATGTGACTTCACAGATTCAAATAAGAAAGCATTTTAGAGAATATTTCATACAAAGATCAAGTGAGCGGAATTAGCCATCACTGAGGTTTTATGTCTAATATTTTGCAAGTTTAGCTATAAATTCATGCAAGTTAATGTGTTTCTGCTGTTGTATCATTACCACAAAATAATAACATGTACCTTTATGGAAATAAATACAAAGAACAGAAAAAGTGAAAAGAAATCTAGCCCTCTACTGTGAGCAATAAAGCCATCTTAAAACCATGATTTCTATAGCTTCTTTCAATAACAGATTTTAAAGTCAAATTACAAAACTACAGGTATTTATAGAAAACTTGAGAGGGAGGATGTTGAGAGCAGCAGCAGTTAGAAATATTTTGAAATGAATCCAGCTGCATGCAGCCTAAGACAAGAACAAGAGAGGTTAATGAGCACAGAGTAGAAAATGTTTCCTGCATTTATAAGCCTGTCAAAAAAATCCTGTTTATATGAAAATCCTAGAGTACATAATGTTTTCATTAACAAACACTGTGTTCAAGCCAAATTAACTACAATGTAAAAGGCACACCAGGTTCTTCAGTCTCTGTTTGGACAATTTGCATCCCTGCTGATACTGTCCTTTATTACTAGCAGTTGCTTCTGAAGTGTAAGACCAAGAAATATATCCACCAGTCTGAAAAGGCAATAAACTGCAAAAAGCCTCTGAAAACAGTACTATTTTTAGCACTGTTGTTATGAGCTCAATCTGTTTTGAATCTGAATCAGAAAAATCAATACAAAGGTATTTACATTTTTCTATTAAAATGTTATGAGACAGATGATTACAATACATTATAATTCACATAGGATACATCACAATTCATCTAGGATACATTGCTAAGACTATTTTAGCTTTCACAAGTGGGTGTCACTTAGAAATCAAACCATCTACCATAAATACACTTCATTCATGCATTCTAACAAATAATATATTTTCTGTATGTTAGTATTCCTTTTTTTCTCTTCCATTCTATATTTTTGTAATGGAATACAGAATCTAGAAATTGTTTTTCTAAAAACATATTTGATACTAGCAAAAATTTATAACAAATTATGTGGATTAGAAGCAAAAATTGATCTGATACTGACGAGAAATTCAGAGGTTAAAAACTGAATACTAGCAAAAGATGAACAAATAAGATCAAGGATAGCAAGTAGAGTTCCAGTTTGTAATTACTTTAATGGTTCCCTATGTCTGTAAAAGTTTTTCAGAAATGGGACCAGAAATCACAACGAGGCTATAGCTGGACAATGCAATCCAGGCTAAGAAACAAAAAAATATCACTGATTTTTTGGTAATTAGAATTTTTTTTCCTTTATGACAAGTTATTCACAAATAAAAGTACCATATTTTGTATTAAAACATCAGGGTTGTCTACGGTTGACATAAATAAAGATCATGGATATTTTATATTTTGAAGAAAAGTTCTTACTTCAATGTTCAGCCATTGTTTCTTATGGGAGGAGCTGGGTGTTATCTACTTCCCCTAGTCCTCGGTGAATCACAACTTTATAAATAAATTCTAGTTCCTACAGATTAAATACATATTATTTCATAACTTGTATTAACTAAAATAAATGTCTAGGAATGACAAATCTATACTAAAACTGAATAAGAGCTTTTAAAAGTTTTAATACAAGCATATTAATTTGACTGCTCTAGCTCAAATTGATAATGCAGTAATTCAGTGTGTATTTCTAATTAAAAGGCAACGAAAATAAATGGGAGATGATGATTTCATTAAAAATATGAATGGTGCATCAGGATATACAGTTGGGTTACATAATATCATCAATCCAAAGAAAACTGACTATGGATATCAGCTACAAAATTGTACAAGCAAAAGTTTTTTCATTTTCTAGGGAAAGGGATCCTGACTTGCTGGATAAGTCACCATCAAAATATCTTTTTAATGAATAGGTTTTATTTTCTTGACTAAGTAAAACCCAGACACTTTTCATCTCAGCTTAGATAAAGGAGTTCATTCACCCAAAAATGAGGAACTTGTTTTGAGGAATTTGTTTTAAGGAACTTGTCATAAAAGGAACTTAACTATGCTCAGAGCTGCCCTGAGCACAACTCCTTGCTTAGTGGTCATATCATTACCACCAGGTCTCATGTCATTCACCCACAGTAGAGAAGATGTCGTTTAATTCCCTCTTCAGCCTGAAGGACACTACACTGCCCAGAAAACAATCAAGAGCTATTGGTGTAGCACAATTTAAGAGTGAAACATCTTCCTTTTTTTTCCTTTTTTTTTTTCTCTTTGGAACTGTACTTTGCGTGGACAAAGAGATTATGAGCTCCTAACCCAGAAGTTGTACCTCATACCACAGGAGGTGATAGAAGGGAATACCCTGATTGTTCCACAGCACCATAAAAAAAAACAGATTATGAGCCTCTTTCAGTGGTTTAGTGAAATAATTTCCTTGGCTCTTATTATAGTATCTGAAAACTAACCAGAAATGTCAAAACATTTTAGATGTTTTATGAGACAAACTATTTTGACATTTTGAAAACACTATCATTTTCATCTAATCTAGAACTATTTTTTCCAATTCAATCCAAATTCTGAAATCTTCAAGTACCAACTTCTTGCTACTTTTGTAGCAAAACCCCCCAAAATTTCCACAGTTCTAGTCAACAAGATTGCCCTACAAAGATCTAAAGCAGAGTTTGGTCTAAATAATAAAATCAGAGTTATGTACTTGATCATAATCAACAACCTTCCATCACAAAAATATTCCTCTGTAGACTGTTCTTTTCCTGTTTCTCTTTAGTTTCCACTCATCTCAAACTGCTATCTATCTTTGCATATAATTTTCATTTTCTTTTCTGTGCCTTTCCTTGCTAGTAACAAGGCCCAAATGACTTCGATCTCCCCTGTCCACTGTGACCCTCTTGAAGGTTCACCAACTTACGGGCATCACTTTTCAAAGAAAATGAATATATAAATAGAAAAGATAACACATGACATTTAAATACTATGGGAAGAAAGCTGATGCTTTTTATGGAAAGCCGATTAATAGATTAGGTCCCTTTTCAAGATTATATATGTCAGAAAACAGATTTAGCTTTAGGCACTGAGATATTATGCCTTTATTTAACACCATGCACTGATGACCTGCCTCCTTCTGAACTACTTGAATAGGAAGTGTCAAGCAGGGCTGCCATGAAGCCACCAAAAGCAGAATGGAACTTGCTAACAAGCAGAGACCTTGCACATGCAGCCAATACCACAACCCAGCCCCAGCCCCAGCTGAAGGAGGATATGAATTGTCTTCTCAAAGCTTATCAGCTGCGTCTTATCAGCTGCATCTTATGTGTGTACAATGTGACGCAATACAGTATGTATCCTTCTCTCTTTAAATATGGTAGGAAATAAGGATCTATATAAAACCAAATCTTTTTTCTTCAAAAATAACAGAATACATGCAACAAAAAAGAAAATTTCACCATGTGTTTGCTATGCAGTGTACTGCACAGCTACCACAAAATTTAAATATTTAAATAAAAAGCAGCCTCCACAGCAAGCTCCAAAAAATTACTCCATAAGCAGAGAAAGTAACACCCAGGTTCCTATATATCTGCTCTTTTCGTGTCCCAAAATCCCAACACCCACCCTAGCTCATCTCTCAGTTCTGCTGACATGGCCAGGAAAAGAAAGACAGAATATCTGAGGGTCCATCAGCAGCATCAATTGGCCAGCCTGCCATTATGACCACCTGCTTCTGAACATTAAGCAGTGGAGTTCTGCTCCGCCACTGCTTTCACTCTGAACTGGCCTTGTTCTTTTACCTTACAGTAGATTCCACAAAGAATGGTAAGAACGTGTTGTATGTAAATTAAATTTTTAAGTAGGTAAGTAAATAAGAAAGCCAGTGCCCCACAGGCTGGAGCTGAAGTTCCACCTTGCTCAGCAGCCCCTTGGGAGCCCATCCTACCCTTCACCCCTGTTTTTCCTGGAGACAGGGCAATCATTCGTGGCAATTGATATTTCAGCTGTTACTCAAGTGGAATTATTCGCCAGACACTGACATCAGCACAATTCATACCCCAAGCACTTTTGTGTTCTCACAGACACGCGATGTTCCTCTTCCCGTCAAGACGCTTCTCATTGACAAGAATCATGGGTACGTTTAATACATTTCAACATCATTTCCAGTGAGCATTTTTCCCTCCCACAAGACAGCAGCGGGGAGTCTGTGTTGCCTCCCACTTGAGGCAGATGTCCCACTGCCACCCTTTCCAATGTGCCAGGGTCCCTCCGGTTACCAGGGGCTGGCGATCTGCAAGGCAGCGCGGTGGGACCCTGTCCCTGGGGAACACCTTGGTGGCCAGCAGGACTGAGTTTTGCCCTCCTTCCCCTCTTCCCTCAACCGTTCAGCCATGAACCTCTTCTTGACAGCTATGGAGTGCTCACCCTGCCCAGGGGCCATCCCTCTCCACCTAGGGCCTGTCAGTGATCCCGCTCCAGTGGGACAGTGACAGTGACAGGGTCAGCAACTGCCCCTTGGCTGCCATCTCCCCCCACAACCCCACTCTGGCAGCTGCTGGGGTGGCACTTGGGTTGGTCGGTGGCTGAAGGCCAATGCAGACACGGCAGCAGGGCCGGCAGGAAGGTGGGGGTACACTTTTGAGCCTTGTAGGCCTTTTGAGCCTCTGCCCAGGAGCCACCATGGGACTCGCTGGGCTTCAGTCATGGACTTCCTGCCCTGGGGCACGTCGCCTCATGCAGGCTTTGAAAGAGAGAGGCTACATCGTTCAGATATGAGAGATTTTGCACCAAATAAGAGAATGTTTCAAGGCATACCATGTAGCAAGAAATCCTTAGATCTGAAGGGATTTTTTACTTTTGAGTTACTTCTTTTATTTGTTGAATTCTCCTCTAGAACATCTTCAGTGCTATATACAGCAAATGCATGCATCTGCATTTACATAATTTTGTATCATAGTATTGCCTAAGTTGTTATTCAGTCATGATAAATATATGCAATCTTGATCACACCTGGCATTGACATTTAAAAACCTCATACTGCACTGTGAGCAAGGATGGATTGCACCAGTCAAGGCGGTGCTAACGTGGTGCCATATCAATGCCCTTCCTCAAGGGATCTTCAGCTCCAGCACTGTCCTTCTTGGCCCTTTCCATTGCCACTGAATGGTGTGGTTAGTGATCCAAACTCTGCTATCTCTTCAGCCATGAACTTAAAAAAAGAACCACAACCAAGGTAAACAGCAAGCTGCAAGTTGCATTAATTTACACAGCCGTAGGAGTGTAATGTCCTACACTGGAGCAAATCCACACACCATCATAAATATTCCTATATTCATAGTGAGTCAAATACTGACTCACTAAAAATTCTGGCTGAATTAAGTCAGATTCCGATTTTATTTTTAGTTACAGTCCTTAATAATTTCTGAAGATAATAAAGTAAATTTCATATATGCGTGTTTGTCCTAGTAAATCCATTCCTAAGGAAACTCTGCTAATGGCTACCTAAATACCAAGAAACTCATCATGTTTTGTCACCTATCAAGTTCCAACAAAAAGTGTTGGAATAATTGAAGTTCTGTACAGTTTGTCGCCTTCTAAAAAGTAGAGCGTGAATTTCAGCTAGAAAGAAACAACTTTTTGCAGAGATGTTCACCAGTTGATCAGCTTTGATGGATTCCAGCAGCTGAATCCTGTGCCAAACATAGAGAAGAATCTGTCAAGCAAAGCTCCATTCTCCATTCAGAAGATAATTTCAAGAGATGTCAGAAAACCTTTGTGTGGATATTTCAGTGTTCTCTTTAACAGTTTTCATTTTTTCTAGTATTCTTTTTTATAGACATGTCACTTGGCTTAGAACAGTATCAGCCTTGATGTAAGCAACTCCCGATGTGCAGGTGGAGTATAGAATTGGGCAAAGCTGTATGAGACTTAACACCTAAGCCCAGCTATGTCAGCAGCCTTGAGCCTTTTTCTTCATTTCTCTGTTTGCTTTCCTTGCCATGCTTTGCTCAAAATTCCATATCTTTAAGTTAGTATTGCCATAGTGTGACCTGTCTGCAACAAAAGCACAGACCTACACTTAAATAGGATTTCCAGGTAGAAGTAATTAACAGAAACAACATAAATGTAGGTAGAATGAGCCTGGACATAACCTGATTCATTTACTTAGTACTTTTGGGATATTTCAGTGATGTAGGACAGATGAGATGCAGTTTTTCCTTAGAAAACAAGGCAGGTTCCTCTGTAAACTTCACTTTTCTGATAATTATAAGAGAGTGTACTTCAGAAGAGCATGAATGTTGAGGTGAATAAGATTTCAGTTTTCCACAGGACAGTGTTATTCTTTTATCTGAATTCTTTTTCTTAAAGGAGTTATAGATTGTGGGAGCTCCCTTAGAGGTGCAGAGAAGCCCAAATGACTTGCTGTCACAGGCACAGTGACACTGGTTTGGGTTGCTCGGTGAGAAGAGTCCTTTGGTAATAATGATGTTCAAATTGTATTATATAGTAAAAGAAGATGCATTGTCAGTCAGAATTTCACTAGTCTGTCTTGAATGATAGATCTCAGAGTTTGTCCTTGAACTACGTTTATTGTATTTCTTGTATCTCATGCACCATAGGTCCTTCATTATCTTCACAAAATAACTTCTGAACTTCACTCCAATGAAAGCATAGAGCACAGGGTTCACACAACAGTGTAAAAATGCTATGGCTTCAGTGATGTATTTTGCATAGGCCATTATCTTTTCATTGTCACAAGATCTGCCTACCTTGCCCATATTTATCGCTGTCACAAGAAGAACAATGTTGTAAGGTACCTGGCAAACTAAGAAAACAGCTACAATTAATATGATCACACGTATTGCTTTGTTTCTTTTGGAATTCTGAGCTTGTTGTAAGGATTTGATAATGAATGTATAGCAAAAAATCATGAATAAGAAAGGTATAAAAAATCCGAATCCCACTTGTAGGCACAGCAGCAATGATTTCAGCATTGTGCTTTCAGACATTCTGTCAAATCTGTGATCACAAATCTCTTTGGTTTCATTGGTGAGGGTGTAACTTTCACTGTATAGAAAAGAGGAACTAGAGATTAAAATTGATGATACCCACACGGCCAAACAAATGAGTTTGCTATATGCGAGTGTTCTTGCTCTGAGTTTAAATGATTTTGTTGCCTGTACTATAGCAATGTACCGGTCCACGCTGATAAAGGCCAAAAGCAGCATGCCACAGCTGAAGTTGATTGCATAGATACCTCTGGTTATTTTGCAAATAAAATCACCAAAAATCCATTTTTCAGCAGCATAATTCACTGCCCACAGCGGGAGAGTGAGAACAAATAGTATGTCTGCTATGGCCATGTTGAAGAGGTACACATCCGTCATGGACTTGGTTCTTTCATATAAAGCAAAGGTCATCACTACAAAGATGTTACCAACTAGGCCGATGACACAAATCAATGAATACACAACTGGCAGAAATGATTTTGTGAAGTTCCTGACTTCCAGCTTAGAACAAGGTGGTGTGATTAAAGAAGCGTAGTCTGAATAATATGGATAGTCTGCGGTACGAGGTTCTGTCTGTAAAAAAGAAGATCACCAGTTAACACATAGGCATTAATCTCTAATTTCTATATAGTAGGAAGATGATAGATAACAAAGTCATACAAATACAAGGTACACTGGAAAATTTTAAAAAATAGTATAGAAGTATCATATGGCTTGCTGATTTGAAATAGAAGTGACATTTCCCTTTTGATAACTGTAATAGTTCTGTCCAGTTCTTCCCATGCCTCACCTTCAAGTCTATATCAAACTCATCTCAAAATAGTACACAGTTGTCTCTTCCAACACTACATGTTTTGCACTGTTTCCACCAACCACACACCCCAATTACAAGTGTATTTAACCCTGTAAAGGAGACTTGAAACAACTTGACAGTGCTAGATTAACAGCTGGACTTGATGATCTTTAAGTTCTTTTCCAACCTAAACAATTCTATGATTCTATAACTAACTAGAGAATTTCATAAAATCTTAATTAAAATATGAACATGGAGATAATATTTTTGGATGGCCCAAAGGTTTCCATTATGCAGAAAGGATTAGTCTGCTGTCAGATAACACTCACAGTGTAAAAGTCTGAATTTGAAGTAGAGGTCTAAGCTTGGTTTACCATCAAGGGAGGGGAACAGGCCTTAATAGTATGTTATACTTTTCATACCAACACAACTTGGCTCAATCAAGCCCCAAAATGATTTCTTCTCTCCGCTCAGCCAGACAGGCGATCCAGGATGGCCATCCTGAGGCACAGTTACCCGCACCATGGGCACCAAACCTGGAGCTACATTAGGAGAGTGCAAAACCAATAAACACTGTGCTTTGACAGTAAACTCTGCTGTCAGAACAAGTCTTCAGCTAATCACTCCTGAGATTAGGGCACTTGGACCAGCAGCCTGAAAGAGCTGGGACTTCCAGATTCATTGCTTTATTGATGTATTAATATAGTTTACCAGTTAGGTACTTACAAAATTCATTTTGGCAGTACACTTCTGAGGAAGAAAAATTGAGGAGAAAACTTGAGGACAACTTCAAAATGCTTTCTCAAGGATTTCTGACAAGAAAATAAAGTAGATTGGATAGGGGTACAGCACAAGAAACGTCAACAAGTAAAAAACCATAATTGTAAATGAAGCAATCAAAGAAAATCAAATCATTCAAAGAAAAATGGCATCACTTCAGGTATATCAACAATACACAGGAGCATCTCAACAAATCAGACATCTTTGCAGCACAATGTGCAGTTGTGGGAAGTGGATGGTTTGTATCAGTATCATTAAGAGTATAGTCTTACATATGGAATGTTTATTCATAGGGCTGGTAATATATGAGAATAAATGACTCTTACTTCACATTGACTTTACACCACAATAAATTAAATTAAATTTTACTTTCAGAAATTCTGAAATGACAATCAGTGTACTGAGGGAAGTACAGACAAGTAAACAGCACTACTTTAGTATACTCCATAAAAGTAATATGGCACTTTAACATTTTTTTTTTTACTGTGGCATTTTATCAGTGTGTCTCAGCACTCTTAATATCACATTACTTGCCCTTTTTTATTACACTAGTGAGGTAAAGTAAGAGTTCCAGGATAATTGCTTCTTATAGTGCAAAGGAAAGTACATAATGTATGAACAGACTGGGCACTAGTGTTGTTTTGGTTTTGTTCAGTGCACAGATCTTCATGTTATAGACTGCACTCTATTAAAATAATTTATTTTCTTTATCACTGTAATACTTAAGTATTTTACAAATAGTAATTAATTAATTTGTACAACACTGTGTGGTGAGGAGGCATGATTTCCTTTATTTTACAGGGAAGGAACCTGAGTACTGAGTCATTACAGTAAGTATTCACTCGAGATGTTCAGTTTGAGATATCTGTTCCCCTAACATCACTTTTAAGAGTGTTTAGCATTATGAAGGACTTCAGTTATGTAAAGGATTAAATCCATTGACACTGGTTGCAGCAAGGCTCAGACTCCTGCAAATCAGACCAGAGTCTAAAGTCACAGATAAATGGATAAAATAAGGAACATGCCATTGGTGGCCACATGAGCAAAGCTGGGCTTAAATTACTCATTTAACCTCACGCAGGAACTCATGAGCAGGAGATTTAGTTCCTCAGCATTTTTTTGCTTGAGTTCAGTCCTCCTTTCCATTACCTGCTCTGGGAGAACAGCACATACCAGCAAAGCAGGAACTGCAGGGACTGGACAACATGAAATCCCATATTTGCTAAGGCTGTGGATGGCATTTTCATCTAGAGTTTCTCTGCTTTTTGTTGGTTGTGCTGTTAACTAGGAAGTGCACATGGGTCAGCTTTAAGTCTAGATGAACAAATCCTTCCTGTTTGGGAATTACCTGAATTTTGACAGAAACAGATAATCTGTAAAAGTGGGGCAGACACAGTCCAGATATGTCTGGGAAGTTGGTGGAGGGAGAGGACTGAATGTTCTCCAAAAGTGTAATGAGGATGAGACTTGCTGTGACTCATGTGAGGAGGCTGGCTCACACCAGAGGGCTGCAGATGGGTATAGACCCATACTGCATGATGTTGTGTAAGCATCACAGCTTCTCTGGCTTTCCTGCTCTTTAAATAAATCTTCAACCACCTCTCCAGCTTCCTCTGCTGGCTTTCAAAGATGATTTCTAGAAGCTGCAAGAATATGACAGCCTGAAAGTGTTTGAACACTTTCTGAAGCAAGCTTTAAACAACTTAAAGTGTGTCTCAGAAGTGAAAAGATATATAAGGCAAGCAGGTAAGCTGTACAGATCATCTGGGGCTGTGGTCCCTAGCCCATCTTTGAGCAACTGTAGTCTCAATCTGCCACTTTACTCTCCTCTGATGCCCTTCAGCCGGACACTCATGCTCTTGCTTGGTAACAGCATTAAAGGGGTACTTGTCTAGGTTATTATTTTAGAAACTGTTATTTTACTGCTGCAAGAAAAATTACTTTCTAGGCATTTGTCATTCATATCTTTCTAGGACATACATGGTTATAATAAACAAAGAGAGCCTGACAGTATATATTCTCTACATAACAGTCAGTCTTCATTCCTCTTAGCCAAAACAACTGTCAAACATTAGTATAACATGTAGAAGGAAGAAGACAGGGTGAAGGCATTTAGAAGAAAGGGAGCACGGGTATTTCCTACAGCCTGCGAGGAGGGCTAAGAAAGGAGATGTCTTTGGAATAGCACTGAAGAAGGGTTCTCTAGTCCCCATTAGAGCTCAGCAGAAAGCCCCTAGGGAACAACTACTCACCGTGGGAGAGCTGTCCTGGTGCTACAAGAATCCACAAAGGCACCACCACTCGCACATTTATTCACAAAAGGACTTCCACTGTCCAGCAAAAGCGTCTTGAGGATGGTTGGTATGAAAGTAGAGAAGGACTCAAACTGAAACCAGAATTCTGGAGATCAGATTTAGGACCTGGTTTAAATCTCTTGAGCTGATTTCCTTCTCTGAATTTGAAACAGCATTCAATGAAGTTGTTAAAAGGCATACTGGTTGCAAAGGAAGTTGAATCAGAAATCCTATAAACACAATTTTCTTTTCAATTTAAATCTTTCTAACAGTCTTTCAATAGGCACCTTTATAATTTATAATCTGCATATTTATGGCTTTACTTAACATTAATGTATTAGGTAATTATAAAAAAGTCCATATCTACTAGGGTGGGTGTGTGTTCTAAAATTGTTTATATACTACATATGGGCACATGTCTATGCATGTGCACACAAAATTATGTTCTGAATATTAAATATATAAGCCTTGCATTTTTTAGCTTACTGTTTTTCCACTTTATCCACTCTACCATATTTCTTTTCACTATGAAAGCAATATATGTATACTCAAAAGTAAGACTAAACTGCAATCTTAAATACAGATACGTTTTTGAATTATAGAAGCAAAAGATAACAGATAAAGAAAGACCTCAGGAAAAAGACAGATTTCTATAAGGAAAGAAATTCTCAGTACTTGGAGGGAATCAAGGACTTTTTAAGCTTTGCTGGCCATTGTAAGTACACTCCTACTGACATGTTCAGTTTAATATATTCATCACACATACACACATAATAGATTATGTATTTTATTTTAGTACTTACCAGATTTGAAAATTGTCTGAAGATCAGGTGAAAGAAAATGCGTGATTCTGTCACATTCTTTTGTGTCTGCCTCGAGCACATGTACCGTCAGTCTCAACAGGAGTACACTTCAATTCAAAAAACAAGAAATAACAGCATTAGTTAAAAGTACAGAGTTAAATTGAAATAATCACCACTTCCTCCTGACAAGCATTAACAATAACCCACTTTTTTACGTAAAGGAAAATATTTAACCTTATCTGTGCTGGAAATATGCAAGCTGGAGGGAAGCCATTTACTAATTAAGCTACCTACTGATATTATTTTTGAAATAATCAGGTTAACATTTGACTCATAAAAAGCAGGGTGTTAATTGTCACGGTGGTCAGAACACATCTTGAGTGATGGCCTGTTTTTGCAAAGAGTGCACTTAATGTCATGCAGATGAGCAGTTTAATCATTAATAATTTCAATCAACAAGATCACTTACAGTAGAACTGCAAAACTGAGACGAGTGTTAATTGCTGAATTGAATAATAGCTGCTTCTTGAAGAAAAAGTAATAATCTTGTATATGTCATGGTGCACATTATCCAAATGTTTTGCCCGAACTGCTAACACAAAATATGCAAATGCCCAGGTAAAGAAGGAAAATGCAATTGTATTTGCCTGTTTGTTCAGATCTCTTGTTGAAGTTAGTTGCAGCTAGACATGAAAATATTTCATGTTATGATTCCTGAATTTTAAAACCTATAAATGTTTCTTTTCCAGACCTTAGATATTTGCATTAGCAGGAAAAGCCAAAACTAGTAAAAAAACCTTTCAAACTTGTTTTATTTTAGAAATTGTGTGTATGAACTTTCAGTTGCAGCTCATGATCTCATTAGAGACAGCAGATGGTATTAATACAGGCAGCCTTGAAAGATATGATTAAATTAATACAACACTGAACCTAAAGAAATGCAGGATGATGGATGTCACACTCATCTTCTTTTCAAAACTGAGCACATCATAGTAGCAGTGGCTCCCTAGCAGTGTAAGCGTGGTGCTGCTTTCCACTAGCCATACCCAGTGAATGGAACAAAAATGCTGCATAATGTCAAAATGTGACTTGGTAGATTTAAAGTATCATGTCATAATGATTCGCAATCATGTAAGCAGGCACTTTGCATTTTCTCAATGCCCGATTTTCATAGGATCCAAGACCTTGACTTCAGCTATGGCAAAATCCCAACATATTTGCATAGAACAACACAGAGATACCTAAAACCCCTGAAATGTGAGTAGTTTTTTCCTATATACATGTGCATATGTGGACACAGTGCATGCATCTTTTGATTCTTACTGCTGAAAAGCAATCTTCACTGTTTGAGGCACAACAAGTAAAAGAAGTGTGAAATCTCTTGGGATTCTGACTCCAATAACTTCAATGGGCTCACTATAAGATTAATTTGGCCTCTATATTGCTGTTTGGACTAAACTGTTTCCTGTCATCACAGATCTGGGGAAAGTTATTATTAAATCCATAAAATAGTTGACCATTTGAAATATGGTTTGGTAAAGTCCAGTTAAATGGAGGAAAGAAGATGTGTGAGTTTCAGTGCAGAGAACAGGTAAAGATAGAAGACCAGGAGAAATAATTTTAGCAGACAACTAAGATTATCTCTGTTTTAAATTTCTATTGGTAGATCAAACTAATAGCTGCAGTTAGGGAGCCAGGGTGCAGCAATGGCCAGAAGACAGACTCCTGCTAGCTGCAAGAATACCAAAGGACAATTTATGAGACAGATGTTTTTCTCCACAGGTCTCTGCATCTGGCCATCCTCAGAAGTAGGACATGGCACTGAATGGACCTTTGGTCTGTGGGACAGTTCTTGTATTCTTAGCAGTCACCACACTCAACCGTGTATCTTAACTGTCTGAAGCAGTCCAGATGTAGTGATTTGCAGCAGCTGCTGAAGGAAACCTTTGTTTTGATTGGCCTGTGAAGATGAGTGAGGAGAGCTGAGCTGTTGGTCAATGTGAGAGGACAGCACAGCAGCAGGGCTGTGAGCGGGGAGGGTGCAGCAGCAATGATGTGGTCGAGGGTGCTAAACAACTGCACTCTATTTTGGCATTCTACATTAAGATGATTGGCAAGGTGCCCAGATTTTGTGAATCTTTCGGGACATCCTGAATCACAACAGTGAAGTACTTTTCACTATATTATTTATTGCATAATTCATAACAATTTCCATCATTAAAACTTCACAAGTTTTCAGGCCACTCTTTTAACCTTTGCTAAGAGGTACTTTTAATTTTTTCAACTACATTTTTGTACTGTTTCGCTAGCTTGCTGTTATTTGCATGTCAAAATGTAGTAATGGAAATAATCTAGTTGACTTGGGCTTCAGATGAGACTCATAAGGTGTTTTCTGGACTTTCTGGAAAAAAAATATAAGCTTCATTTTAAAATCTCCTGTCCCTCAAGTGCTGCAAGGACCAGTACATTTATTCTTGATAAGTTGAGACACATATACTTTTTGTAAAACACAGCTATATATGACAGTCGAGATCCTGTTTACAGAGAACTCACTTTCTGTCTAAATGCTGTCTGAAGCAAACCACTGATTCCTGCTCACGGTGTCTGAAATTTTGAAACATGGGCTCAAATCCTGTTAAAACCAGCAGAATCAGAGTAGGAGCACATTCTATGTCAGTAAAAGAATTTGCCGGTATTTCGTTGTGGCCCATTTCACTGTGGATCTTTCAAATACTTTTTTTACCGTAACCCTGGGACTGAAGAGATGGATCTGCTTCTTGCAAAGCAAACTTCATTACGCAAAGACAAACCTAATCCATGGCAGTCATGTAAGCAGCGAATAATGAGCAATAGAAGTAGAAATTCCCTCTATATTAAAAAAATGGATGTGACTTCAAATCACCAACCAAGTCCATGATGATTGTAGTCTTTATTCAAACAAGCACTTCTGCTGCTAGTAACAGATTCCAACATCTCGTTCAGATAACAACTTACTTTTGGAATTTTAACAGATTAGCCTGTGAAACAGCAGAATATCATCAATACTATTTCATGGAATGAGAGTCAGTAACAGATAAATCGGATTTTTAACGGTTAATTAAAAGATAAATCAGAATTTTAGCTTATCCATTACAAAAACTATTGCTCATCTTGTTCCGTATTCAGGTGTTCTCTAATTTAACTGTATCTCATGCTTTTAGTCTGCAACATATGCAATATTCAGCATGAATAATAGTCTTTCAGAGGGTGAAGAATTCACCGTGGTGGTAAATGCCGAAGTTAACACAAGGTAATTAGTCTAACTTACCTTCTCAGTACATTTTCTTCTGACCTAGTTACAAAGCACAGGCAGCCTTCCTTGCAGACACTTTCTGCTTCACCTTCACGCTGTGGCAAGTGGAAAGGGTTTTTTCTTTTTAAGACAACTACTCGAAAATCTGCATATTATGCAAATTAAGCCCCCACATGTAGTTAGTTTTCGTTCATATGTTATAGCCCTGAAAGGAATCTACTCTCATTTAGCTAATATGGTTATTGTGGTTTCTCAAATTTCACCACATGTTAGTTTTCTGCACCACTAATTAAGGAAAGAAAATAATGAAAGATAAGGAAAACAAAACCACCATGTGAGTTATTCCAGAATCCACAAGTTTCTTCTGGAATGACTCAGGTTATTGTTTGGGTTGGTTTTGGTTTGGTTTTTTTTTTTAATTCTAAAAGAGAGGCAGCACATACACTCCATGCTGTTCCATCCTGCTTTAATGTTCATTCAGTTAAACCTAGATTAGTCTAATCTTATTCAAAAATCCAGCCATCCACTGAGATTCTGCTCTTTCCATCATTCTTTTGGGCTGCAAAATATAAACTATATATATTTACATTCAGATTGTTTGTATTACCTATTTAATTTTTTATCATTACCATCCTATATTGTCAATATATTTTTTCTCGTTAATTCTTTCAAACTTTCCTTATTTTGTTTGCATCTGGCTTTTCACTCCCTTTCAAACATGCTTTTTCTGGTTTTGGTGTTTCTGTATTTAGTTTTCTGTTCTGCCTCTTTCTTCCACTTTCTTTGATCAGGTTTTATAGATTTCTCTTATCTCCACCTCTTGTTGTCTTCATAACCTCTCTCCAGCATTACATTTATAGCACCACTTACTCGCTTCCCCTTTGATCTTTTTTGTTCGTATTTTCAGCCTCACTCCCACCTGATTCCATCTACCCCGTCATGTCAGACACAGCCCTCTGCACACATTGTGAGGTGTCAGGGACTGAAATAACTTCATCCCAGCACTGACATACATCCTGCATTGACTGGTGCCCATCAATGTTTTAATTACTTGATCCCCTCTGTCAAACCAATTAGAGAAGACAGAGCCCTCCCAAAGCCGTCTACAGGGTTTTTGCCTTGAGGGCAAATAAGGCTCAGGAGATTAAATGACTGAAGTTATTAAACAGAGCAGTTGGGAAGGAGAGGGACTGCATAACCAGTGTTTAGCCCCTAGCCCAAGACTCATTATTGCATTTGTAAGACCTCGCAATCCACTAGTTTTCTTCCACCAATGTACCTTCTGTTTAAAATGAAAATGAAGCGTGATTAAAAAAAAAAATTATGGGAAACAATTTGCTAGTCATGTGAAAATGGTGAAAGCTCAGAGGTGATTTCTTCTCATGCTGAACATGGAATTTCTGAAGGAGGAGCACAGTCATACTCAGAGCACTCCTCTGCTTCACTGCAGCATCACTTCTTAGAACCAGCCTAGCTCCTAGCTGGCCTGGCTTCCAGAAAGAAGCATGAAGAACAGTAAGTGTATCCTCCAATTGATAATCACTGGCTTCAGAAAAGCTGTTTAAAAATATTTTATTTTCTTGGAGAAAATGCTGATGAAAACAAAACTTTTAAACAAAAAATTGTCGTATTTTTGATGGAAATTTGTATAGCAAAAAATGACTGTTTAGAAAAAGCACCAAGATGCACAGGTGAGTTATTATAGAGTTGTTTATGCTTTTATTATCTTTTCTAGTCTGAGCTTACCAATCAGACTACATTTCTTAGCTTTGGATAGAGAAAGTAGGCAATGAGTAATATCATTCCAAGGTCTAAGGTTTCACAGAAGCCTAGACAGGAAAAGGATTGGAATTCATAAGAAACAAAAACTTCCTTGAGATATAGGAACAGCATTTTCCAATTTTTCATTTTTTCATTAAAATGTTTCTGAGACAGTAGACATTCTGAGGGAAAAATCTGGTTTATTGAAATAATTATTTTTTCCATTAAGAAACAACTTGAGCAGACAATTTCCTATCAGTTATACTTCTTTAATTTAAGAATTTTTACCTGAATTATATCGTATTCGGTCTGTTTCCTACAATTGCCCTTCAGCTGCTTATCTTAAAGAGGTTTAAGAACCATATCTGGTGAGAGCATCTCCCAAGGTTATGATGAACAGAATGATACAATCTTTGTCTTGCCAAGGGGCAATTGAATGAAGATGACAGGCACTTGTATTCTCCCTTATCTACCTACTTTGCCCAGAAGAAACTATTTTACGGACCGAAAAATATGTGTTTGTTCCTGAAATCCCAAGGAAGAAAGTGTAACATGAGTCCCAGTCTCTTAGTCTCCACCACCTGTGCAATGCTCTGCATACAGGTGCGCTTTGCCGTTTTCTTTTCCTCAGCGGGAAGAGATTGCTTTCATTGTAAATGTCCTTTCTGAGGTCACAGAGGAGGAAAGTGGCTTCATTCCTGTGTAATCCTCATCCAGTGGAGATTTATATATCAAAAGTACCTATTACAACATTCTTCAGCCCCATCTGGGTCAACAAATCCATGAAACCAAGCCCATGTTATTGCAACACTTACACAGTAAGTCATTATAAGACCAAGCTTAACACAGGAGCTACACTGAGAGGCTTAAACCCAGATTCTTTCTAAAGTGGATCTGAGTTTTTTAAATGAAATGTATCACTACAAAGAAGACAGAATATTGCAAAATATTTCCAAATATCTGCTGCCTTTTGAAGTAAATAGTCCCTTGCAAGAAAGTTCTGCTGAATTGCCTGCCAATGTATGACTAACTTACACTAGACTGTAGAGGACAAGTGAGTTTCCATATCAGAAATGCTGCAAACACAAGGCAAAGAGACAAGCAGAGTTCAATATGCAGTCGCTGACATAATTTCTATGTTTTTGATGCTATAGTCAGACCATACCCATTGTGGTAACGCTTTTTCTTGCTCACTCAGTCGCTTGCTCTCTGTTTCGGGTCTCATTGAAATAACAACCGAAGTAGTTTCTTAAAGCCTGTCATCAGTCTGTCCTCCCAAGCACCGACATTTCAACCTGACTATGTTGAATTTATTGACCTGATTTCTTTTTAGAGTTGTACTTTCTTTATATGACTGCTTTTACACTGTGGAATGCCCCAGTCACCTCTTTTATTACAGCAGTAGCCTCCATGGCCTGAGTAAGAAGTAAAACATAAGAGTTTGAAAGGTGCTTTTATTACTAATGATGTAATTGGTTGTTTCGCATGGAAATTTTAAGGCATCTGCGATCCTGACTCCCACCTAAAACCATAAATGCTGAAATGGAAGAATGAAATTTGAAATTGTGCCTGAATGACATGTGGTTGCTGGGTTAGCCGGATACAACTCGAAGAAGAATTCTTTCCATCTGTGTGGATCAAGGTGCAGCGTGTGCTTTTCAGCTCATGGACTGTGATTTACCCAATCATAAAGACAAATTGGAGGGGCTGGCTGACCACTTCAATGAGACAATGACTCCCTCATTTTATAATTCTTCTACACCATACTGCAGGCTATAACCACTAACCACACCAATGATCTGAGGCCACCCAAAGAAAAACTCCCAAAAGAGATTGCTCTGCAAGGGGGGAAAATCTCTTTTCAGATCTTCTGCACAGCAGGAATCACGGTTCCTAAACAGTCGCCACTGAAATGCCACTTGTGCAGACTGGTGCAGGAAGGAGGTTGTCTCCTAATCACGGATTCCCACTCTAGTCAGATGGGGATCAGTGAGATAATCAAGCACATGTTTAAATCATTCTCCTTTTAATAAGCTTTAAACATATTGGGCACTTAACTCTTAGTCCAATGAACAGAAGCTAGGTACCTCATTCCCTTTAGAGACTTGAGCATACCCCTGAATTTCAGTGTGGATTAGAAGAGAAAGTAAATGCACATTAGAGTGCTGTGCCAAACAGATCACAGAGAGAGCGGTTCCTGGCACAGGATCCTCGGCTGTGAAGAGCTAACACAGCTCTCTGAATTCATCTTGCAGCAGACGGTTCACCTTTCACTTCCCTTCTAAGAGTGGGCAACTGCTGTTATCATTTGATCTCTAGGTCTTTGATAAAATTGATTTTTCCACTGTGATTATTGAGGTGGTAAAAAAGAAAAAAAAAAAAAAGAAACCAAAGAAGTAACAGGAGGCACATTACTGATCGTTTCCTCACAGGAGCAGCAAGTTGGCAACTGCTATTGATTAATTCTGTGCTGCACAGAGAATGCAAGCATGTCCTTACATCTCATTCCTGAGAGGTGATGAGTTTGTTTCCATAAATATCATCTACCCACACTAAGACAGGCACCTGAGAATGCTGTGGGGCAGGTATGTTAGAGAACCATCCAGCACAGCTAAATCTACTGAATCAATATGGTAGTGCAACAGGCTGGATAGTGAAGAACAGTAGATTATTAGCCCAGATATCCAGGTACAACTCTTCTGCCAGGTGGCACTGGTAGCACAAAGGGCTGGATTCAGTTATGTAGCCATTTCGGCATCAATTTGAATTTAGAGCTAGAAAACTGGAAACTTGGTTATGGCTCCTGACCTTGGCAAGGAAACTTCTCTAACTGCAGCAAGTCCAAGACTTTTTAACAGCTCTCTTAGTGTATATTCCTTGCCTGGTGCAAAGCTATGCCAGATAACTCAGGTGCCAGATGCAGTACAGCCCCAAAGGATCTATTTATCTTGCTCCAGGTTACACTGGTTTTGATGCCTGTCCAGGCACCTCACCCATTTCCTCATGTTATTGTGTTGTGCAGCACAGGCACATTTCTTTACTGAAGGCAAAAAGCATAGATATCTGTAATGACACACTTGAGAAAGCTGGTGACTGATAGCTGCCCATACACCCTCCTCCCCAGGATGTTGTGGTTGCCTCCACCACTAAGATTTGGGAAAGTGTGCTAATATTAACCACTTTCTGCTTCACAACAACTTCCTCCTGTTTTGTTGACCAGGCTTGGCAGACATCTGAATTTGCACTGGTCTGTCACTCATCCCCAGTGGGCTCTCACTACCCAGAAGCTTTAGTGCCTAACTCAGGAATCACCACCTAGGCACCAGCAAGGAGACCTTCACCAGGATCTGCAGTTGCTGCCCACAGCTGCTCTCTGTGGCCTCACACAAAGCAGTCTTGACTCCATCTGCTTCCTTCTACAAAGAGGGACAGGTAGGAACTGATATTAACATACCCCAGCATAGTCCCTCCCTTCAGAGAGGACCATCTGACAGATACGCTTCTTTCTCCCCCCCTCAAAGCGTTCTTTCTGTCCACATTCAATTGACATCAACAGTCTGTGTTTGGAGTCAGGATCACACCTCACCTGGGAATATTTGGGCCAGCAGTTTTGTTCTTCCATTACTTTACAGACACAATATTCCTTTTCCTATTTCAAACCTCAGTTTCTCCTCAAACACCTCTGACCATTGCTAGCTGAAATGCTGAAATGAGACCTGGCCCAACCAGTCATTTTCTTCTACCTGCTAGCAGCCATCAAGGTGGAGGTGCTGCTCCTCTGCACCTTTTTTCTGTTCATCTCAAGCATATCCGCTTCCTGTTCAGTCCTCAGTGCCAGGACTAATTCTCTAACTCGAGGCACACATCGCAAGAACCATTAGCAGGCCACCTTTTAATATCAAACACAAAAAAAAAGAATCCAAAACTGTAATCAGTTTCTCAAATGTTAGCTACGTGAAATTTGTGTAATCTGTTCTTTGACTTCTCAACATTAGTGTAAAGTGAAGGCATGGGGTCAGCGTGCCCACTGCTAACCATGGCATTTCATTGAATGCTGCAGCACTGACTCTTCAGCCCCTTCTGAATCAGGGGAGACCTCAGTCTACTGAGGCATTTTGACTTCTGCCTACGTCTAAATGTGTGAATAGTCCCAAAGGTATTTTTCAGCCAGGTTTCAAGAAACAGTTGAGACAACGTGTCAGCTGTCACAGGCAGCCATTGCCCCCGTTCTCCTGGGCTCTGGAACCCATCTTTCTCTCCAGGTGGCTGTCTTAGCCTGCTGAAACAACAGAAAAATGTTATTCCTTTCTTTGTTGGCATGTTTTGTTTTTTTTTTTTGTTTTTGTTTTTCTTTTTTGTTTTTGTTTTTCAAGTGAGGAATTTTCCCCTTGTTTAGTAAATGGAACCAACTCATTCAGGGATCAGGTGAAAGCCAGTGGAAAGATCCCAGACCTTGGTCCTAAGTAGATTTGGGTCCATCTTGCCTCCCCTCCTTCTGCATGTGGAAAAAGGGTTGTCCTTGGCATGAGCTGTCCTTTCCACCTGCAGCTAAGAGGGAAGGTCTCATCCACACAGGTGAGGTTTGTCTGCAGTAACCCACAGTGACACGTAAAGTCTGGAAAGGATCCCCTAAGCCTCATCCTGTCCTGGTTCTGGCAGGACAATGACGGCTTCCTGGAAGGACACAATGTGTTGTGTTTGCTGATCATGTCTGGGTTGCCCTGCTGGGGCTGGCACACAGAGCATCCCATCCTTTGGGAGCCCCCTTCTCCCTGTCCAACAGGCAGAGATTTCTGTTACATTGACTTCAAGACCAGCATTCACTGGCAAGCCAGGTCTTTTCCTCACCCAGCCTCACAGTGGGGTATATTCCTCATGTTCAAGTTCACACAGCAACCTACTGTTATCCAGGGTGTGTACAGGGGGCTGTTTTGTTCTCTCCATTTTGACATATACAGGTGTTTTGTGATGCAAGCTTTACCTACTCTCTTTTGTGAGGATGGAGGGAAAACCTGCTTCCCTGTCATCACTACTCCTATCACAAGTGGGGAGGGCAATTCTAGGTCTCAATCTACATGGGTGAAAAAGAGAAGGTTGTCATGCCACTTCCCACAGCAAATGTAGGCCACAGGACTAGAGGGGTTTGTTCTTCCTCAGACACTGCCAGACCTGTCCGGCCAGCCCGATCCACACCACCTCTAGCAGAGGCTGGCTTGCAACCTTGTCAAAGAATCCTTGCTGTTAGTGCTTCAGTGGTGCTAAACCAGGCAAACAGCATCCCCTAATACAGAATTTTTGCTGCATTTTTCCGAGTAATTTTATGTGCTAAACACCATGCCTCAGCTGGGCTGGAAAAAGGGATGGACTCCCACCAGCTGAGCTCAGCCAGAAAGTTCCTGGACATCCTGAAGTGATAACGTGGGGCTGCTTAAAAAATGTAAGCCAAAAAATACAACAAAAGAGCTTGCACTGTAATGCCTCACTTAATGGTATCACTGAAGAGTAACTATGAAAGGAGTTAATCATAATTACTAGACTTGTGTCCGGTGTTACTGAGATGTTACTGCGTGGTAACTGTGAGCGACACTTCAGAATTTAGAAGTTCCCTCAGCTCTACAGAAGTGGAACCAATGTCAGGATTAATGACTCAAAAAACAAATTCCTGTTATGGTATGGTATTGCGATAGTCATTTATCTCCTTGCAGGTTCCTCATCATTTGAGCTAGCTGCGAGGTTTCAGTACTCAGGTAGACACTTCTTGGTGCAAGATAGTGGTAGGTAAGGGAAAGGCTGAACTCCAGAACTGACACCTCTGCCCAGATGTGCCCCGCTACCTGCGAAAGGGGAGGAGGAGGCTGGGGAGAAGCCCTCATCCACATAATGCAGATCCTGCCTGGTTAAGTGAAATGCAGGGTGTGGGAAAAGCCAGCATTTTTTCAGTTCTCCCTGAAGGTTTTCTTACGACTTTGATGCAACTTTTGTTTACACTAATTTTCCTTTTCTGTCACAGCTGAGTGCAACAGGGAGTGTAGAAGGCAGGGCAGAACATGAGACTGAAAGATTTTTAGAAGCAACAGGAGATTTGTGATTAAAAGTTATTTTGAGCTTTTACTGTGGGAGATGCCCCCTCACTGAGGGCGGCAAAAGGTTTTATTCGTAAAAGCTCCCCTCTGATCATATGTTAAATAAAAAGCTGCTATTTGAATAAAGAGGAAAGAAGTTTTGAGAGAGTTTGGTTTGCTATAAAGTGTATGCTACAGCTGCTTTGTTTTAGAGAGGGCTCCAAATCATTTCTGATGAAATTGAAATCTCATTATTCTAATCATTGGAAAAGACTAGAAGCAGACTTATTTCTTTAATAGTCATAAATGCAGAGATTTCTCTCTGCCTCCAACTTTATCTTGTTATATTTGAGGTGGTAACATCTTATGTTAAATGTCTTTCATCTCTCTTTCTGCTGTCTTGCAAGGCCCGGAGTGGTTTTCAGTCTGTGTTAGAGTACCTTAGCATCCAGCTCACACTGAGGCTTTGGAGCTCTTGCAGACAGCAGCCTCTTCCTGAGATAGCTGCCAGCCAGCTCTCTCAAGGTGGATCTCTTCTGTCCCTATCCTACTCAAACGCTTTGAGCTTCAAACTATAGTTTGAACACAGTCCCTGTACGAGGACTTCTGATCTATGGGGTGCTCAATTCTGCCTAGCAGACCCTCGTGAAGGTTTAAGCTCTCAGTCTGCCCAGTTCCTTCATCTCCTTCTACCGCACAACAGCTTTAGTGTACTACCAAAAGTGCAAGTCTCCACTGTTGAACTCTTCTGGAACTACATAGTGTTCTTAGGGGGAAATCAAATCTTCTGCTCAAGCTGAATGTAATTCAAGAGTTTTCTTCCAGGACCCTGAAAAGACCAGTAGATACATTAGTCAGTGCTCCTACCCACATACAAAAGTGTGTTGAACTGTCTTTACTCGCATCCAGAGCAGAGCCTGTTATCTCTCACTTTCCCATCTCCAAATTGCTCTAAAGGCTAGGGTCACCACCAGGTGGTTTTTATTTCCTTCTGAGCAACAGCGTTGCTGTCTCCTCAGAACTATCCCAGATTGAAACAGTGGGCCAGCTGCAAACCATCCCATCTTTCAGCAGAGTTGTTGAGTTGTAATGACAGGCCACTGTCCCTGGTTGGAGAGGAAGAGAGTGGCTGGACCAGCATGGGACAAGATCCACGCAGGCACTAGTGGTGCTCGGGGATGTAACCAACTTCACGAGCTGTACAGTCTGACAAACGGCCAGCTTGCAGCAGGTCCATCCAGCCGCATTTTACAGTCGAGGACTTGGCACACAGAAACTTTAAGCAGCTTAGCCAGAGTCACCTGTAAAGCCTGTGGCAGACCTGTGAACATACCTTGGGAGATGCATGTTGGTGCCATAAGGGCTAGATGGCCCTTCCACCAACCCTGTTCGGACAAAAGTGATTTCTCCTGGTGCTGGGAGCAGAGGTGGCTGGTGAGAGCACAGCTGTGTCAGTCGGGTTCGTGGTGTCACTCTGCAGAAACCAAGTGCAACTGGGAGATGGGATGAGCAGGGCATTGCAGGCACAGCAACAGAGGGAGAAGGATCCAGTAGGAGACACAGCGGAATAGAGGCAACAAAGGAGGTGGGGAAAGTTAGAAATGAAAGTAAAGAGGAAATAGACCATGTACAAAGGGATGGAACTCGAAACAATTGGTTAAGGGACTTTTTAAGCCACCATCTTGTGGCTACCTATGGTGTGGCTAGCATGGCTGAGTTCCCAGTCTGTCAGGCCTCAGGACTTATGAATGTAGAGGGCATTACTGAGAATAGCGGTTTTTACCTTCTCACAATGCATCATACTAACATGAAGGAAGAATACCTCAACCTCTCGCTAACACCACTGAACAGGTCTGAGAGGGAGGAAGGCTCCACACCATGCAGCCCGAGTGTACCTCACCATGCTCTACCAGGACCTCAGCACTGGTCCCACACTGCCTCACCACTGGCTGTTCAGTCTCGTAACATATGGCAGAGCATCCTCCACTGTCCTTCATCCCTCCTTTCTGTGCCTGAGACTAGATACAAATTTGTGCTTGTGTAATTTTATCTAAACATGTGGTTTTCTGCAGGTAGAGGTTAACACAAGGCCATAGAAGATGTCAGTGTCCCTGCACTTATCCACTTAGGTAGGTTTAACAATGCACTATTGAATTTCCCTCTCCTTGTGCAGCCTTGCCCACAGCGCAGGCACTCCCCCTTCCCAGCCAGAATGCATGGTGGGGACAGTACCCTCAGCTCCTCATGCCGATGGGCAATACGTTAAGTGGCAAAACTTCTGGTTTCCCTAAAGCCCTGAGAAATTCTCCACTGTGTGAGATTTTTCTGCACTGCTGCATCTTTGAGCTGGAGCATTAAATTCTACGAAGTATCATGTTTGTTAGGCTAATGAATATAGCTTACTAACAATCATTCCAAATACCTGTGTACCCCTAGCTGGTAGCAAACAACAGACTACTGTGGTTTTAGATCAAACTCTCAGGTTAAAAACAAAAGCCAGGGGAGGAGATGGGCAGCTGTTAATCAAGGAAGGACTGTGTCTTTAGCTATGTGGTTGGCTTATCACAGCTCAGCTTCTGGATTCCTGTACTGTTGGAACCAAGGAGGGAGAAAATAAGCTCCAACAGATTAAGTTTGCTTGGTCTGGATGATCTCTTTTATGTTCCTACCCATTGAAAGTTTGTTTCATTTCACTTTCCAAACCCCTCAAGGCAGCACAGGGAGGACAAGTAGCAACGGAATGATTCCTTAGCAGAATTTGGCTCTATTGTGCAGGAAAAAAACAGTCAACCTGAGCAAAGCACAGTAGTGACAAGAAAATTTATAAATGCTGTTTATTGCAAAGGACCGTGCAACTGGACAGTCTTCAGTTTGCTTCCCATGACAAACAGATCCTTGGTGATCAGTAAGAGCATTGTAATACAACAGCATGAGTCAGGATGCATCCTTTTTTAAAAAAATTCAAAGACCGCAAGAGCAAACCACATTGGGAGATGAGCAAACGAAAAAGAAAAAGGCTGTTCTGCAAGATTTCCTGTTCCGTGATGCATGGGTAATTGGCCTATATTTGTGACCCCATTTTTCTTTCAGGTTTGTAGCTGTACTGCAGAGATTTGATCCTTTGGTACAAAGCCTGTGCAGTGAAGGAGAAGGAATGGTCAATGCTGGGTACCGAGTCTTGTATGAGGTTCATGGCTCTGTAACTTGCATGCTTTCTTACTTCCACACGGCCCTAAGCCTAAACCGAATCTTAAATGCTTCTCTTCAGCAAAGGGAGACATAGAAAGAGATTATCAGCTCCCTCTCTCTCAGGCACCTCTTTCTGTATTGCACCCGAACCTGAGCTGCTTGGTAGAGCCAAAGCCCAAGATGGGCTGGGGCTGTTGCTGCCTGTGCTGGTGAACGTGCTGCAGCGCAGGCAGGGGAGCTCTGCGGTCCGGCTCCAACCACTGACGAGGGAGACGGGAGTAAGTAGCCTTTGCGGAGCTACTCCTAGAAAGGGTGCGTTTCATAGGCACAACAACTCCTTACATGGTTTGCACTGCAAATAAGCCATGCCTACTTCATGCACTGCTAGAGCTGCTGGGTTGTAGGTATTTCTGTTACACAAAAACCAGCAGGTCAGAGCTATGAGATCACATAGCCTACATGAGCTGCTAATTCCTGTAATTCTTCATCTCGTCCCAAAAAGTATGTTTTCTAGCAAGTCCCCTACAAAACCAGGCCACAGCCAAAGCCGAAGTCCACCTTCTTTTTTTTACAAATGGAATTCTGACTTTCTGCTTCAAAACCAGAGTGCTCCTCACAGTTAATCTCTAATGTGCTGCTGCTATTTCTTCAGACTTTTAAATTTTTAACTCAAATTAATCCCCATATCTGCTGCTCCCTGCTCTAAATTGCCCAAGTCAGTATCTGCTTCACTACACAGAGCATGGCCATCCACCCCAGGGAAGGGAGCACAGCTTCAGCCGTCCCTTCGGCAATGCGAAGGCAGTTTGCTGCACCAAGCCGTGGCTCTCATGTGCTGACTGAGGACACTCACCATTTCAATCAGTTTAGCATAACTTGCTCTCTGCTACCACCCATTGCCTTCTCAGCTTCACTGTTCTTTGGGCTACTTTCAGCTCATGGGTATGTGCTTGCTTTCTTTTTCTTTGCATAAACTGGATTGCTTTGGATTATTTCAAAGTGGTACTTGGCATTCATTTCTGCTTACATTTTTAGTACTTCTCTGAAATCCTTTGCATCTTTCCACAGTTTGGCTTAATTCATATTGATATTTAATGCAAAATGGGCATCCATGCAAGGAAACAGCACGGAAGAATTACTGTGTGTTAACATCAGACTGGTTTATTCTACCTTGCCTTCTCAGGTTAGACGAGACCTATGGCTCCAATGCACTCATTTTTTTGACAGGTACTTTCAACTCCTTCAAATTAAGTACCATCAAATTAGCACATGAAACTAGGGGAAAAGAAAGTATTAATATTAATAAAATTTATTTTTTCTTTCATAGAAGTAGTCTACAAGAATTTATCTTATTTCTCTCTGGGAACACCAGATTTCTAATGTCAGCACCTTCCCACATTTGTAACCACACCTTAAAGTGACCTGCAGTGCAAAAACCTGCTTTAAATTCAGACTTTCTCATAGTTTCATTGAACAGTTTCTGATTTAAGTGCCTAATTTAAAATTTCACGTAAGGCTTAATTAACTTAGTCTTCTAAGTGTAACAGAGGAACACCAGTTCGGCAGTGCTACATTTTACAATAGCTGAGGCAGGAGGCAGGGCTTGCTTTGTTATGGCAGCATCCATTACTTAAATCTACAATTTATTCCTTAAAGAATTTATCTAAATTTCATATTTCACCTACTAATGTGTGTTAGACTATGAAGTGTAAATATTTCTCATCTCCAAGGTCCCTTCAGTCTTTGAAAAATAAAACTAATATTTTGTAGTCCCCTCTTAGTTTGCTTGGAATTTTTTTAACTACTTATCTTTCAGTTTTTTCAGTTTCCTTTTAATAAACAGAGCACAGCCCTCCTACTTTGCAGTTGAAAAGAGATGAAGAAAACATCGGCCAAAATGTCAACCACTCATTTGAAACATTTAGCACTATAAAGGTACCTATTTTCAAAAAGGTTGGCAGAATAATTTTAGGTTAAAATCCAGCTCTGTAAAACTCTCCTCGGGTAGGAAAATACTACATTGATTTCAAGGAAATGCATGCTTCAAGATTTTGCCTAAATTCATCCCTAATTCATCCACAGCCCACAACCATTTAGCCTGTTTTAAGCACCTTTATTCATGTTTAGAAAGGGTTGGAAGCAGTGCTCAGTGAGGAGGCAGGCCAGACAGTGCTGGGCAGGGACAGGCATGGCCAGATAAGCTGCTGCCCTGCAGCCTGTTTGCACACAACCTGCCCCTTATACCCCCTTTTCCCTCTGTTGGCCCACACTTGTTCCCTCAAACCACTGTGATCCCTCCCTTATTTCCCTTTCGGTCCCGGCGCTAAATATCCCATAACAGGACTTCTCCACTCCCCAGTGGTCCTCACTGGCATCCCACCGTGAGTCCATGCCTCTGTAGGTGCCTCAGCCCACAAGGTGTCCTGGGGACTTGCCTGGGTGACTGTAGGCTGGCTTCTCTCCTGTGACAGCCCAGGGAAGAGACAGGGCAGGGGGCTCCGGGGGTTCCAGCTGGATATTGGGACCCCCTCGCTGTACCACCCCTCCTCCTCGTACAGCATTTCCCAGCCACATTTCACCTCCTGGGAAAGCTGCACTCCCCAGGCAGGAGACCCAGTGCAGCTGCGGGTACCTTCTCAGGGGCTCACGTCTGCATGGCTGTGGCATGCAGAGCCCCACAGCCGCGAGCCTCGGGACGGGAGCTGCAGCGTCAGAGCTACCGGAGTTACCTCATTCCTCTATCCTCCTTTCAGTTTGTGGAGACAAGCTTTCAATCACATAACCTAACGAAAACCACCAGAATTATATGCCTAAAACATAACGCAAACATGAATTTACAAGTATTTCTGCCACGATCACCCAAGCTAAAAATGTAACTGGAAACGCTGCTCTGCCACATGCCATCCCTTTCCCAATAGTGCACCTTGCAGTGTGCCCTGAAGGACATCTGCCAGCCAAAATGGACCATGCTGTGAGCATGAGGTGGAAGTTTTTCCATTTCAGAGTAAAAAAAAAAAGCTGAAGCACCTTTCTTGCTATGAAGATGTATGTGATACCTTTGCAGGGGAACTGTGTGAATGACCTGATTTTAGTATCTCGTATTTGCTGTGGTTTCCCCAAAGCATAGAGCAATTGAAACAACAAAGCTGCTAAGAAACTGAAAAACAACTTTTAGAAACCTTATGACTTGTTTTTAAACACAGATCCAAGGGTAAGGATCAGCTGCAGTTACTCACACAGTGCACTATCCACTTACGTTGCACGTTCATATTTTTTAAGAGATTCCTTCAAGGACATAGGGTTTAAAACCCTATAGTGGGGTTGATGTTAAACACATTTGCAAATGCCAGCCTTTCGCTGTAGCACAGTTTGCATGTGCATGAATATCTTCATCAATAAACCGTAGCAAAACTGTTTCTAGGTAGTTTGCATGCACAGACAGCCAGATTCAGTGTATCTGTCCTCATAATAACCTTGCATATAAAGGTCCAATGCAGTAGAATCCTGGAATAATTTAGGTTGAAAGGACTTTCTGGCGGTCCAGCCTCCTGCTCAAAGTAGATTTAACTTCAAAGCTATATCACATTGCTCTGGGTCTGTCCATTTGAGTTTTGAAAATTTCCAAGGATGGAGAATTCCCAGCCTCTCCTTTTTGTTTTGTGGTTTTTTGTTCATTTGGTTTGTTTCTTTGTTTTCATTCAACATATGAAGCTGGAATTTCTCTTGATGCAGTTTGACTGTTGTCCTTTCCTCCCAGGAAGAGTCCAAGTCTTCTCCCTGTATGCCCACCCATAAGTGTGGAAGACCACAGCTTAACCACCCACTTTTACCTTCTCTTCTACAGGCAGAACAGCTCCAGCTCTTCATAGGTCACTTGCCCCAGCCTCATCACCATCCTCTAGCCCCTCCACTGGACTTTATTGGCATCTCTTGTACCAACAGAGCCCAAATTGTACACAGTGCTTCAGGTCTCGCAGGGAAGGGGATATTAGGGAAAGAACTGCTTCCCTCAGCCTGTTGGCTACATGAGCATAGTCAGCAGGCTGACTCAACTCTTCAAAGCTTTCACCCTTTGGAGCTGCCCACAGGCCTTTTTCTGCAAAACTGCTTTTTACCCAGCTCATCTGTCCACAATTTGGCTACATAGATGCTTCGGGAGGCTTCGGCTAAAGCCAAAGAAAATGACAACCACTATTGCCTCCAAAGCCAATTACTTCACGACAGAAGGTGATCACATTGATCAGGCAGAATTTGCCCTTCATAAACCCATGTTGGCTGTTCTCTGTCACTTTATTTTCTTTCATGTACTTAGAAGTGGCTACCATGAGGATTTGCATCAGATGTCCCAGGGACTGAAGCAAGGCCGACTGGTCTGTAGCTTGCGGGATCCTCTTTCTCACCTTTTTAAAAGGTTGATGTAGCATTTTCCATTTTCAAGTCATCAGGAATGTCCCTTGATCACCATGACCTTTCAAAGAGGCTTGAGAACAGACATTGCCAGTAAAGACAGAGGTGAAGAAGAAACAGTAACTATTTGTTTTCTTTACATTCATCACCTGGTCACCCACTCCATTCAGCAGCAGGTCCACATTTTCTTTCATCTTCCTTTTACTGATGTCCCACTTGCAGAAACCTTTCTTGCTGCCTTCACATCCCTTGCTAGTTTCAGCTCCAGTCAACCTTTGATGTCCCTTGTACCATTCCTGTACACCTGTGCAGTTCCATAGTCATCCCTAGTAGCCCATCCACACATCTATCTACCATACAGTTTTCTGCATTTGAGCTCAGCCAGTAGATTCTCAGTCAGCCAATCTGTCCTCCTGCTATGCCAATGCATTGTTTTGCATAGTGGAAGGAATCCTTTTGAAAGACAACCAGCTCTGGCCCTTGTACCCCTCAGGGCAGCCTCCTATAGGCTCCTGCCAAACAGAACCCTGAACATGATAAGAGTTCACTTCCCTGAGGTTCATGACTACTACTCTGCTATTTGTCTTCCACTGTGCCCTCAGGGGTTTTAACTCTGTCATCTCACGGTCATTATAGCCAGGGTTGCCATTGACTATTGCATCTGAGCACTTCTTCCTTACTCCCGGGCAACAGGTCTAGACTAACCATCCCCCTTTTCCTGACCAGCACCCAAGTAAGAGATGATCCCTGACACACTCTTAAGTCTCCCAGCTTGTGTTCTGCCATGTTGCTCTTCCCGCAAAACAGAAGTGGTTAAAAATCCCCATGAAAACCACAGCATGCAACCAGGAGACTTCTTCAAATTGTTTAAGGCAGGCTTCATTCTCTTCCTTTTCTTGATCTAGAGGTCCACTGCAGGTGCCTACCACAATATCCTCTTTGTTGGCCTCCCCTTTCGCCATGATGACAAACTCTTTGCAGGCCTGTCATCAGGGCTTTTTCTATTCCATTTATGCTCTGCACATTCAGAGTACTCCTCTGTGGACCTCTCATCCTCCATTTCTCTTTATGCCTGTCCATCCATTGTAGCACTCCAGGAGTGCAAGCTATTCCGCCGTGTTCCTGCCATCTCAGCAATGTCACAGCTTTGTGACTGCGCAGACTTCCTCTTTCTCTTGTTTATTCTGTTGCACATTTGTTTGAGGAAAAGGACCTCAGCTGATCCCAGTCACATTGACTTCTTGCAGAGAGGGATGTTACTCCCTCCTTCTCGTGTGTGCTCCCTTCAACTCCCACATACCCACAGGCTTTGGTCTCCACTGTGGGAACGGCAGGACATGTGGTTCCACATCCAACTCCACACCCAACAAACCAAGTTTAAACTCTTCACAAGGTTAGCAACCCTGTCAGCAAAGACAATAATCTTCATCGGGTGCATCCTGTCTTTTCCTAGCAGGCCTCGTTCCTGAAAGAGGGTCCTATTGCCACACAAAAAACCAAGCCCTGCCCATGACACCAGTAACATACTAGAGGTGGGTTCAGGCAAGGAACAAACAACTATGGTGGGCAAGGAGGTGCCTTCATCCCTTTGAAGAAGGAAGTCCCTGATTACTCTTACCTCTCACTTCCTCTCCACCTCCCTGGCTCCAACAGCATGGCTAGATGCATCCCCCAAATAAACTCCCTTTCTTGTTGTCAGGGCTCTACAGATCTCTCAGTAAGCATCTGCAGAAGAAAAAAAAAAAAAACCAAACATTTTTTCCTCCATGGGAATCCCAGCCCTTCCCTGGTTAAAAATTGCCTCTGGCCTTCCTCTCCTTCCATGCAATGGGGAATTTGGGTTCTTGCTTTTACAATGGCCACAAAGTACCTTTGCCTTCCTGTTGGCATTCCTGATGCCACCCAGCCTGCTTCACCTGGCAGGTCAGTGGCCTGACCAGAGCACAGCTCCTGCAGGTGAGGCTACTGTCACCCTCAACCTCAGAGAAGCTCCAGGCACTCCCTGCAGCCTGCATCTGGACAGCCACATCCTCCCTAGGGTTATGTTTGGGTTGAGGTCTCCAGTATGCTGTGGCAGTTGTTCTGGCTAGTGCTCAAGGACTGTGGCTTGTCATCATCACCACCGTGTGATCTACTGGTCTCAAGGACCATCTATGCCCTTGCTGTTCACCCTCTTCCACTGACTCCCTCCTGTTTGCACAGGCTGGTCACAGCAGTCCTCAGGCATTAGGAAAGAAGATGAACACAAGCCTGCTCTGCCCCTCCATACCCAGCAGGCAGCTTCTCAGTCTCTCAGTTCTCAGCTGCATTTCTCCCACCCTCTGAGCTGCAGCACCTCCACGCAGGCAGCTTCCTCAGGCACCAAACAGGACACAGACACCCAACACGCACCTGCTTCGGCCCCTCTGGGTTTCCTGCTCAGGATGCAACTCCTCATGCTGCTTCTTGTTCCCAGCTGCAGTTTATTCAGCTCATAAACATCAGGTCCCTCTTCTGCACTGTGCTTACATAGCTCTAAAAAGCCTTTTCAAGTAGCTTACAAAGCTTTCTATTCCCTTATGCTGAACACCACACTTAGGCAAAAAGCCCTCAACTATAAAGGCAAACATTCAGTTCACTGAACAAAGCAAGTGTTCCCCAAAATATCCTTTTAATCATATGCTCAACTTTGATGCGATGTCTATAGTACTCCTTAACTACAGCACCAAGACAACACTGGAAGACTGCACTAGTAAAAAAGAATGAAGTTCCATCCTCCTACTGTACTTGAATGCTCACTATTCAATTTATTGACCATTTTTCCCCAAAAGGTACGAAGGACTTTGTTGACTGAGGCGATTCATTTCAAGGCTTAGGAGATAATATTTTGCAGCACTTCTTTGAACAGCAAGGTATATACTTATAGTTTGCCTTCCAAAATATTCAAAAGAATAAATTATTTGGAAAAAGTTACATAAGAAGTTTAGAACTGTGACTGACTTTAAAAGACATTACGGACATGCTTATAAGAAGTTATATATTGTACACGCAAGGACAATTAAATGTGTTTTTCCTGTTATCCTGTATTAGAGAGAAAAAAAAATTACAGCAGCAACGAATTTTAGTACCTCAGCAGCCCAAAACTAGAAATTGTACACTAGAGCTGATTGGGCTTTGGAGCTTTATATTTTGGGTTTTTTCTCATTTTTATTAGGAGAATGTAGTACTCGTCATGATACATAAACAAAAGGATTGACACTTCTTGATGTTCATTGCAGTTTCATCAGAGGTTCAGTCTGTACCTTGAATAGCCCAGTTCCTTTTTTTTCTGTAGTAGTAGTAATCAAGACAGTCATGTTGCAAGTTATGTATTTGTAATGAAAAATGTCAAACCAAGACCAAACAAAAAAAATGCATCTGGCATTTCCTGAAATGAACACAAAGCACTGTAGTCATCTTGCAGAGTTTTAATTCCTGCAGCATAGACAATACTAAAACTAAAAGTTTGTTAGTTTTTATCTACAACTGAACTGAACCATCAAAGGCTGCATTCTTTCCTGAAAAGACACCTGGGCTTTGTAGAATGCATTTCATCCGTGAAAATTACTATGCTAAAAAGCAAACAAAGAAGTAAAACCTTTTGTTGTCATCAATCATCCTGTCAGTTACAGAAATGTTTTAAGTTGCCCCAAGAGCTAGATACACTCCCTAAATAAGGACCATATTGTCAAAACAGTCTACAGCCCAGAGTGGTTTTATTACAGCTGGGGAAAACATCACTTACAAGGAAATATTGGATCAGATGTGCTGTGGTTTCTCACTTAGTTTAAAAAAAACTTAAAAAAAAAAAAGAAAGAAAGAAAGAGTGGAATGCAGTAACTTCACTACAAAAAAAACCAAAGGAGACAGGTATAATTTTTGTAATCCTTCCTTGTTATCACAGCTATATTAATGGTATGGAACTATCAGCCATACCTCAGTCCTTAATTTTCTCACTTCTGGAAATCACAGGATTTGTTAAATTACAGAGCCTAAGTGTTTAACAAAAAAGCATGTTCCTAACCAGACCTAGTTGGTACAGAACTGCACAGAGCAGTCGTTAAGTGCCCCCTCAGACACTTCTTTGTTCACAGAGATGCCTGGGAAAAGGCAGAACCAACCCAGAAGAACACTTAGGAACATTCCATCTTTAAGATATCTCTGGTTGTTAATTCTAACAGACAGATGAGGTTGAGTATTCAACTGCTTTAGGTCCTTTAGGGAAGAGCTTAACGTAAAATACCAAACAATACAGTTTGACATGTACAGAAAAACAAGCATTCAAGAGACCTCAGCTTGTGAGTCACATTTAAGTAACTCTAACAATGGTAAACAAGCCAAAATTTTGCCAATCAAGACTGGATTTTTTTTCCCCACTTTGTCTGTTGAATCATAATTTATCTGACAACTCAGACTGATACCCAGTAACCCCATTCAGTCTCATCTTAATTAGACTTTAGGATTCACCATCAGGAAATGCAAGATCCTTTGCACCTAGAAGAACCCTGAGCATGCATACATTCTCCATTGCAGACTGGACTAACTCCAAAAAAAACATCTTTCAAGAAAACCCCCAAAACCCACAGAGCTTCCTGAACTTCCTAAATGTTAAGATTTTTGATTGAAGAAATTTCAAAAACACGATTTAGCCAGCACAGTAGCTTTATTTTGCAATTTGAATTATTATACACAATTCAGTAAGAACCCACAGGAGGAACAGCATGGAAACTTACCACTTTTTGGCTTTTCCTTAAATTAGAGCCAAACTGTGAGGTCTCCAATTAACCCCCGAGGTAAGAGAACAACACTTTGCTGTTAACAAGAGTCATGTTAACAAACAAAACACGTAATTAGGTATTTAAAAGGCCACATCTTCAAATGCAATTAGAAATAATTTAATAAATTTTTTGCTTCTTTTGGTATGATAAATTGCCACATATCCTACCAGTAACAGAACATCCTATTTTCCTAAGACATGTAAAAAAGCAAACAACACTGTCTCTACATTATTCCATACTCCTTAAAAATGAATGCCAGAAATCAATTGTTCCCAGGAATTCAAGTGGAATTTTATTTCCTTCAGACATGGTGTTGCTCTTAAAAAAAAAAAAAGTTCAAACCAAACCTTTCATACATAGTAACTTGAGGCACAGGTTCCCCCATACTTAAAGGATTTTTTTTTCCCCCTACACAAGATGTATCATATGTTACACCATCATTGCTATTTGAAGTCTATGGCACATTGATTTTTTGGGGGGTAAAAAAAAAAATTCTCTTCTGTGTTTAGTTGCTACAGTATGGCACAAAGTTAGACATCAACACCATGACTAAATATTCTGATTTTTTTCTGCTGGCTATTTTGGGGTGCACATAAGTTAAAGGCACGCTTTTCCCCTCTTCTCTCAAATTATTTATGTACTGTACAAGCCTAATTTTGCAGGACTTTTCCATGCCTGCTGGCCCAGTGCAAAAGGAGATTTAAGTCAGCATCCAACACTAGTAGCAGCTCTATATGCTTAACCAATGGCTTTAGTCTAGCATGCTACTTCCACTGTGGTGACCATCGATGAGAGGCCAACAGTGTTCCAGAAAAAAATTACAAAGCCTAAAAAAAAAAAAATTAAGTTATTTATATTCAGTTACATGTATATTTTCCAAATGTGTTCACGATGTTCAAAAAGTGCACATTTTTAAGTCTTGTTTCAGTATTACAAATGTCCATGACCTATATATTATAGCAGCGCCATGTACAACAGTATCGTTAAAGAACTGTCAATGATTCCATTACTGACCCTGTTTTGCAAAAGTGTAATTGAAAACACAAGAATTTGCTCTTAGCTAGAACTTAGTGTCCATAATGTCTTCGGTATGGTATTTTAAAATATTTGGATTTAATTCTGTACAGCAGTCAGAATCTGAAGAACAAAAGGTTAGTGGTTTCACTTTTTGGCGCTCATTTTTACGTAACAAGGATTTTCTAGAATGAAAGTGATCTTACAGCACATGAAGAGCCCTCGATAATAAAAGCTCCACAAACCATTACCGCACTGTTAAAAACTTATCAAAAACCAATAGGATTTTGCTAATGATTTGTGGATTGTTACAAAATTACTTTTCGTGATTCAACAACAGATAACATTAATGGAATTATCATACATAAAAAACAGCTTAGGTCTTCACATCAGTTTGACAAACATATTTAAACAAGAATATTCCGACTTGAGACTAGTGCTAGATTTAGCTCCTAAATTTAGCTATATTTTTGAGAGCTTGATAGGCCTTTTTTTTTAAAAAAAAAAAAAATCCAACTTTCAGAAGAGTCTGAAAACAGCAGTTTCAAGTAAGTCTGGAGCAATTAGATATTGTGGCTAGAGTGACTATAAATATGTACTACATGCTTGACAAAATTGTGTCAAGAGAAGTGCGAGGTGAACCACTACCTCTGAAAGTTCTTGCTTTGGTTATCTTAAAAAAAAAAACCAACAGACTGCTACAGTAACAGTGCAAGTTCATTACAGAGCCACAAGCCTCTCTGTAGATGTTCTCTATTAATTGGGTTTTTTTACTATGCCCACTGCCAGCAACGGACATTTTGCTTGGGAAGTCTACCTCCTGCTGTAAAAGGTTTAGCTGGACCAAATGAGGAAAATAATTCCAATATCAGACTCAAATGGGAACGCACTATTTCTTTTAGTTCTTGTTAAGAATATTTAAAAGCCTTCTCCACCCACAGTCTTTTTGAAACACAAGGCACAAATAGGGAGTGGACATTCCAGCAAAAAGTGATTGTCTGAAATTAAGAGTCCACAGCAGTCTTCTAGTCCAGCACAATGAAACATTTTTGCTGTCCAATTCTATGCCACATCTTCTAGATAGTCTGCAACATCACTTAATTGAGAAATGGTAAGGTCTTGCGTGATGCCTTCAAGCTAGAAAATAAATGAAATAAACTCAGAAGTCATAGAAACAGTAAGTATTATTTCTTATATAGTCCTTAATATAGTATCGCATCCTTTTGGCCTCAAGTTCTTTCAGTGAAATTTCAACTCCTTTAAGAGATGCTCAGACAGATCTTGAGATAGAGGGATAAGACATCTCTATGCTGGATACTAAACCAGTCTTAAAAACAGTTTCAATGCCTAGACAGAGACAGTGAATTGTGCTACCGAACAATTGCAGGGCTTTTGTTCTGTTTCTTTAATCAGTATAGTACCTTAGTAGGAATACCAGGTGTAAAATGCCATGATAATGGCACATTCCTTCATGGAAGGATAAAAAAAAAAAGTCAAGACAAGATCAGATGAATGTAAAGAACAATTTTAAAAGAAACATACTTTATCACTGGCATTCGACTCTTCTGTTTCCACCGAAATTTCATCTATTTCTTCACCAATACTGATATCACTTTTTTCTGAGCGATGACTAGTACTAAAAAGAAAACCATAAACATAGAAAACATAGAAAAGACTTTCTTTCCAAACATCCACATATTACATTTACCTTCCATTTATATCTCACATTTGATTTGTATTTCACTTCCCAGCAAGTTAAACATGAACTTAAAACCCTGTAACTACTAAAGGCTTTCTACCTCGATGAAGCCATAAAAAATACTGATAAATACTTAGCCCTCAATCCTGCAGTTTATAAAACCAATACCTTCACATCATAAGGATGAGGCTGTTAAATATTCACTACTGACTACTCATGATTTATTTCTAGTTGAATATTTCAGTATACACCATATTCATTGTCTAATAGTATTAAAGTGTTAAAACATTGCTAAGTTCATGGTTCAAGAAAAAACCCTTCCACAGAAAAACTAACAACTTGTCATCTAAAAGTCAGCACCAGGTTTTTAAGGAACTCATTACCCCTAAACAAAAGGGATTTTTTTTAAAGTTTGTAATTATATATAATAAAACATCAAACTCAGGTTTAAAGGAATTCAGAGATACTGCCAGATTCTAGCAACTGACTAGCTGAAATGTTATGAAATAATTCAAATACGCCAGGGGATATGTTAATAATGTATTAAATACTGTGCTACTGCAATATCATCCTTCTCTTACCTGTTGAAGTCATCAGCATATTCATCGTCATCTCCATTTCCTAAATAATTTTTAAAAGGTATTAATCAAAGAAGTTCTCTCTTCGGGAAATGCAAAAATAATCTATTCCTTCACCAAAATACATGGTTTGAGAACCAGCAAAAGTGGTAGTAGGTTACATCACAAGTTAGGAAGAAAAACTGAGTTTGCAATTAATCTCAATCTCATTTACATAAACTGTTTTGAAACTGAACATATATTTTCAGGACGTTGACAACATCACTGAAGACAAAAATTTATATACCCGGTAGCTCTATTTTGAGAGAGCGCTGATAATTCTTGTATCATATTATTTTCACGCTGTTTCTAAAGCTTACAAGACAACTTTCAAAGGTGAAGAAGGCAAGTAAATATGCCACCAAAAAACAGTAAGACTTGTCTGGCTATCTTTTTCTGCAAATATAAACCTCCTCTTTTCTTAGAAACCTAGACCACAAAATTTATCACTTGACATTAGCAAAAATACACACAGAATGAATGCGATTTTTGCTGCATGTGTACTATACTAATCCACACATAAGACATCAGCTTTCTCTTTTCTGTATTCCCCTAGATCAGATCTTGCTCTTAACTCCAGTAAGATTCACGATGGTGTTAAAGAGTGAGAGAGGTAAAAGCTGAAGATTTTAGTTTAATACATGCATTTCAGTTTCTCAGATTCCTCTGAGAAGCTGGGCCAGAACTTAGAGTTAAAAACATCAGATCTTACTCATGTTTAACAGTTAACTTGCCTAATTCTAGCGAACCCAGTTTTGCATTCACCAACCGCAGGTCTTTCAAAACAGAGTTTCTATTCAAACCTGTAACAACACAAAAGCATTATATCAGAAATCTGACTTGTGAGTAATAAGATCCTACTTAAATGTACCCATCAACCACTTATAACAGGTGCTCTTTTCATAGAACAGTTTGGGTTGGAATGGACCTTCCAAGGTCATCTAGTCCACCCCAGCGCAGTAAGCAGGGACATCTTCAACTAGATCAGCCCCATCCAGCCTGGCCTTGAATGTCTGCAGTTGCACCTCTCTGGGCAACTTGTTCAAGTGTTTAACCACCTTCATTGTAAAAAAAACTTCTTATATCTAGTCTAGATCTCCCCTCTTTTAGTTTAAAATTGTTAACCCTTGGTCCTATTGCAACAGGCCCTTCTAAAATGTTTGTCCCCATCTTTCTTGTAAGCCCCCTTTTAAGTACTGAAATGCCACAATAAGGTCTCCCCGGAGCCTTTTCTTCTCCACATTGAACCATCCCAACTCTCTCAGCCTGTCCTCACAGGAGAGGTGTTCCAGCCTTCTGATCACTTTTGTGGCCTCCTCTGGAGCCCCTCCAACAGGTCCATGTCTTTCCTGTACTGAGGGCTCCAGAGCTGGACACAGTACTCCAGGTGGGGTCTCACCAGATCAGAGTAAAGGGGTAGAATCACCTCCCTCGATGTGACGGCCAAAGTTTCTTTTGATACAGCCCAGAATACAGTTGGGTCTCTTGGCTGTGAGTGCACATTGTCATGTCCAGCTTTTGATCCACCAGTAGCCCCAAGTCCTTCTCTGCAAAGCTGCTCTCAGTCCCTTCATCCCCCAGCTGGTACTGATGCTGGGGGTTGCCCCAACCTAAGTACAATAACCTTATATAATTTTATAGTATTGTATGGTAATATTACATCCAATTTTCATCTCTGAACTCTGTTAATACTTAAAAACTTTAGCAGCAAACAGGCACAATCTCCCAGTATTCAGGATCAGATTCTACAACATGAAAGCAAATATCTCTAAATAATTTATGCAAATAATGTAAGATAATAAAAATAAGTTAATTTAGGTTAAAAACTGAGCAGTAGAATTTTATACTACTATAAGCTGCTTTACACACACACACACACAAAAAGAAGTGCAGTGAAGTATTTAATGCTCTAAAACATAAGATGCCCCAATAGTAGCACGATATATCAAAACCAGTATGCAATAAGTGAAAAAAGCATTACTATGAAGCACATCACGACCACGAGGGGGCCACATACGGTCTACTTAATCACATTTGCATCCGAACATGTACCTCATTAATTACATTACAGGAAATATCTCCTACATTCATCAAAACACAAAAACATGTGAAAACTTACTATCTGGCTCCTTTAGTGAAGGCGCGCCTGTCAGGGAGCTTAACCCACTTTTTAGAGGTGGTACATCAGAAAGGGATGCTAGACCTCCTGCTTTATTAGCTTCAGTTTTCCTGAAACAAACCAAATAAATAAGTACTTCACAGAGCTGTAAAATGTGCACGGTGACTTTATTTTCTGTTATTTAAATTGTCATAAAACTAAACCAGCAATATTTACAGCAAAAAGAGCAAGGGGAAAGGACTATTCATTCTGCAATCTTAAAAACAGGAGGCAGTTTATGTCTTGCTTGATGCTTGTGCCAATTCGGTAAGAAAGTCACTTTCTCACCTATGCAAAGACTTCTGCCTGCCTTCTTTCACAGACAGAGCTCCTGCACCTTCAGCAGCATCACTATTTTTATCAAGGAGCCTTTCATTATCCCCACATGTAAATGCAGCCAAAAGAAGATAGATTCAGGTATAAATCAGTATTTAAACTGTTTGTTTTAAAACTGAAAGAGAAACTACTCATACTAAGAGCAGCCAGTTCACTAAATGAAAACATCCCAGTCATTGCAAGATAGACCTCATCATTACAGGTAAAGTTTACTTGCCTAATATCTATTCCATTCATATATTTAAAGTGTTGAGTTCAAACACTACTTCCAAGTAAATGGTAAAGAAACACTATTAAAAAGGTCGAGATTTTCACATTTAGCATTACCAGAACTGTTTGTTACTATGATTCTATTGCTATTAGCAATGGACAACATTTGAATCATTCGTTATATTTATAGCATCATGCATACCATCATATATTAAAACACCTCAAAATTTTGAACAAGGGGTCAGAGATCTAGGGGCAATGAAAGCTTGCATCATCTCTTACTCTGTCCTTAGTAACCGCTTTCTCCCTTCCTCTCTAACGCACCCTTCTTACAGGAGTGGGAGAAACTCCCATAAGGAATTTACCTTTTTGCAAACCAAGCAACCCTGGCACCTCTCCTTACTCATCACCTGGGAGTCAGCACATCAGCACAACATACCACAAAGGGATTTCACCTGAACAATATGTTCTTTTTACTCCTCTAGAGGAGCTGTCAGGAGGGTAGAAGCAAAAGACTCAGAGACAGCTCAGTTACAATTGGTTGCTAGCTCATTCATTAGTAACATACTCAACAAACTCTATTATGGAAAATTACTATAATATCTACATCACAATAACATTATAAGGTACAAATTACTACTTGGTGGACTGTGACTGTACTACAGACACATAATTTGGAACCAACTTTTTCTGTAGGGAGTTTCTCTACTCTTCTCTTCCTTATTTTACTGAATAATTAAGAGTCTTTTTCTTGGATAGTCTTTTTAAAGAAATCCAATTTACCCAATTTCAAAGTGAATTTCCCTTCTTGTCATATGAAAAATGCTCAAACAATAATTAATAAATATTATTATTATTCATAAGTTTTTCCAGCCTTTTCTAGTTTTCTCAACTTATTATTTAAACCTATTTTATGGCAACACAACCACCTGCTACCATGGTTAGACTTTGGTTAAAGGCTAATTAAATGAACCCTTGAGTAAGGAGGAGTAAATGCACTCAGGTGCAGTTTTAATCTTGATATTTCCAATTTAAAAAAATAAAAGAAATAGCATAGTAGGGTTATTTGTAACACAGTATTTTTCAGAGAAAAATCGCTTTTCTTTGAGGAAAAAACTTCTGCTCCAACTAAATACATCCAGCAAAAGCTGTATTATAAATAATCTTTCTCAAATAGCTAATTTACTACAAATAGACCTAGTTTACTTGGTGTTGCTGCCTTATGCTGTACCAGAATGATCCCATTCCAAGAGTAAGCATTTACTGTGGCAATAATTCAAAGAGTTGATACTGCTCTGCCTGCTAGAGGAAAAGCCAACATTAGAGAAGCTACTGTCAAACTGATTTGCAAATGCTTCCGCATCCTCTTCTTGTAATCTCCACTAAGCCAGAGAAATTCTCCAATTACTGGAGCACAGTGAAAGAACACCATGAAATGATCTTGCAGCATTTCTCAATAGAAATATTTAAGCTAAGATTTGAGATAACTTGACATGATAACACAAAGATAAGTTTTTCAGTTTTATAAGAAAGCCGTTGTATAGTTCAGTCACTAGTTCTTGTTTCAAATTGTATTTTTCAGTCACACTCCATAGATGAACAACAAAAAATGCCCTTTAGAAGCATCTGCAAAATTGGCATATACAGAAATAACATTTGACAGAAAACACAGAACCGCACACAAAAGATGCTGCAATGTGAAGAGGAAACCCTCCGCTGTGAGAAAACTTTTTGTACTCTCATGTCCTGGTTTCAGCTGGGATAGAGTTAATTTTCTTCCTAGTAGCTGGTATAGTGCTCTGGTTTACATTTTAGAATGAGAATAATGTTGATAACACATGGATGTTTTAGTTGTTGCTAGGTAGTAAAGGACTTCTCAGCTTCTCATGCTGTGCCAGGTGCACAAGAAGCTGGGAGTAGGCACAGCCAGGACAGCTGATCCCAACTGACCAAAGCGATATTCCTCACCATTTGACATCATGCTCAGCATATAAAGCTGTAGGAAGAAGAAGAAGGGGACATTTGGAGTAATGGCATTTGTCTTCCAAGTAATGGTTATGTGTGAAGGAGCCCTGCTTTCCAGGAGATGGCTGAACACCTGCCTGCCCATGGGAAGTAGTAAATGAATCCCTTGTTCTGCTTTGCTGCATGTGCAGCTTTTGCTTTACATATTAAATGATCTTTATCTCAACCCACAAGTTTTTTCACTTGTACTCTGACTCTCTACCTCATCTCATCAGGGGAAACAGGTGAGCAGCTGTGTGGTGCTTAGTCAGCAGCTGGGGCTAAATCACAACATCACAGTTTATGGAGCCAGTTTACACATTCACCAGATTTTTTTGTACTCCTTACAGATATCTGAAGCACTATCCCTGTCATTGTCCACTTCCTTTTGTACTGATCACCACTGCAGCTCTGCTGCAAGAAGAAACACTGATGTCTGTGCCTCATACATGTTCATTCCAGCTGGGGACCACCTTACATAGTCTGATGCACCTTACAGTGATACAGGTTTTTCACTCATGGTACATCCAAGAGATGCCAGATGACACTGTGCATTTCAGAGAACAGAATCACAGAAATGCACGTTTCAGAAATAAAATGTTACAGATCTCAACACTTGCATTTAGAAGCGCCAGTAACCAAACATCAGCTAGCTCTCAAAGGCCTGCAAGCGTATTGAGGACAAAATAAAACCGTATTAAGTAGAACATCCACATTACTTACCAGCCATAAGTTCTTTCTGGTTTGGGTATAGGATCATCAAAAAAAGAATCTCCCTCTACATCATCTTCATCCACACCTGGATCACTTTTTTCTTTGGTATTTAAGTCTTTGTTTTCTAGTTGAGGATCTAGTTTTGTTTCATTAGGCAGAAAATGAATGCTTCTTTTGCTTGCTTCTCCTGATGAGACACTTTCATCACTTTGAGTGGTTTCAGAAGCCTTGAAAGATAAAGAAAAAACCCCTCACTGAAAGTAATAAGTAATTTATCTATCTTGAAGAAAACCCATATAAACCAGGTTTATGTCTTGTAATACTGCAAGGTGGTAATATAAACATACAACATACAATATACACCTACCATCACTTTATAAAAAATTCACTCAAATTAATAGTACTTCTTAGGAATGTATTAGTATCATCAGCAATCACACTAGAGAAAAATGTCATTTTATTACTTTAGAAAGTAAGTGTGCTTTATTGTTGCTGCCTTTAAAAAAAATTGTTCCATCCTCTGCATTGCTGTACTATCTGGATCACCTCTATTATAAAAGCAACCAGTTTTAAAAAATATTGGTCATCAAATAAAGTCTATATACAGATTGATTCTTACTTCCTAGCTTTGACTATAGGGGAGCTGGTTTGTTTTACAGTCTGAAAGATGCATGATGCCTTATAGGTATTATGTTGCAACTGGTCTATAAAAAAATATTAGTTACAGCCACAATCAATGAATTTAAACCCATGGCTATTTCTCTGACTTCCATATTAAATGGTAATCTCTGCAGTACAATATTAGGTTTTAAAGTAGCAAGCATAAGACTGCAGTTAGCGACACTTTCTCCCTCCAATATTTCTATTTCCTATCTTGGAGAAACAGAATTGTTGTTGAAAATTAAGCACTTAGTTGTACCCTTACTGGATTAAAAGAGAAATTACAACTACTTTTCTGTTCTGGGGCCTGAGAGAATGAGTTGCTGCTATCTCATTGGAGAAACTAGAGGCACAACAGTTTGCCTTTGCCTGAATTCACATATTGTAAAGTTTTCCCAAAGTGAAATAACTACTTTCAAATTGTAGTGATATATTAACCATGACTAAGGATTCAAAGACCAAGATGCCTACCTTGGGTTTCAGACTAATGGTGTTAATAAATCAGCCTGTGGTTTCACACTTGCACTTAAATAAGTGTGATTCTTTGTAGCTGCCAAGAGCTGTGGTCTTGGTCTCTCCTAGCATGCTCCCTTCTACATTACATCTGTTGGTTGCCAAGTCACAGACAAAGTCAGTTCAGCTCACAGGTTTGCTCAAAAACCACCAGAGAATCTCAAGTTTCAGTCAGGAAGTCTAGACTGTTCACCTAACTTCCACTTTGCTCCAGCTGGGACTAGCTAAAATTTCCTCCTGCTTTATTTTTACTCAATGTTGCACGGGCAGAATGTTGTCTCATCCTGCCTTTTCCAAGGAGAGAGAGGACCAGGAAAAATGAAACAAAACACTAAGAATTATAGTCCCATTAAGATTTCCAGTACTTATTCTTAGAGGCCTATGTAGTCCAACCACCAGCTGTTGCTGTTTCTATGAGGAAACATCCATACAGAAACAATTTTCTCTTGTTTCTGAGAAAAATACACTTTTGTGTAATGTCCAACCTAAAGCTCCCCTGGCACATCTTCCTGCCATTCCCTCAGGTTCTGTCATTGGTCACTAAAGAGAAGAGTTTGGTGCCTGCCCCTCCTCCTCCCCTTGTGAGGAAGCTGCAGCCACAATGAGGTCTCCATGCTCATCTGTCTCTCACTGCAATGGAATTACCATTTGCTTGCCATTGAAGATGGGTATAAAGAATGCAAAAAGCCTGATCATAAATTCCAACTTGTTGGAAATTATATTCTACTTGCAATCTTATCACATTAGAACAAGGACTTAAATAAAAGTGTTATCACCGCCTCAGCTGCTGCTGCATGCCCTAGGTATTCAACTCTTAACGGTCATGTTCTGACAATGCACAAAACTCTCCTTAAAAATAAAACAAACAAAACCAACCAAACAAAAAACAAATAAGCAGGAAACACGATTCAACGAATGATCTTTTACCATACTTCAATACTTCTTAGTCAGAATTAAATACTCCTGTCTGGTAGTTTCTCCAAAACTTAGACCTTAGAATCACTTTCTCATGTCCACATACTTATTGGGGATTAAGTCTATACACATTAAAAAAATGCCACTATTAACTGCACCAGTCAAAATCACTATCATTAAGCTAAAGTCAGTCAATAAGAGGAGCTTTGCATCTGTGGACTAGTATATCTAAAAACGGTTGATAGCAGCCTGAAAAAGAATTCTGACCGTCTCAACACAGAGAAGAATACAATGAACTGCAATACAGTATCACTTCTGGAAAACAGCACTAATCTTTGGAAATCATTCAGATATTATTTTTATTTTCTGCCCAGCTTGGACAGCATTATTTGAGCTGGGTACAGGAGTTCCTGCTTTGTACAGGCCAAAACAACTGTTATAAAAGAACTAAGACTGTGATTTATCCTTGTTATAACCTTAAACAACAGAAATGACTGTTACTACTCTATTATACCGCCTCTGTAGCTGAGTTTCCAGGCATGACTTAACACTCATTCTTATCAATCTAGTTTTATAATGAAACAAGTCTTAAGATACTATACTTCTCTGTGCTTATGTCTCTGCCTTCCCCTAACTAAGGTATTTTGGACTTGCTGGTCAAGTTCAACCACTGCAAAAAGGGCAGAAGTTTTAAAAAAAAACCAAAAAAACCCCACAAAAACAAACCACAAAAAACCCCACACCTGCATAACTGGATTGTAAAAAGGAATAAGATTCATAACAGAGGTTAGACCAGCCTTGAGACATGTGCATGCATATCCAGAAAAAAAACATGTATGAAAGCTGGTTTAATTTAAAAGCTACCAGAACTACTTTTTTCCTCCTCAAGTATTTTTTTCCTGAGGAAAACCCATGTAACAAACATTTAGTTCTTTTCTTTCTGACCTACTTGTTTAAAACAAACTAACTTAAAACTCAAGATGAAAGGTGGTATATGCAAGGAAGAATGGAATATTTATGACTTCTAACTCATCATCATTTCTTCTTAGCTAATCTAGAACCACTCTATGACAAAAGCAGGGGCTCAGGTATGAAGCAACAGTATTAGTAACAGTGATATTTAATCAGCATTCTGATCTTTTTAGTGTATTTGTTTTGGTTTAAAATCTGGTACCAAGCAAGAACTATCCTCTCCTAAAGGAGGTCTGAAATTATTAGAATTCCTATTCAAAGGTCAGTTACAGAAATATTAGCTTTTAAGATACCATCAACAAGCACAGCAATTAATAAAGTAACTTAATCTTGAAATGAAGCTTGCTTTCCAAATGGTACAGTTTTCTGGTTTTGCAATGGCAAAAAAACTGAAGAACGAGAAGAAAATGAAGCAGGTTCAAACTGAGCTGTAATTTTATTTTCTTTTAGCCTTACCACTCCCTCTCCGAAATGAATAAACAAACAATAAAACCTATGCAATGTTATATTTCTCAACTTTCCTTAGTGAGTTGGAAAGCTTTTAATTTATCTCCAATAATCCTGAAAAAAGCTGGTTTTACTTTTTATGTGATCAGATTATACCAATAATTTGAACAGACTTTAGTATTTGAATCAAAGTTGTTTTGCTTTGGTGTTTCTGTTCTTTTTTTAATTCTGTTTCAGGGTTTTTTTTGGTTTTGTTTTGAGGGGTATTTTGTTTAGGGGGAGGAATGGGTTTTTGTTGCTTTTTGTGTGTTGTGGTGCTTTTTAAATTGTTTGTTTGGGGCTTTTGTTTTTTGTTTGTTTTGTTTTTTTTTTGTTTTTAATGGGTGCAGTGAGTAGCTGGTTTCTTGTGGAAAAGAGGCTTAAGTGATCATGCCCCTTTCTGTGCCCTACACTTCCCCATAATTCTCAACCTGTTGATCAGATTGAGATCCTCTGGTCAAATGTAGAGGAGTTTAAGAGGACTGGAAGATGTTACTTAATACAGACTAACAGGAAGCAACAGTGAAAAGAAAGCCACAGGCCCCAACACATTGACAGTTGTACCCTAACAACTTCCCAATGCAAGCAGCAATCAGCCAGCTGCCTGATAAACAGTCAGGTTATAATAGCTCCAAGCTGTCTGTGTCTCACAGAGGCTGTGTGCGCATTGTCACCTGCCCAGTCAGAAATGTACAGGACTTTGCAGATCATTTAAATCAATGCCATCGTATCCACAGTTTCATAGGACTTCTCTTTTTTACTTGTCTTATTTCATGTATGTTATGTAGCTTTTTCATTACATATAAACAATCCTACCTTATTTTGTATAGGGTGTGTACTTGATCTTCCATCAGATGATTTTGACGTGGGGCACAGGCTGTCACTTAGAACCGGAGCCACCTAAGAAGTTTCACATAAACACTTATTAAAATATATTGATTTGTGTCATAATACCATCCAACAACAAGGCTACCATCCTCACTCACTCAGTATGCAAGCTGTGACACCATAATGCTATGTTAGGAAGTCTATGACAGCTACTTCTGAATTTAAGCTTTCATTGGGGTACCAAATGCATCTTGGGTGCAGAGAATTTTCTTTCAATCCATGTTCATGACAGAGACTAATCAAACACTACTGGTTAGATTTCATTCATATAATTAACAACTTGATTATATATTCCCTTAAAATGTTACTGTCATGACCTTCAGGTAATTCAATATTTTCATATATTTAGTTTCAAATGCATATGTTTTCAGAAAAGCTTTCAAGCTTTTAACGCAACCAATTCTAGGCTTTTCAGGTAATATTAAACTTAGAAGCACACCAAAGAAAATAGGTACAAGCAAAAGCATTGTCAAACTGCACTAGAAATCAGAAAATAAGCGACACAGTGTTTTGTTGTTTTGTGTCATTTGTCTGAGTTCACTCTGTGTTACTATGTTGTAGCAGAATATTATTAAAGAGTACTAGGGTAACATCAGAAGTAATAGAATAGTGACTATCAGCATTGTTTTCTGGTGAGTTATGTTGAAGGCATTTCCTATTATACTAACTATAGTAAAGACTTGAAACAGTGTAATACTACAACTACAGCCAAGTATTCTTAACTTCAGTTTAACTTTCATTATTGAAACAAAAAAGAAAAAAGAATTATGAAGAAAGAAATTACACGTTAACACTACTTACTTCTCCACTGCCTGAAATCTTTTTCTGCTGACATTTTCTAACAACCTCCAACAAAAGGGGACCACTCACAGTACCTTCTGCTTCTATAATTCCCAAATCTCGGGCTAAGTTTTCTCTACCATCAAGGCCATTTAGCTGGGGAAAGGAGGGAAGAAAAAAAAAGAAAATCACAACACAGAAATAACTGCCAGAAAACATATTTTGTAATATAACTACTAATGATTTTTAGTCAAAATATTGCTATTTAATAAGACCAAACAGTGATTATTTAAGACTTCCTGTTAAATGCGGACTAAAGTAATGATAACCTATTACATCATTTACTTCTGATCTGTACCTGAACCTATCACAGACCATCCAAAGTAGTTTTAAATATGCAAGTATTCATCACGAACATGCTTCAGTATTCAAGGATTTACATGGGCAAGTTACTTTAGCCTATCACATTTAAAAGTGGATCCTAGGACACCTAGCCAGTGGTTCCAGCAAATTCACAGACGATGGAGAATCTCCATTCCTCTGCATATGGAAGTACACCAACACAGGTCAACGCTTAGTTTCAGTCTGTTTCACTTTAAAAAACCCCATGGGTTTGGACATAAACAGGGATGAAAGTGACTTGATATCAGCCAAAAAAGAAGAAAGAAAGTTTTAAAAAGTGAACTTCACATTAAAGCAGAAACAGAATGCTGCAGCAAACCCAGGTTAGTTGACATAATCTCAAAATGGCAATACTGCAAAGAGCGCCAGTTCATCTTGAAACCTTATGATTTAGAGGTACTTCTTATCAAAACACTGGTCAAGCAAACACTGAAGCAAGCCACCACAAGTCAAACACACTGAAACATGGAGGATAAAGAGACAATGCAACAAACTGCTTAGAGACAGGGGCTAGCAGAGGAAGACAAAGTAAAAATCTTTTAGTGCTATATGCAACAGTCTTGGCCAACTTGCTTAACTTTGACCAAATTTCATATATGCACTGCAATAGGTGAAAAAGACTTTTACTGGAAAAAGGGGACATTTCAAAGTGCATGAGATGCTTTACAATGAGAATGAAGCTCCGAAGAGTGAGTGACAACACGACAGAAAGCATGACTCTTTCTATTTGGTAGCATGAACATGAATCTTTGTATAGATGTGTCCTAGTGCAGTAAATGCAGCTAAGGCTATTTGGCAAAGGACAAGGGTGTGTGAGATTTTCTTTGATTAAGCCCCTAAAAAGAAATATGAACTTCTGAGGAACAGAAGTCGATTAATTGATTTAACGAAGTTGGATTTTAACTATTTAAACTGATATTGAGAATAAAAATGAGTATTTGAGATGTAAAGATAAATTCTTCAGTTAAATGGAACTGTTTCAACCCCAAATTTATTATTAAAACCTTTATATCATAAAATAATAAAGGGACAAACATGATTAAAAAACCTCTGACCCAATATCTAAAGCCTAAAATCAATCAGTTGGGTTACATGATCATCATAAGTCCCTTCCAACTGAATTATTCAATCACTTTTTGTCATGTGCATTTCCACAAAGTCCTTTGTTTCACTGAAATTTCTCTCAGAATAGATTACTGACATTATTTTAATTTTCATGTAACTATACCAACTTAATACCATGATATAGTAAAACTACTGGCACAAAAGTGTTGCAGGAGTATTCTGTTGCATATACTGTTATGTGATTTCACAAAAATTAGTAGTTTGTTTATTCAGAATTAACATATTATCAAGCATTAATTTTTCATAAAGGGAATTTTCACTTGTATTAACATGCTTTCCTAGAGTAAGTGCCTTTATGGCAATAAGTACCTTTTACAGACTAAATGTTAAAAAATATTTAGAATAAACACAAGCAAATAGCTTAAACAAATCTACTATAGCTTCTGTATTCATTGCCATGCACACCAATCAATCAGCATAGCATACAAATAAAACCAGTATATCTTACTGTGCTTGATTCAGGCTGAAAAACAGCCAATGTAAAATCAAGATTGAAAAAACGTAGAAATTCTGCAACAAGACCTGCTACCAAGCGACCTAAAAAGGAAACAAGAAGAGTAAAAATACACCACACAGAAATAATTCTTACTTCAAAGATTTAACATTAACATGGCTTCAGTATGAACATCTACATTGATTCAACACTCCTACAAACATCATTTGAACATTCAGCAGACTACCACCCACATAGCTAACTTGTATACCCATTCTCTAATTTCTAACTCGGCCATCGTATCAAAATTATTTAAGTCAGCTATATTGCAGGAGCACAAATAGAGATTACTTACAAAATTCAGGTGCAAGAATATTTTTAAACTATTCAGCTGTTTTAAAGATATCATTTTGGCATTTCTTCGATGTGTGCATTCACTACTGTACCTCTACAGTAAATTTTCATGGGTTACTGTTTTTATTGGTTATAGAATGGCTCTGAGTTAGCATAATCATAACTCAAGATTAAATACTCATTTAAAAGCATTAGCCACCTCAGTTAAAAACACAACTTCAGCAATATTAACTTAAAAAATTATAGATTGACTTCTACTCTGCATGAACAGAAACATGTCATGAAGATTGTACTGTTAATAAAATATGCAAAGATTTAATCCTTTGTTCCCTATTTTTATTACTTTGGGAGGTATACTAAACAAAGAACTTACCATCTTTTGTACCCAAAAAACTTTTCAAGCTTTCATTTACCAGAGGCGTTTTGTTCTGTTGAAAAAGCAAAAAACAAACAGCAATTAACATCATCCTCATACTAGCAAGAAATTGAAAAGCACAGCAAGTTTGTGTTTTGGTGTGCACTGTTCCACAGTGATGCATGGCACATGTCATTCACTTCTTTAAAACAAACAAACCAACCAACCCCCCAAAAAACAATAACAACCAAAAAAAACAAACAAAAAACCCACCAAAACAAAAACAAATCTACCTTTGTATTAATTCTACTACCTACCAGCAAAACCTGCAGAGCCATTTACTTAAGCAAATTAAAATTGTGTCAGTATTTCTATTATAAAAAGAGCTAGAGTATTTTCACAAAAACTCTTAATAGCATGCTGATTTTTATCTACTTAATGATTAAAAAGGTGAATTAAGCAGTTAACTTTCCAAATTGCTCTTCTAATATAGTGCCAAGTTTGTTTAAGGAAATTCAGTCCCATGTTTTAAAAACCAGGAATTTACAAATAATCTAGAAAAAGTGTGGACCATGCTAATTGGTGGTTCACAAATCAATACTAATCTTCTATTAATTAAAAGACCTTCAAAGATATTATGAAAATGGTTTTTCTCCCTTGTTAGATTTGCTCTCTTCAACTTTACTTTTTAAACAGAGATAAGTCAATGTACTATATTTGGGTTTGCCGATATTGTTCAGGGATTTTTCAAACCAAATTCTAAATGCCATTCCTATCATATCAAAATATCCTGCGTAAGAACCTAACTCAAATAAAAGGATCTGTTATGGGTATTTATCACTATAGTAGTAAATGTTAACACCTTAAAAATAAATATCTTGCTTAATATTTAGGAAGTCAGAGTAGTGATAAATATTAACATATTTTCAGTGTCTCTAGAGCATAAAATTAAAATACTGTGATACATTTATGCCTTTTGAAAAAAGGGTGAGCTGAGATCACCTGTAGCAAATCTCTCATCAGCCCTATTACTCTCCAGATAGTCTGTGAGGTTGGTCTCTGGGTAATCTATAATACGCTGAAGCTTCCCATAAGACATGGCATTGTCCTGTTATATCACTCTTCCATTATGTCTCTTCAGCAATCTCAGATTATGAATATGGAATATAGAACCCCTTACCATAGAATAACTACTTCCCCTCCTTACTAAAGTCACAATAACGTCTGTTTCAGCTCTGCAATTTTCCAGTAAAAGCACAACCGTCTAACCAATAGAGGAATAGGACAGTTTTCCATTCTTTTTAGAAACAGAGCCTGGACATACAGCACCCTCTCCTCTCTAGTTCTAAAGAATGGAGAGACAGAGGCAACAAGGCAATGCCAGCAGTAGAAGGGGTCACAAAACTAGTGTCTGCATACCACACCAGTATTGTTACTTAAATTATGTTAGTATCACATACCTTTAATATCATTATATTATCAAGTATCAGTACATAGTCCATCTCTTAACACAAAATTCTTCCTTAAATGTAAGCAAATTGTCCTGAAGTAAGCCTACAATATCCTCATGAGAAATACCAAAACCATTAGTATACTTGGAAAGTTGCTGCATTAAATTGCTTTCACAATACAGTTGTGAAAAAAAAAAAAAAGACCTGCTATAATATTTTACATTTCAAAGGATATTATGCCAATTTGATAAAATCTTGATCAGTCAACTAGATTTTTAAAAAGTATTCCATGGAAAAGATATTTTGTTATTCTGGTCAATTGGACAAAAGCAATATAAAACCAGCAGAGAGAGACAGTTACTTAAAGCTACAGTTTCAAAAGGCTATGTAACAATTCCTATTTCTAAACATCAGGAAACACCCTGATAGTCCTGTTTTGTGTTCTTTAAGCATGACGCTCTTATGCAGCAATACATCATTTTCTCTTGTTACATTTCACAAATAGAAACTATTAAAATCATTACATTTAATTCTACAAGAAGAACTATCAGGATTCTGATTTTTTTTAAATTTATTTTTAAAGGTTTTCTTACCTCTACTTTCTCTTGTTCTTCTAATGCCAGAAAAACAGCAGCTCGCAACTCTGCCTGCCAAACAAAAAAGAAAAAAACAAAGAGCATTTCTACAAGCACTGTTTTCCCTATGCAAATAGCCAGCAAGTAGCTTAGCAGCTATTTGTTTCTCCTCAAGCAACTTGGCACTGATTGTAATCTTACATGAATGCAATTAAGACATTTAAAATTACAGGCAATGTGACTTGAGGCCAAGAAAGAAGAGTTTTAGTCTGAGAACAAGCTGGAGGAAGGGCATTTGGTAAGGGGGGTGCATTTGATACAAGATTTACCAAATTATTTCTTCATACACAAAAAGATTCCAAATTACCTGTATTAGCTCTTATTAGTTTCTTCTGAGTTAAAAATCCAGCTCTTTAAGGTAGTTTTGAAACACCTACCCTTCACATACAATTTGCTCAGGAGACATGAATAGCTCGTAATAATACATTTTTAAAATTAATGTTAAGATAATTAAATTCCTACGATTCCTTGTCAGACCACACTCAAAGAAACTGCATTTTTAAAGGAAGAGAGCATAATACCAGTCACTCAAATATTCCTGTAGTGAGGCTTTACCTAATCAATTCTGAATATCTTAATATCAAGGATTGAAATGCTTTTAAAGACTACCTTGAATATTTAAGCTTAAGCCTCATTTAATTTTATTTTAAAGATTTTTTTTAAACCCTCCAGTTTCTCTACTTCTTTCATTGAATATATCAAAAGGACAACATACATTACATTTGATGAAGTAGTTTTTGAAGTAGCCGGTAGATAACACGGCAGTAAAAAACTATAAAAGCCAGTGCTACACCGTATGCCAGTTTTCTCAAAAGCAAAGAAGAAATCAAGCTTTTAAAGGAGGACTGATTTCCATAAGATTTTTTAAGAATAAGAACAATATGAAGAGTGTCTGGATTTTCTCATGTATATTACAAAAGGTAAATAAACACGTATTTCTCTGTAACTGTTCCTTCCCACAACCAACAAAAAATCCTTCATTGGAAAAAAAAAAATAAATACTTCCTTTTAATGCATAACCCTCTTTAGGCACCTTTTTAAAGGATAAAAAGTAGTGCAAAAGAAGTTTAAAAGATTTCCCATCAAAAGAAGTGCAAAATGCTTACCACAATTGTATGCAATGGTCATACTGACATTGCAGTTACATTTTTTCAGGTGCTGGGGTACAGCATTTGATCAGCAAATCTTCTTACAACCCATTAATTTAAATATTATTATTCTTACAAAAATCAGTTTACATTTAACTTTATGACCAAGAGCTGATAATGTGTTTATTTAGTCTAATGTCACTATGAAAAACTTCAAATAGTGGCAAGGCTGACTTCGCTTTCCACTGAAGCCACAGAAATCACGTATACTTACCTAAGAAGAAGAAGAACAAAGCATTTGTGAAACAGACTGACTACTACAACTGTTCAAAACAAGATACCAGCCACTACATGTGGGTAGGGGTAAACTCCCTTAGGGGTCTTGATCATGAGACTGAAGAACAAAGTAGTTGCCATTACATAAGCTGATCCAGAGTCTGATCTGTTTGAGATTTTGGAACAATATCACAGCTGTCACTCCTTTTCACATAACTGATTGTTTGCCTGCTCCACCCCTCTAGGTCCAACTCAGTGGCTTTTAAATACAGACTGAGGTGCTTTTCTAACTCCTCTCATCTATTTAATGACACACTGTCAATTTTTCCTAGATGTTGCTATTCCCCATTCATAGCAGGTTCATCTTCTATTTCCATTAGTGCCCAATCAATATCCTTAAGGTTGGGACCTCATCACTACAGGATAATTCCAGTGGTATTTACTGCATGTCCCTTTGCTTACCTGCATCATCTAAATACCACCCTACAGACTCTCCACAGATAAGCAACCCTCCAAGTGGTCTTTCAATATTGTGAGCATCACTGTAAGTTTGAAGATAAACACTCCTGTACTATCTCCATAAGGAAGGTTTACACCATTCCAGCACCCTGACCTTCATCCTTTGAGGTGGGTACTGCTCAGACCATAGCAAGATATTCTCAAAATATCATCTGAACGAATTTAGACACAGAATCATACACCAGAATCTGTATGAGGTTAAAGCAGTAATTCTCAGATTCATGAGAAGGTAAAAAGCAACAATAACAAAGCTGAGGGCACAGGAAAAATCACCCCAATACAAGCATATGAATCATAGTACACAGTAGGATGGACAATGCCATACAGGTTTTTCAGGACCTGAGACAAGTCACTCAACAAACCGGCAACCATAGTACAAAAACTTGCATACTACACAAAAACAGGAATTAGGAAACCACAGCTCACATGCTCAATATAACCCAATTGGCTTGTGATGTTCTAATTATAATTTTATTATCACCATACTTTTCTTCGTTAACACTACGTGAGAGGTCCAAAAGGCCTATTTCATACTTATCTCCCTACTTAAACTACAGCTACACGAGCTAGAATCTTCATTGACTTCTGGAATTTAAAAAAGGATTATACACTTGAAATGCCAGAACAACACATTTTTAATAATACCGTTTTGTTGAAAAGTACGACAACTAGCCCAAAATTCAGTGGACTTCATAGTACACACACAAAGATGCTCTCACATCCATTAACCACCTCAGCTGTTGAACTGTGCCTGAAATATTAGCAATGATCATCCACCTCTTGAATACTTAAAACAGAACGCTGTGGATAAATGTCACCATCCTTGATCTGAAATCCAAACTTCATTTCTCCTATAGCTTAGAAGGGAATCCAGCAGTTCTTACACTTCCATATCTGTATAGCTCTCTACAGTACACAATAGTTATTGCTAGAAGCTTCTAACTTGAACAAGAATCCATGGAACAAATTTTTGTATTCTTTCTGACACACTACACCACAGGCTTAGAAGTAGTGAAATCCCCACTACAACACTATCTTGCCCAAACTTTCTTAATGTAGCATAGAATCATAGAATCATTTCAGTTGGAAAAGACCCTCAAGATCATTGAGTCCAATCATAACTTAACCCTGGCACTACACCGTGTCCCTATGAACCTCATCTATATGTCTTTTAAACACCTCCAGGATTGATGACTCCACCACTTCCCTGGGCAGCCTGTTCCAATGCCTGACAACCCTTTCCATGAAGAATTTTTTCCTAATATCCAATCTAAACCTTCCCTGGCGCAACTTGAGGCCATTTCCTCTTGTGCTATCACTTGCTAGTTGGGAGAAGAGACCAACACCCTCCATGCTACAACCTCCTTTCAGGTAGCTGTACTCAGCAATGATGAGCATGTAGATAGCATGATTTGTTCCCTCCAGGGAGGCAGCATCCCCAGGGTTCCCAGGTTTAGCAAACCTCCAAGACACAACTCAAGCAACCCGCGTTCAAAAAGAACGTTTAAACAGCGACCCTCAAGGACTCCTGCTTGAATTTTTCAATAGGTGCTTTTTGTACGGAAGCAGAGAGAAACTCTGTCCACCCTACCCAACACCACCCGGTGGCTGAATGTTTCCAACGGGTTTGGCGGCAGCAAGAGAAGTCTTGCCGCCACACGGTATCTACGGCGGGCGAAAACGGGCGCCGAGCTCCCCGCCTGGGCGGCCTCGCCAGTCCCGCGGCCGCCGGGAAGCCCGCGGGGGGCGGTCAGGCCTCGGGCCCTCGGCTCCGCCTCGAGCACGCCCCGGCTGTACCGCGCAAGGCAGGCGCCGGACCCGGCACCCCGCCGAGCCCCAGGCCGAGCAGCCGGGAAGCACCACGGGGAAAGCAGGCGCCACCGCCAGGCCCCGACGCCGAGAGAGGGCCCCAGCCGGGAACCCACGCTGGAAACGGCAGCGACAGAGGACGAAACCCGGGAAGTCTCAGCCCGCCCTCCCCGACCTGGGCTGGGCGGTGCCGTTAACCGCCGCCAGCCGGCACTCCCCCCATCCCCGTATGCGCGGACGAGAGGCTCTCCTTCCCCCCACCTTAATCTTATTAAGCACCCCGCTGGTCTCCAGCGTCTGCACCAGCAGGTCCCGCAGCTCCGTGTCCTCCTCCGTCGCTGCGGCCGCCATCTTGTTTCTCCCTGACAACCGCCCAAACTGCGCTAGCGCTATGACGAAGCCGGCAGATTCGCCTCAGCCGCTGGGAGAGGCATCAGCCCAGCAGCAGACCCGACGAAACGAGGCGCGCTGGATCGGCAGCCGCCCTCGGTAGCGACCCGAAAGGGGACAAAGCGAGCCCGCGGCCGCCGGGCGCATCTGCCCTCCGCGGCGCCTAGAAAGTGCGGCAGCGAACCGACAGCACCGGCGCCGTGACTGGAGGGCGGGAAATTTAAAGCGGGAGCGGTGTTAACGGCTGAACGGCGCGGCCGTTCGCCACCATAGGATGCTCCTCAGTCCTTTCGTCCTTTTCTTTTTCTCCCCTTCCCGCTTAGTGCTTCCATCTTCCGTATCTGGTGGCTACAGCGGCTCTTTGTTGCCGCTCTCTTGCCCTAAAGTGGGACGGCAGGAGCACTGAAATGGGCTTCAGGAGCGAACAACCTCCTCTCCGGGGCTGAGCTCGCTCCGGCAGCGAGGAAAACGCAGCCCTGGCCCCTGACGGGGAGCAACCTCCTCAGGGTGGCGGCGGGTCCCGGGCGAGGTCTGCGCCGCCTGCTCCGCCGGGCGCAAGGGCAAGGCGGTATCCAAGAGTATTAAGAGGGCTTCAAGAGTCCTTGGTTTATAATAAGCTAAAAGCGTAGGGCGGTGTCATTGGTGTGCGAGGCTCCAACATTGTTGTGCCTTAAAAAAAAAAAAAAGGTATATATAAAGCTTTGTAAGTTGTAATACTTAATTTGCAGCCCTACGTGTTGCTTTCGGGCCTTTTTTTCACATTGAACTTTCTATGACTTTTCTTGAAGACAACTGACGTGATAAAGAATATCAGAAGCTACGAATACTCAAAGTGAGCAAGAAGTCTGCCTCTTGGGTGGGGTGAGATGTTGCTGGACCTTGATTCTCAAAAATGCGCAGTAGGTGGCACTAATTCTTCAGTGATGCCCGCAAGACCATCTGTCAACCCTGGGAAGGCAGGTGACATTTGTACCGCTCTTTTATGCCGAACCCACTGAAGATACTGCTGGATGCCTGAGCCTGTTTCTCTAGCTGCCCAAAAAATACAGCACTGCATTTTGAAGTCCTGCAGTTTGGAAACGTTAGCAGTCTTTCACTTCAGTACAAAATTGTGTTAAAGTAAACCCACAACACTGGACTTCTTAAGCAAGATTAATAGTTTCCATCTTATTTTTCAAAACCCTATCAGAAGCAAATCATAAATGCAGAAACATAATGTCTGGTATTACAGTTACCATTTTTATTTGTCCACCCAATCTCCAAACTTAATGGAAAGATCTAGAAGGCACTCAGGCTTGCAACAGGATCATGAATAACTAGGCTTCAATCTTGATACTCAAGTACAATTTAAAAAACTCTGTAAAACACAGTTAACTGTTATTTGCAGTAATCATATGAGCTTTCTCTTGTTATTATGACCAAAAGAACCACCCTATCCCAGGTTACAAGCCTCTATGTGCTATCACATGTCTGACAAAAGGAATAATGAAAGTTTCTTTGGTTTACTCAAAGCTGATGGCACTTAGCTTGACACAGGGAGTATTAAGCGATCAAAGAGATCAGTACTCTGGAGTCTAAGCTGGTAAATAAGTTTTAGGCTAAGGAGAGGAAGGGAAGAACAAAGGCTGGAAAATAAACAGCAAAATAAGGGTGATATTCTTCTATCAGTCATACAAGCCTTGAAAAGGGGACAGCATAAGAAAGCTCTCCTACAGGAATAGATTGGGGTCCTGTTGTAGTAACCAGAAATGGTCATTTTTTTGTCAGTCACCCAGAGGAAATGTATTTTGTGCCAGCTCTACAGTTGATAGACACTACTTTCCCCTCCAAGCTCACTGGCACAAGGACCTAGACGCAACGGTCTGTTCGCTTACTTACACGCATTCAGCAGTTTTGGGAAGTTTTTACTGGAACCTCATAGATTATTTTCTCTCCCAAACTGCCACATATCTCTTCACAGTGTCACGGGAAACCCTGCTGCTCTTCCTGCTTGTCCAGGTCTAAATGATCACCAGGTTAGCAGTTTATAGGTATTTCAAGCTGTGAATAATTGAGATGGAGGGAAATTAGTAGCAAAGTGGAAAGATAGATAGATTGTTGGTATAAAAATTAGCAAAATAATTGGCTGAATAACAGGGTGAGCAATCCTCATATCAGTCCACAAAGCTAAATACCTATTTACACTATGGTTTTCTGTGGGATAAAATTAAATTAAATGTGTACTTTGCATTACTTTGAAGAACAATAAAACCCTTCTAAACTTTTAAAACTCAAGTTTTGTACCACTGATACTTCGTGGATGACAAGCTCAGCTTCTGAGCTATATGTTTATTTGAAAGTATTTATTAATTTTGTCAGCTGGTTCAAATCAGGCAGAAAAATGTTGTTTCTTCAATTTGATCTTCAGCAATAAATAACTCTCTGCTGACCTTTTTTTCGGAGCCAAGCATTTGGTCTCTCTCTGTACTGCACATCAACCTGCTTCCCTCATACCTCTTGTCCTCTGCCTTCCCTTTCCTTTCTTCCACTGGCCAATGGTTCTCTCTGGTTCATGTTCCTTAACTACATATCTTTTTCTTTTTTGGCCATTCTTTCAAGTTATTCCATGGCTCAGCTCCGTTATCTGCCATATCCAGTCCTGCTTTGTGTCATATTTCTGACTAAAATCCCATGGCCAGGCTTCTTTCACAGTATAAGTTCATTCACTCCTTTAGTTACCTTCCCAGCCAAATCACGCTGGTACCTTCAGGACATCCACTGTCATGGAGCCACAGCAAGGGTGGCATGAGTGGGGACTCCTTTGGTACCACCATGCATGACGGGGGCACAGCAGCACCCACTTTCAAATTTTCGCAATTCTATGTAGTGTCCAAAGGCACATGAAATGTTTGTTCAAGCGAGCAGCCATCTTGTGGAATCTGGCATTAGGTCTGTACTTTCTAGTATGTATTTGACAGATATAAATCCTTCCCCCCAAAAAAATGTTTTGGAATATACCATCATTCAAAATATGAATGTGACTTAGGTATTGGCCTTCCATGTCATCGTCCTGACAAAACCCACTCAACAAAGTGCTGAACAGAGATTGCAAAGCAAAGGAGAAAAAGAGGAAAAAAAAAAAAGTTAGTACACTCAAAAGTTAGTTCATCAGTGGAAAAACATTTGTGTTTTTGTAAAATTCATTTTAGCATTTCAGTTAACGTTGGCTTCCCGCTCTCCCATACATGTAGAATATTTCAAATCCACTCTGCAGATAACCCATTTTGAGCTCTGCAAAATGCCAGGGTATTACTTAGATAAATACTTGTTGCCTAGAGGGCAGCAAAGCATTCTAATTGTCCAACTTCCTATCCAGCACACGATGTGCTGTATCAACCTGTCTCATGTTTGAAGATGTTGCCATTTTGAATGTATGTAATTCCCAAGTCTACCTTTACGGACATCATAGAAACTCATTGCAAAAGAGAAACCAAAATTATTTTTACTGTTTGTACAGCAATGTAAACGTGACTAACATGTTACCACAGAAATAAGAAAAAGAGTTTTTCATGGGAAACTCAGTACAGCTTTTAAAAGATCCTGTAAAATTAATACTGCACTGTTAAAAATGCTGTGGCGGCATTGCTGCAGGCTGTTAACACAATTTCAATAAAATTTAAGCTTTCAAAATCATGCATGGACCAAGTCTATTGGCTTAAAATTAGGACACAGGAATAAAAATACATTCCAAAATTTTGCTTCTGCTCAGAGTATTGTAAATGACTGCCTTGTCAACATGTAATTAAGAATAAAGTCTATCTAGATTTGTTTGTTCTACTCGTGTAATGGGAATAATCAAAGCAAAACAACTCTTTGCTTTATGGAGTCAAACCTGGAAAGTCTATATCTTGACTCTTAAATCCTAATCTGAATGTAAACTGCTGGAAGCTGGACAAATGTATTCTTCTGAAGTGCTTCATATAAAATCTTCAAAGAAGATGAATCATGCCAACCTCATTTTTTAGTTTCTTTGTTTATTTTGTTTTCAGGTAACACGTTTCAGCATGTAAACATAAAAGGCTAAGATACAACTACATGTTTTCAGAAATTCTTGAGGAAAATCATATTTTCATGAAAATTTTAAAATAAACTTTTCACATGTTTTGACATTCCTTCAGTTTTCCACCAAGTTCTAGTCATAGCATGATGAGTGTTAATAGGGAGCAATCAGGAGAGGAAAGTCAATATTGAAATAAAAGACCATAGCAATTTTAATAAGAAACTCCCCAAATCAGGTCTATTATTTTTCACTACAATGCTTCTCAGATTTATGAGACCAACCTGCTCTCAGAATTAATTATACAGTTATCAAAAATTCAGTTTAACCCAGCTCATGACTGAGGCTCTAGTTCAGGAAAGCACTCCAGTACTTTTTAGTTTTATCCCAGTTCTATTCTAAGCTTGTCGGTATGTGCTCGTGTCCTAGGACTTGAGTGTGTGTAAATCTGTGGAGCCACATCCCCATAATGCAGGACACAGCTGTGGGTGATGTACTGAGTTTCAAACTGGATGGCCAGTCTGTTGACTGGGGAAATGGCTGCGGCAGATCTCATGTCTGAGTGAGGATGCTGCCACACTTCAGGAAAAGTCAAAAGTCCCAACAGCTTCCATGGCCTCTGTGCAGCTATTCACACACACTAATTTCTTCTCCTTTCATTTTGACTTACATGGTAAATTATTTCTGCCTTACTCCTAATGAACAGTCTCTTACATTGTGCATAATTCCACCAAAGTTCATGGAGGTTACCAGTGGCATAAAGTACAGCTCAAACTGACCAAAGTGCCTAAATCTTTCTTTTAATATAAACTGTCAGAACATAGGAGAAATACTAAATTCCAGGCAGTAATTTCTAAATGAAGTCTTGGCACCACTTTACATCTTATAAATCTGGATATTTACATATGCTTGTCAACAATCCCCAGTATTCTGAGTTGTATTGAGATGGCCTATCCACCAACTATTGATGAAAGATTAATGTGTTTTTGTTTCACAAATGATTATTTGAGGAAGCAGTCTTATTATGGTTGGTTTTATTCTTCAAACAGGTTGCAACAACAGCTGTTCACATTACTGAAGTAATGAACTTCTTAAGAGCAGAACATTTTCTAATCTATGCTGCTTTGGCTGAACGGAGGTAATTTTCCATGAGTTTGGTTAATGTTCTTGTTGACAGCATGATCCTCAGTTTTTTGAATGTAGTTCAAGAATAAGACAGCACCTTGGGACGGAGTTAATGTTTTCTTCAAGAAACTCCCCAGTGTTTGGGACTTAGCGTGAAGAATGTAAGAACTCACTAATGTTGATACTTACTGCTAGGGAAGCTAAGGTTGCCTCTCCGTTTCTCAAGTTTTGCAAGTAAGCAGGTGTACAATGTGGGGAGGAGTGGATCCAGGACAGCCAATTCAAGCTGGCCAACAGAAGCATTCTATATCATGAATGCCACTTTGCATATTTAAGTGGGAAGTTGCTGGGAAGCGCCCTCTTTCCTTGATGACTGCCATCCCTGAGGAGGTCCTCCTCCCGTTCCTGCTCCTGGGGCCTGGTGCAGGTACCTTCCCTGTGCCCAGCTGCTGCTCTCCACACCTTTACTGGACTTGCTGTGCTCACAGTGTCCCTCTTCTGCTGTTCATTACTGGAAGCACACATTCTAGTGGCTAAGCATTTGCTTTGTATCGTTTTTCTTTTACTATTCTTTTATTAAATCTGTTTCTATTGTGAGGCACAAGTCTTTCCTTCTCTTTCCCTTCCCTCCAGAGAAGGAAAGGTGAGTGAGCAACTGTTTTGCTGTTTAGCCACCAGCCCATCACTAAACGGCAACATAATCTTAACATAAAAAGGTTGAAAACACTGAAAGTAGAACTTGGCTTTCTCATTATAGGTGTCTGCATCTGACACAATGTTGGATTTAAAATTATTGATTTATTATCAATTTTCTTGTTTCCAGTACATAGAAAAATATTAAATGGAAAGTCTTAAGATAGTTATCCAATGTAGGTCTCCATTGTCTTTCTCATGTTCCTCAAAAACATTCTCTTTAATAATAGTGGCCATTAACATGCACATTAACATTACATTAACATTGTAATGATATTCTGACATAAAAATATGGCTTCCTTGTCCTAATATCTTAAGAGCCTACATCATTTTAGAGAAGCTTTGGCTCTCTCTTTAAAACCACCTTAATGGGAAACTTGCCTTTGGGCTTCATTTTCACAGAGCGATAAGTGTAAATTTGGCAGCCTTGGAGTGTAAATCCCTATTACACCTCAAAACAGGACTAACATTGGAGCACAAGACCTTGCAAGACATGGACAGTACGGCTCACTTTTTTCATCCCTAGTCTGCAGACAAAGATAAAATCCGAGGCTGAGAAAAACTTAGTGTCCATGTCTCCTGACTCCTCACGGGCAGTGACAATGACTTTAGTGCCAGATGGAGCAGTGACGCCCTCAGCAGCAGGAGGAGGAGAAGCAGTACTGAATACAAGAATCTGGAGAACTTCACTATTTTTAACTCTTCAAAAAAATTTCTGAAGCTTTTGATACCTCTCAGACACTGTCAGAGAAAACAGCAGATGGATCACTCGTTCCATCCGGCATGACATTTCCATGTTTCCACATAAAGGTGGGCAAAGAGATTAGTTTTGCCTCATTCTCCTTCTTAACATGTAAATGTGTAAACATAACTAAATAAATTTTACCAGTGAATAATACTGTAACTTTGAACAAAGACCTTATTACACAGACTGCAATTAATCTGTTCAAAACAAATGTTGTTTTGCTTGTGGAAGTAGATCTGCCCACATATTTCTCAAGTGCGCTAAAGGAGGATGGTTATGACATATCGCCTCTAGTTCAAAACTATACAATAGTAATTAATAATCACGCTTTGTATTTGTGATTCGTGCATCAGCAAAGAGGCCGGAATCTGTTTCATGGTTTACTGCAGCGCTACGAAAACATGAACTAAGTCCCACCTGGGATGTTTGTGACTCATCCCTTTGGGTTCCTTCTCCCTCAGAAACTTTCTACTGTTGCCAAACCTGAGTGTCACCATTTCAAACTTCCCTCATTATTTTGGAGAAGTACACCACAGACGCATGTGTCAGCATTCCTCTGTTCCCCTTACTGGACTTGCTTTAGTCAACAGCCTCCTATTTGAATAGGTTACTTAAAATACGGACTGTCCTTGTTGCACTCCTGAAGACCTCTGTGCTGCACAAGTTTTCAGCAGGAATTCCAAATAATTAAAACCTACAGTATGCTAAAGAAGAACCAACCAAAACATTAGGATGAGCAAAACCACGCACGTCAATGGTTTCCTCCGCGGCCACCCGGCGTTTCTGCCTTGCTCCGCACACCCGGGCCTGCTCCCCGGGGTACGTGGCTCCAGCGGCGTCCAGCCGCGGCTGCAGGGAAGCCGAGGAGCGCCGTCGCCCCCGAGCCCATAGTGCAGGGGATCCGCGGCGGCGGCGAGGCACCGGGCAGGCCGCGGGACACCGGCGGGCAGCCGCCACCGGAGGGAGGCGGGACCGGCGCCTTACAAGCTTGCGGGGGGGCCGGGAAGGCGGCCCTGCCCCGCTGGGTCACGGCGCTGCTCCGCCCCTCCTGCCCGCCCGCAGGTTCCTCCGAGGCGGGGGCTGTGCGAGGTCAGGTCTGCGGGGGCCTGTCGGTGCTCGCTGCTGCGCCCGGCCGCCGCCAGGGAAGTCCTGCGGAGCAGGCCGGGAGGAGCGGGCGGAAGGTAACGCGGGGCCGGCGGGTGCCGGGCAGGGCCCAGCAGCGGGGGGCTGAGCTGAGGCGAGGCGAGGTCTCGGGGCCGGGGCAGCGGAGGTCAGGCCTGAAAGTCTCTGCTCCCGCGTCCCGGCTGCTCCCTCTTCCACTCCTGACCCGCCGGTGGCTGCGCTGCGCTGGCAGCTGCTGCGCAGGAGGAAGGCAGCGCTCGGCCTGCCCGACGTGTTTCTGTGTTGAGCTTTGTTGCCTGTTGCCTCCAGTGAGATTCCTGGCTTGCACAAAGTTAGGTGGGATTTGCAGGACCGGTAGCGGCTCAAATAGTATCGGTTTCATTTCTTCTGCCTTAAATTCCCTGTGAAGCAAATCAAACGTCAGCCAAAGAAATTGCAGCATTTCTCAGAGCTGGAAAAACTGTTTACAGTTTGTACGCCTGTCATCAGCTTTGGCATCCTCCTGTCATTTACAGGCATTCCACTTCAGTTCTCTGCTCTGTTGCATTCTTTTTGATTTATAAAAATACCCTTGTAATATACTGTGATGATTGTGTATCTGGAGCAAGCGTCTTGCGTTGTCGGGAAGTTAAATCTTACGACACTGTGCTAAAAGTAGAGCAGCACGTTGGGGTGCGTGTGAGGAAAGCGAGGTGCCGCCTTGCCCAAGACTCCCCCGGGAAGGCAGTGCAAGGACAGCTCGGAGCACAGCACTGAGCTCCTGCCAGGCTTGCCCTAAAACCGCTGCTGGGCAAGGTCTGCTTTGAGTTGTACTTTGTGAGAAAGTTCTGCTAAAAAACTTGCTGTGTCAGTGGACGTGAGTATTGCATCTGAAAATCTTGAAGGGCCTTTTTGTAGTTCATTCAGCACTCAGGCATGAGAGAAATGGGTTAGCTGGGAGTGGGCTGCGGAGGTAGAAGTTGCTGAAGCTAACAACACTTAACAAATTAAACTAATCCTTCTGGCACACAGTGTTGTAACTTGGCTGTCTAACTCGTTGTGGCAGAGGTAGCATGCACTGCCTTGTTTGAGGTGGCACCTAAACCTGGGTGTTGGTTTTTGTGCTTTTAAATGCCAGGCTGGCTGCCCAAATTCTCATCTCTGGCCGTTGCTGACATTTCGGTGTGTGCAGGCTGTGCTGGTAGCTGTGGGAGCCCTCTCACTAGTGCTCAAGTGCCCTTCTGCAGCCTCTTCTCTGTTGTCTGAGTCTATGAACTAAAATGTAAGCCAGGAAATTTTATATAAATGTGAGGTTTATTGGTCATGCTAGTTGTTAAAAGCAAAAAATTAAAACAAGGCAGTAGAATACAGATAACTAATTGCTAGTGTCCAAAAGAAGCACATGCTATGTCAGCAGCCCCCTCAGGAATGGTATATCAGAATTCAAATAATAGTAAATGTGTTAAAGATTACATCACTATTTTTTACAAGTTCTCCGTAGTGCTTGCTAAGCCTGGGCAGGTCATTTTGATACCAACATTGAACTGTCTTAACACAGCTGAAAGGGACCTTGTCCTGACTTGGTTACTGAGGCACACACGTGTTGTGCATTTGTATCCAGGTATAGTAAACCAAGAGTCATCCCAAAGCTATTCATATTCTTTGGAATTTTATCTGTGAGAATGAGTTGATAGCCCAGTTACAAGTAATTATTATGTATCTGTGCTGGTTTCATTTAAGTTTTCTTCATTATGAAGTCTTTTGGAACAAATGACTTTATTTATAACTAACTTTCATAATATTAAATTCCCGTTTCTTCTTACTGGAGTATAATTGGTGTAAAATTTGTTAATCTCTTCTTTCTCATATTTGTAGAATTAGTAATCCAGTGCAATTTTTAGTAAACAGAAGCATTTTTAAAATTAAAATTAGATGTGTTTCATATGTCTTAGTTGTTAATACAGTTTTAATTTGGACGTGTATTTTCTCAAATCTGCATCACTTGAATGCTTTTCAAGTGAGACTGCTGCACTTTTCACCTCCCATCATCAGTGTCACAGATGAATTAAAGGTCAGCTTGAGTAAATCACTCAATCTGTCATTATAGTGCCATGATAGCTGCAATATTGGCTTCTAAGCTAGATCTTAGAGAGAGTTTATGTGTTGTTTATCAGCGGAAAAAATGTAATTTGTATGTAAAAGTTACAGATCGGGGGCTTTTAGATCTCACTGCCTCTGTTGTCCCTATGTTCTGGTTCCATGGTGCAAAGCAATATGCCGAATAAATCAGTACATTACACTGTTCCAATTGCAGCATTTTTTGCAGCCTCCTTCTGTCTCTGGTCATTATTTGATCAAATGTAGGAGTCCATTGAGAACAGGAGATAATTGCCTTTATGTTTTTTTGCAACTTAGTCACTGGAAAAAAAATGTTTCGTTGTGCCTGTCATCTTAAGCCATACCAGTTTGCAAAATAAATACCATAATGCTTGCTGGCGTATTTTCCTTCTGTAATCTACTTCCTTTAGAGATTTTTTCCAGACCTTTGTACATTATAGCCTTTTTTGGTGGTGATGTGTAACATTATTGTCTTTTAAGTGGTACTTTGTCCTCTCTGGAAAAATGTGCTTTTTACAGGTAGGGAAGAATCTTACATGAAGACTACTTACATCTCAGTGTTTTATCTCGGGTAGATAGTTTATCATTGCAGAAAAATAAAGTCTTGCTTGGTTGGTTCTCAGTTGAAAACAACAGTAGACAAAATCATAAACACATCTATAAGGCTGAATCTCACATCATTAATTCCTGCTGTTCAAATGATGAGACTTGAGATCACTTTAAATGCAGAACTCTTGGGGTAATTTGGTGCCTGGCAGTTAATTATTTATTTGTGATTTTTATGTTTTGTATGTTACGTGAAAATATCAATTTCTTTAATACTGAAGACACACATCTTGCTTTAGCTAGCTTTTGATAAGGATTCATTCTACATGATCGATTGCTTTTGTATACAAGTAGCACGCTCCAAATTATTTGAAATTTTTCGTGTTCATCTTGCCTTGTGAGTGAAAATGCTTCAGGCCTTTTTTGAGGAACAAGATTAGAAAATTAACATTTGCCAACTAAGTAATATCTTCTGTTAGGCCAAGCTGTTTACCTTGGGAATATATCCATTATGAATTAGGGAGACATTAACACAAGAAATAGAAGAATAGCTTAAAGCCTACAGTTTCTTCACATCTCAGCAAAACCCTGTGATAAATGCAGCTGGTTAACTGTTACTGTTGTTGCCCAAACCCCTCACCAGTTTAGAAATTTTGACCCGTTTTGCGGGCTGGGAGGCTGCCTCCCATATACGTCAGCTCTGCCGCGGCGTTTGTGGAACTGGGGGTACAGCTTGTGGAGGGGCTGCAGGCTGGGCCCAGAGCCATGCCACGGTGGTGGGAAAGTGGGCTCTTGTTTATAATGAGCTGTAGATCAGAATTACACTGAATTTCCTAAAGTTTGCCTATATGGCTGAATCAGCAATGTCTTTGCTGGTCTCAAAACAGGCTGTTCTAAGAAAGGATTAATTTTAAAACCTTCACAGAGAAAAGGACATGACTTATGTAGTGAGTGATCTTAGAAGAGGCACACAGGTTACATGCAGCGCCTCTTCTTGCAGTGCTTGTTTTAGGGTTCTCAAAGTGAGAACGTTGGAAAGTAGGTTTAGTGAGGCGTTAATAATTGCATGTAAATACATGCGCGTACATCTATTTCTGGCATCTAGGAGGTACAGTCTGAAAAGCTGTGGTATGGCTGGTGGGTACAGGAGGCAGCTGGGGTTTTTTGACCCGTGCCAACTGAAAGTCCTCCTGTTGGTGAAGGTTAAGTTGATTTGTTTTTTTTCTCTCCCTTGATTTCTAGGGTTCACAGGGTAGTAGGCAGACCATGCATGGTTTTGTAGAGGCAGTCACAGATTTATAACAAGAACAGAAACTGATCTGGTTTTAGCAGCTATTTTTTTTTAATGTCAGTTTAGTAGTCAACTGGCATTTACAGAGAATTTCATCCTTGGACATCATAATTCGCTTCTAGTGAGTTTCTAATATCAGCCTTGGTGAATCCAACATGAATATTCCTTGTTAAGCTCAAAGTTTCTTTGATGAATCACTTTGGGCATTTAAACTGAACACAAGTAGAGTGTTACAGTACATAAGGTATGGCTGCATAGAAAGTTTGTGTTCATTGGAGAGTGGCTCTGTTGGGACTGTGTGCAAGTAAAGAAAAAAAGGAAACAGTCATCTCGTCCTAGTTGCCTTTAGTTTATGAAAATTAGCATACAAGCTGTGGAATCAGACACAGCTGAGAAAGAGATCCTCATTTTACCTACGCTTGTAAATCCAGTCTGGAGCTGATATTAGCTGCTGGTTTTGAGATACTTGGTGTTTTTCTGCATTTTAACACTTGTAATTTAGTACATTGGATAAGTAACAGATTTCTTCTTTTAACACCTTTTAACAGCTATTTGATTAACAAAATGAAGCCTGCGAAGCTGCAGTACTGGATTCTGGGCTGGTTTTCTATGGCATTATGTTGCTGGTGTATTTCAGATAAATTCCCTCAAGGGTAAGTGATGCTTTAAAAAGAAATCTCTGACAGTTATCTCTTAGATGCAGAGCATAATAGTTTAACTTCTAATGAGTGTAAATTTTCTTATTTTATTATGTACTATTTTTAATATGTTATTCTTCCCTGAGGTCATTGGTAAAATGAGGCATCTACATTAACAGGAGTGGAGGTCATGCCTAAGAAAAGCTTTCCATTTATTAATATGTCAGCATGAAAAAAAGGGGTAAACTTACATTCATTGCACTTAAAAACTTTGCAGTCTTGCTTTAAATGAATCGTTTAGACTTGTGATGCAGTAATGACAAAAATCAGAAATAATTCTGGGATGTGTAACAAAAAAACTGGAATCATCCCTATGGCATGAACTGCACCGTTAACACTGTGTACCTTTTTTTATACCCTTTTTTTTCCCCTTGATATTTTCTCAGCTCAAATAATTTCAAATTCCCTTTCATACAGAATCCTGACTGGGGCTGGATCAGTGCCGAGCAGCCTTTTGGTGGTTGTTGCACTTGGCAAAATCTGGGTTTGAATACCAATGGGCCATGGGGCAACCCACACCCCAGATCACATCCTTCTGTGGTAAAGGCATAAATTCTGATTGCATTATATTAGGAAATAAAGTTTTCTCCTTCCTTTCAGTGTTTTGGCAAGAGGATGGTTAAGGGTGCTCAGTTCAGTGCTGAACTTCATGTAGTGGCTACATGGCAGCTTTTCTGGAGCTTGGGCTGTGCCTTGGCCATCATGGCAGTGCAGGCAGCTCTAGAGGCACAGGGCAGGGTAACTCGCGTCCAAAAAGGGGTACTTCAGAATAGGTTTTGAAAATGTCTTTTCTTGGATTCCAGTTCTGAGTTTAAGTTTCTAAAACTTGCTCTATTTAATAAGCAAATTTTTCTGACCTATCCTTAGCCAAAAAGTGTGTTCTAGGAGAACTTGTTTTGGCATGATTGTTGTTGCAGAAGTTCAGCTGCTCTTTCAGATACAGATGAAAGATGGTATTTTTCTAAGCAAAGTGGGCTTGTTTGTTTGCTTGTTTGTTTGTTTTTAAGCAAGGAATCTAACTGCTTTACAATATTGGGCAATTCTTCTATTCAGGTTTCCACAGCTGCAGTAAAGACCAGATAGAACTGTTAATAGTTTTCATTGTGGCTATGCCTGATCTGTTCCAGAGGTATTCTGCTAAATTATTTTAAAACCACAGATAGAGGTGAATGCTTAAGAGAAAATGTGGCCATTGCAAACTAGCAAAACCAGAGGAAAAAATTGGAAAGTGATATAATGTGAGAGTATCCATACTTCCTCAAGTTGAGAAGAATTAGCCTTCTCATATATATTTTTTTTAATATAACCTCTGGCAAGTAGTAACAAAGGACATGTGGCTGTTAGCTTCCAGAGAATAACAATTTATTTTGACAGTACTACGTACAGTGCTGTCAGTTTGAACAATTTACGGTTCTGTTTCTTTTTATTAGATTTTACCACTTGCTGTTCTATTTATTCACTTAGTGCAGTTGCTTAATAGCTAAACATATCTGCCATAGTGTCTGAACCAACAGGTTTTTTATCTCCTTCTAGTTTATCCAAAGCAAGCCTGCTCCAAAGTGTTGGAAAATGCCTCTGTAGAAGTGGCAAAGACGTGGTATAGGCTTCCAACACTTTTTGAACACACTTTTTAAGCTTTTATTTTTCTCCTCTGCACAGGAATAAGATAGTACCGATCCCTCTGCGAGTTATAGATCTCTTTATTCTAAGACTTTGAAACACAGGTGCTTTTATAAAACATGGAATATTCCTTTTTTAGTTCTTCCTTAGGTAACCTTAAGACTGTGTCACAGTTTGTTTATTAAATGTTTACAAGTGACTAAATTTATAGTAAGCATTTTAAAAAGGTAGTGTTTGAATTAGATGTCTGTAAAATGACAAAATCACCATTTTTGAGATTTATGGCTTTTACTTTTTATTCTGAAATGCTGGAGACACTTGCAAGATCAAATTGCATCTCCTGCAGTGTCAACTACATTGCTTGTGGTTGTTTGTAGTCTTTCTTTTTAGAAGAGTAATTACAGTTTCAAGAATGTTGTATACTTTCTTTTCAGTTAATATACCCATCAGGTAGAATTAGAAGATTCTTAACATCCTAAACAAAGATTTTCATTTTTATTTTTTATTTTTTAGTGATTGTTTTAAAAGCTTGCTAGCAAGCACTATCCTAAATGTAAAACATAACATGTTTCTTTCATATTTAGGAAATGGAAAGCATATGGAGATAGGATGCCAGGACTTGTGTTTGCTTAACAGTAGGGGAGGTATTGGCAGGTTTCTAAATATGTTATTTCTATGTGAGTTGTTAGTTTGATCCTGCTGTGTGTGGAGTTCTCAAGTACCGTGATAGAAGCTATAAACAACCACCAGCTCTAAAATCAATGTGTTATACCAGTAAGCATAGTGCTGCTGGGTGAAGGTGTTGCTCTTTTTAAAATGCCTGAGGAAAAATAGATTTGTCTGTCTTTCTTCAGCGACAACCAGCCGCATACCTGGAAGAAGCTGTTTCTTGCTCATCACTGGCCAGTGACTGTATGCAAGGTGAGATTTTTGTGGGTTTTTTTCTCTTATCCTGACAAAAGTAGCCTTGGACAATAAATGTTTTAAAACAGAATGAACAAAGCCCATCAAGCGTTTAGTCTTGCTAATGCCCTTATATCTTTGTAAAGGCTTTTGCCAATCTTGGTGCAGTTCTTGCTACTTTCCTGTGCTCCAGAGTAGCAGTAAACAAGACAGGGTTGTGGTGTGTTGCAGATATAATAGTCAATGTAGGATATACTGTACACTAACCTTTAATTGCTTGTTATATATTTTCTGACGTCTTGTTAGTTGTAAATTTAATCCTAGACTTTCACCAGACTGTAAGGAGACTTGCCTGCCTTGTCTGATTGAAGACAGCAGATTAGGACTTGAACATCTGCTGCACAACAGGTTTTAGCTTTGTAACGTTGGCTCCAGTGTTTTAACAAGTCATCAAATATGGATTCAGTCAAGAAAAAGAGAGCCATAAAGCTTTTACGGCAGGTATCTCTGGGCATTTCTGGTTTGAGGGGTGGGAACCAAAAATGAACCCAAACTTCCAACACATGCCTGTCAAAAGCACAACTAAGAGATGTACAAGTTATGCCTGTTTTGCTATTAAATACTTACTACCATCTGATAAGTAGAACATTTTTCCTGTGCTGAAAATACTCAAAGGCCTCTTCTTATACAGCCAAATTAAAAATATTATATACTTCAAAATGGAACATGTGGTCACATTTATGGACACAAGGATAAAGAAATCTGTGGATAATAGAGAAGCTTCAGTTTCAGGCAAATGTCTTTGGAGACAGAAAGGTCCCAGTTCTGGGAGACTTAGGGTTATTTATTACAATATTAGAGTCTTCTTTTTGTATGCTTTAGGTACTTTTTGTATTTCTCATTACTTTTTTTCTGGAAATACATATAAAAGCAGTAGCAGCAAAAGTCACATACTGCCTAATTTTTGAGGAAATGTAGATGTACTTTACATTAGTTAAATGTGGAGGGGAAGTATCAGTAACAAAACTCAGATGTGGTTGATGAACTGAGACCAAAGAGTGGCAACAGTTATGTTTTTTGTTCATTTGCCTGATTTTGAAGGGAAATAAGGGTAGATTTGATGCAATTTGTGTCTGATTTTCTGTGGAGCAAACATCACTGTTAGTGACTTCAAGCAGAGATGCTGGTGTTCAGGAGTTGGTAGTGCTTGGCAGGAGTGGGCGTTCGTAGTCAGCAGCCGTGCAAACTCCTGCTTACATGAATGAGTTGCAAACAATTAAAAAACCAAAACAAAACCGAAAACACACACACAAACCAACTGAACAAAAAACCCCTACCAACCAGTTTTCCTACTGTATATATATGTGTGTGTGTGTGTGTGTATATATATATATATACACACACATACCGGCTACTACTCTTAATTCCTGGGCAGTGAAACTGGCGGCAAAACTGGCAGTAAACTAACAAATAACCTTTATAACCGTAATTATTACCTTTATAACCTTAATTATTACCTTAGTACCTTATTACCTTAAATAACCTTTATAAGCTTACAGTGAAATTGTAATGAATAATTGACAATATTAAGCATCAGAAAATGTAGGCTTTCTTAAACTTGTGATCTTCTGTATTAAGAGATGGAAAGAAGCATTCCAAAGGAGTGAAGAAAAAGTGAAATTAAAATCTCATTAAATGACTTTTTGTCCAGTTTCACATCACTGAGTCATATGAAGAAACAGAATCTCAACTGTACTCCCGTAACAGCTTTCTTTTTGCTAATGTTAATGTAAGAAGAGTTCCCAAATTCAGCTGGGGGCTTTTTTTAGATTCTTCTTCATGTTCAGTGTATTTATATATGATTGCTGTGTTATTTCAGTGAGTAAATGTTTTCATCAATCTTCAGTTTAAAACTGTGGATACGATGTTGAAAGGAAAAAATAGCTAGGTGAAGGAAACTGCAAATCTCATTATATCATTTATGTAAAAAAACCTTTGAGACATTACTTTGTGCAAGTCCTTATTAGTCTATGCTTCCTGTATAAAGGAACCTGATTATATTAATAGGCTACTTTGCTTCATACTGTGTTCTTGATAGGTGTGTGGATGACCTACATCTTAATTTGCATATCTATGTTCAAAACTTTTTTCAGGCTTTTGAGGGCCTGAAAGGCCTTTGTTAAAATGTAGTGGGCACAGTTCAGCATGCCAGAAATTTGAGAATACACATCCCCCAGCTCTTCCTGTGCTTTTTGACCGTATGTGTTCAGCTGGTGCTTTTTAATACTGAGTGTGATCAGCACAATTAAACTGAGAAGTGTTTTGTAATCACACCTTCTAAACTAACCTATTAAAATAAACCAGTCAGTATCATGGAAGCAATAATAACTCCATGGCTTAACTACTGGCTGCTGCAGTGAAAGGCTGAAGGAGGAAGAGAGATGTTTTTCTTCATCATGTGATTAGAAATTCTGGTACTGTATAATTGACCTAAAGTGACGATGTCTTCTGCAAAGATATCCAAGCTAAATTCACAGACCTCAAGTGATTATAAATTTAATGTTCCCATAATAAATTTTCCCTGCAGTGCAATTTATTGAACTTAATGTGGCTGATTCATGTGACACTTTTAACTTTCTGATCACAAATTCATGTGCATCCTGTTAGGTGGAAATACAAGCAACTTAAGGGCAAGAAGAGGGACTTTTCCCCCTTCCTTTTTATGGAGTTGTGAAGAACTTAAAAAAGAGAAATACTATTGCAGTTTTTGTAATAATAAGATTGCAAAAAGATAGTCTTCTGTGGGTGTTTTCTTGTGAAAGGAGGAAAACCTGATGCAAGTTGATAAGGCTGTTCAGTTCCTTCTCTGTTAAGAATGGGAAGGATGATAAAGAAATGGGTACTAAACCCGGCTGTGATCTGCCTTTTACTGAACATACATGCCGATCAAATAAAAGAATTGAAGAAAAGACAACAGAAAAGGCTGATGAACAGAACAGCCTGAATTCAAGTTTGAACATGGTGTTAAGCAGCAGATCAGGTTTTTTTCCTATATGAGATAAAAGGTTTTCCTAATTTCAGGCTTTTGCGATGATTTTATAGCAAAGGCTTAAAGGAATAATAGAAACACTTTTTTTTTTTTTTTTTTTTTTTAAATAGAAGGAGTCACGTAATACAGAAAGAATTCAAGTGACTTAGGTGAGGGCAGTACGCTATTATGGTCTTGCATTAGATCAGAAAGTTCCTTAGGTAAAGGGATATGTTTATTTCTTTGTTTGTATATTAAGCCAGGTGTGTCAAAGTGAGTCTGTCTCTTGTCATAAGTTATTTTGGAACAAAAGAAAGTTGTTTCCTAAATGCCTATCTACCTCATAACTCGTAATCTATGCCTCTAACTTCTCTATGACTAAGATCTGATTTAGGTGGTTTTGTGTGTGTGTTCTGTAAGGATAAACACATGAAAGGTTTTGGCTTATCAGCTCATGCTGGAGAGGTGTTCAACAAGAAGTAAATTTGTTTTATTTCCCTACTCCCAGATTTTTTTCAGCAGCCTTATAAATTTGTTTCATGTATTGATTCATTTTACCCCAGGGCGTGGGGGGAAGGAGAAAGAGGAATAATTGCAGACGATTTGGGAGAGAGAAATTGGAGAGGTGAACTCTCTCCACAGTTGTCATATTTTTTTTACAAAAGAACACTTCAATTTTATCTGAATTAAACAGATGGCCTTCTTAAACATTGTGGTTGAAAGGGAGAGGAGGATTAAATATTTCACTTTGTAGAAGCTTTTTGTTTAAACTTGGGATATCTGCGTGTGATCCAGTAGCACTGCTCTCTCCTATGCACAAGCTGCTGCACCAAGGGATTTGTAACTTGGGCAGCTCTGCAGGTGACGCTTCTGTGACAGCTTGATGGCGTTTCACTTTTCGGCGTGTCAGAGGTAAAGGAGCTCCCATGCTTCTAGCAGCCCTGTTTGTCCTGGGTCTCACTGTTAAAAACAGGCTGATCTCTCAGCATGGTGGGCGCTGTAAAGGCTCAATGGTGCTTTTCTCAGTGTTATAGATCATGTATGGTTAGTTTGGATTGGTTTGATTATTAGATTGCTTTAAAACAGGAGAAAACAATGTTATTTTTTCAAATTAATAGAGATATAGAAGGCTTTCTGGGGTGCAATGCCTACTTACAAAAACACATTTTTGTAGTAAGTCAAGGTTGCCTGAGGTTGGATTAATCCTCCAGCAATCAGTATATGACAAACAGGAAGGCTGACAAGTGTTTTTGCAGAAGCAGCAGGGGTACCCAGCTTCTCAGGCTAGTGTTTGCTCGTTTTATGACATTGATTTAAAATCAACATTGGAAAAATACTATGGCTAGAACTAAAGCAGAGGATGAATGAAGCTGGCCGTAGCATGCACAGCATGGGCTAATGCATTGCAGGTTCCATTGAACTCGCGGTTGTGCCAGCACACAGTGAAACACCAAGAGCCTGATGAAATATGTAGAAGAAACTGCTCATAAGGTTAGTGCCGTGACAGGAGAGAACCGATTCCAGATTTAAACTACTCTGGGCTTTCTTTTCTCGTGTCTGAGAGCTGCAGTGAAAGATTGGGTAAGGAGCACAGTTGCACTGTTGTGATGATTGCCGTTGGTTGAGCAGGTGGGTTAGCTGTCAGGTTGTTTTCCAGGGGATGATGCATTAGCTGCTGGCCATTCATTTTCTATAGTTCAGCTAGATAGCTGAACCCTTTCAGCTCTACAAAGCTTGTGCCATGACAGGAGCGATATTGTTTAGGTGTTTGCAGTGTGTGTTTGTTGAAAATATTCCCTTCAGGAAAAAAGCTGTTGCTGGGTTTAATTGCTTCTATTATTGGTGGCAGGAGAGGAGAGGAAGGAAATGGGCAGAGAACAATAAAGTTTTGCAGAGCTTGCAGTTTTGCTGCCACTGGCCTGTGGCATGTGGAAGGCAATTAGTGGGATTACAGCCCTCTCTCTGCTCTTGTCTATGCTTTACTCTTGCTCTGGCATCCCATAAAAGGCATGCTGGCATAATTAAGAGTGGATGCAGAACCGAAAAGGAAAGCTGCTATTATGGAGAAAGTAAGTCTGAGGAGGTTGTTATTTAATGGTGAAAAGTGTGTATTAAAGAGAGCCATAATTATTAAGCAGAATAATCAGGGAAAATACAGTAATAGTATTCTGTGATATGTGAATATGGATTTTTTTTGTTTTCTTCAGGAATATGTACTCTGCTCCAAGCAATAATTGTGTAGACTATTTCTCTTGCACTATCAAAAGTTTTGAATATGGCCTTTTTTTTTTGTAGGAATGTGTATAGTTTTTCTTTTCTCCATTCCCTTGTATCTCAAGTCAAAATATTTAAAAATATATATTCTAACAATTTTACTTGGAATAAATAACCTATTGCATCTCTTCTTTGTATTTTTCCCTTTTAATACAACAACAAAACTATTCCTGGATCGTAAAAGATGGTTGTGTTCTTGTCTGATGATATAGATTATTTTTGTGTTTCTTGCTTTGGTGGCTTTACACTCCTTGAAACAACCTGATGGTGAGAAAAAGACAGAGAGCTGCCACTTGGAATATGATAAATGCATATTTAGCTCCATTCATTTAGCATGGATCAGGTTACTTTCTGTTACCTCATAACCTGTCCTTTGTCTTCTTTTTACACTGCCTGTTCAGGATACCCCCTGATATTCACTTGATCTGCTTCAAAATTGTAATGTCAGTTGTTCTCTTCTAGGTGGCACAATCCATGACAGCTTCAAGTAACTGGAGTTCACCAGTTTCTGGTTTGGGCAAGCAAAACTTACTCATGTCTCACTAGAGCCTTGGACCACCAGTGAATGAGCTTTTATGTTTTCCTTGAAACCATTATACCTGGGCCCATATAACAAATATTCTGGGTTGTTTTTTTTTTTTTTTTCCACAGATGAGTGCCAATGATTGTCAAGACCCTCCAGACTACTGGACAATCCATGGACTGTGGTATGGTCATAGAATAATTTTATTTTAGCTTGGGAAGGAAAATGGAACTCTGTAGCAGGATGTTTAGTGCTTTCCTTTGAGGGCTTAATCTATCTGGTTTTATGATTCCTTGAAACAAAAGGCCTCATTTTGTTGGAAATGAAAACCCTATGGTTATAAAACTGAAATACACTTCTGTATCTCATGACTCACTGAGCTCCTGAAATCTTCTTGCCACATGACCATTTTATTTATACATCTCCTTATAAGATCAGTAATGTTCTCAAACAGAAAGGGAAGTGTAATTGCCCCTCTCTTTTTTTCCTCCCTGAGTACACAGTTTTTAATGTCACGTGATTGCTTGTGGCTTTAAGGATCTTAACTCAGCACAAATATTGCAAAAGTACAGGAAAAACTTATCTGCTTCAAAGGAATCGATTCATTGGAATTGGTGCCAGTGGTAGCAATTCAAGGTTTTCCTGACAAATGCAGGGAAAAATTCAGTACAGGAGTTTGCTAAGCTGTGCATCCCGGAAAGATGAACAGCATTATGTCTACATTTCCAGTGACTGTCTTGGTGATACTTGCAGAATTGTCACCTGGTACAGTGGTTCAGGAGGTCAGTGTCATTAGTGACATCATATGCAAGACCCTTCCATATCATTTACTCCCCCAGTATGTCTTTCACACAGAGTGGGAAGGACTGGAGGGCCTAACGAAGGGCCTCTGCATTGGAAATGTTTTGGCCATAATTACTGTCTTGAGTTTTTACTTCAAAAATGCTGTATATGCTGATGAGATACTTGCATTTTAAAATAAATTCTCTAGCTGTAATCTTGCATATTTAAAAATCAGACTAATGATATAAAATAGATGCTGTTAGTTAGCATTACTGAGTTAGGAGACATCTTTTTTTTTCACTTTTATTTTGCTTCCCTAGGCCTGACAAAGGTGAAGAGTGTAACAGGACATGGCATTTCAATGTCACCGAGATTAAGGTATTTATTTAAAACAAAAACAGTTGTACCAAGCAGAGCTGAGTGCAATTACTTTTGCACATGCTATATGCAAAATCTGTAGTTTATAATGTATCAATATTAAAGTTTGCTGAGTGGTATGTTCTTTTAAGAACCCCACAAATTTATTAGGTGCTTCTGGTACTACTTGAAGTTGCAGTGCTTGTGATCATTAGCAGCTGTTACTGCATGATTTTGTTGATATGTGGTTTGACACGTTCAGCCACATCCTCCTTAAAAAAAGCCACAGTGGCAAAAAGTGCCTGTGAAAAAGAAATTATAGTTAGTCCATGTTCTCTCGTCTATTTTCTACTGCAAAACCAGAACACTGAAAGTAAAAGAGTTCAGAGTAGGTTTTTCTGTGTGTTTTCTCCCACAGCATTGGTCCTTTATCGTTATTCTTTTTTTTTTTTTTAATTAAAATTTGTTCCTTACTTCATTCAAATATATTGTAAATGGGGATAGGAGGCTTGGACCAGCAGATGTGGAAAGCTACATGATTGAACCACTTCTGCAGGGACAGTTGAAAGAAAATCTTACTTTGAGGCAGCGTGTTGGTATTGGTACATTGATATTTAGATAGTTGTACCCACTTATTACCTCTGACAACAGCATTTTCAGAATATTGGGGAAAAATACTTTTTTCTGTGAGTAAACGTTTCAGTTGGGGATGTTGAAAGATGAGGCTTCTGTTCTAGAAAGTGTATTAATGTATGTAGATTGTGTAAGAAATAGCTTTTCACCCCTGTAAGTGCATTTATTAATTGTGATATTTTTAGGATCTTATGTCAGACATGAGACACTATTGGCCTGATGTGCTTCATTCATCTCTGAATCGCACCCAATTCTGGTGAGTACAAAAAAAACCTAGAAAGTATTTTGGATATTGTTTTATTAAAAATCTGAGTTAGTGATTCTTCGGGTGAGATGTTGTGCATGAGAAGCAGTGTCCAGGAGGCCACTGAAAGCAGTGTTCCTTGTCAGTCTCACAAAATAAATCTGTTTTCTTGTTAGAGCACCTGACAAATGCAGCTGTTGAAGAGAGGGCTATGGCAGAGGTTTTGGAGAAATGAAACTTGCTGAAAGAGGGAGGGAGAGTGTGTCTCCTCCCTTTGCCCCCAGGGAGGAGGAGCAGCTGCTGTTGACACATAAAATCTGAATATCAGCAGCACTCCTGGAATGTCACAGCTTGCTGCAAGAGCCGCTCCCAGGCCTCTTTTCCTCGCTAGATTCACTGTGTTGCTGGCTGTCAGGGGCTGTTCCTTTTGGGCTTTCTCACAGAGGAGCAAATGGAAAAATAGGATGCATCGGATCATCCTAGCCGCTTCTCTACAGAATTCTTTCTTTTTACTTATATTCCTAGCAGCTTAAAACCAGATCTGGGAATTTTAGAGATCAATCTACTTGGCTTGTGGGAAGGGAAAATGAGATTTTGATCTCCCCTGACAACAGTACTCTTTTCTTCATCCTCCACTTTTCTTTTTGCTGCTGAATAATCAGATATTTGGACCGAAGAGTTTTCATAGGCTTCAGTTCAAGTGCATTATTTTTAACTAAAATCAGTGGCCATTCAAATTGATTTGCTGAGCCCTGAGCTGCGTCAGCCCAGGTATGGATATGCAATTTGTTCTTCCAGATCTGCAATGAGAGTGGTAACACCAGGTAGGAAGCAGAGCACATAGCCAGAGGCAATAGCATTTAAAGACATGTCAACTGTAAGTGCCCATAAGTTTTCCTTTGGATTGGATGACTGTTTCTTCCCTGTGTCACTAAGAAAGAGCTTTGAGGGGAATGTGCATCTCTTTTAGTCTTGTCCTTGCTCTACAGAAGACACTTGTCCTCAGAGTCTTAAACTGTTTCTACAAGTGTCTGATGGCAACCTAAACTTTAACTGTCCAAAGTGGTGGTTCTTACTTTTTCCATCTTCCACTCCACTCTTCTTGCACTGTGCCAGGGAGAGCATGACTGCTGCTTTCTGTGGTAGCACAATTTTATGCCACCTTAAAGTGTTCTTGGAATTAGAATAAGAAAAATATGTTGCGAATCTAGCACCTGCCATACCGTAACCACCTACCTGTTCATAAAAACAGGTGCATACCAATCCTTATTTACTGACAGGTATTTTGGTAGGCAGCAGGTATGAACAGATAGGATCAAAACCTTTTCCCTTTTAGTTCAAACCTAGCAAATAGCACTTTTTTCAATACCTGGAAATATAATTAGAAATATTGTAAAAGCAATACAAAAGTCAAGGTATAACACTGTAACTAATATTTTGATTGACAGAGTAATTCACTCTCTTTCAGTAAGTTGACAAGTGCACTGTAATTGGCAGGTCTTAACTCCAGATTTTTTAAATGCAAGGTTTTAAGCCAACCGAAAGCCAGTAAGATCCCATTGTATGTCTCCCTTCAGTTAAAATACTGTACTTCAAAATTTGAAAAAAAAAAATCACTATAGTGTAAAAATTGTGATACAGCAGAAATAAGAATTTGAAAGTAAAACTGACTATTTACAGTTTTCATTGTTGTAGCCTAAAGGCATCTTAATTGGTTAAAGAGTAGGAGCAGTGACAAACAAAACACGTATTGAATATCACATCAGGGGTTTTCCTAGACCACTGTCATTGTATATTATGTTTCTTCCTGGCTTTACCTCTAATTGTGGCCCTGGCTTAAAAGGGCAGGTAAGGAATCTTCCTGGTGATTTTAGAAGGGCTGCAGGTGCTTCTGTAAAGATAACTGCACATCCCTGCTCACCTTGTTAACTTAGCAACTGTGACAATTGCCACCCAAGAGTTTGAATTGGACAGGATAGACTGCCTTAGTACAGGATAAAGGATTATGGGTGCTTTGTATCTCAACATTTATTAGCTGAAACCGTCGCTTTTTACACTAGTTAATGTTTTGCACCAAACAGAAATTTCTAGACAAAGATAATTCTCTTCAGGATCTGTTTATATATGTGATACAGAAGAAGGAACCAGGATTTGGTCTCTGGGACAGCTGGGTGTCCCTAATCTTCTATATTTTGTGGGCAGCACCTGCAGCTGTGCTTTACAGACCTTCTTTGTTCCTACCCTAATAATGAGCTAGTTTTCAGACTGGGTGGTTTCTATAATTCTTGAACCCACCTGATATGCTCCTGATGTTGTCCATGATGTCTGCATGGCTTCGCACTTGGGGGAACTCTGTCCTCATTGTATTTAACAGGAAGCAAAATCTCTTTGAGGTTCGGCTTCCTTTCCACATGGCTGTGTTGTACCAGTCTTGTTCCTTTGCATTTCTGCAGCCCCATAAGACTTCATTTGTGGGATTTAGCTTTGAGGGTTGCAAGTGTAACATTTATTCATAACACCATAGAGAAGATGGTGAAGGACAAGTTGTATAGTGGAACCCAATCTAGTGCCATAAGCCCCACTCCTGTGTACCTGACAAAGTACTTGTGTCCTACAAGGAGGAAAAAACGTTCATCAAAGTTCTTGACAACCAGCATGTGTGCTCTCTGCTACTGCCCAGCTCATGGGTATGAGAGGTGCAGAAGGATGGGTGGCATTGATCAAAACAGGCAGCTGTGTTCTGTATCCCCATGCCACCCAGCTGTGAGCTGAGACTCAAGTGGAATTACCTTGTCTTATTGTGGTCTAGGTGAAGGATAATGTGTCTCAGTGAATAACACGGAGACATTAATTCTTTTGATTTCCAAACAATTTCTGTTTTTCCCTGGTACCTGCAGCTCCTTTATTTCCTAACTGCTTCAGTTTGCATTTAAATGGAAGAGTTGAAGGTGAAATTTCATATGCCTGTGCTGAATGGTCAGGATTAGCTGTATCTGCGTCATTTTATTTTTTTCATGTGACTCTGCTGCAAAACCAAGTAGCACTGTCAAGAGTGTCATCTTAAAGTTTCAGTAATTGTTTTGTAGTGACTTTAAAGTAGTTCTCCATTCTGGAAGTTCACAGGACTGATTAAAAAACTTGAGCCTGGTGTATTCTTGGCTTGCTGCAGCTGGTGGTGCGTGGGCATTGTCTGTGGGTAGCTCGGTGTATTTTCACGTGGGATCCCCACAGCCCCATTGCCTGGACCCTGTGATCAGTGTGAACTGAATCAAACCACTCCAAGGGCAGTTCCATATTAGCAATAATACGTTTCTTGAGCACCACCAGATCTTTGGCCCTCTATTTCTGCCTTCTTTCTGGAAACAGCAGGACATTTAAATAGAGGTACTACCTTTAAAAGACACAGACAATGCTTACCATTAGTTTTACACACATGTATGCATATATTCTCTGAAGTTGTCATTCATTACTCTCCTGATAGGTCCAAAATCTCTTGGTAAATGATTCTGCTAAAAACAAATATATAGCTGTTGCTGTACTTGAAATGGTGGGAATGATCTTTCTTGGTTTTGCTTTTTGCATGTGCAATATTTTTTTAGTTTGTTGTTCTACTTCACACATGTAGACTTTAAGATACTTTGTTCAAGTATATTGGCTAGCTTGTGCAACACATATATATGAAAATAATGTTTTCTAAAACTTAAATTTTGCTTTCGTCCTATAGGAAACATGAGTGGGACAAACATGGCACTTGTGCAACCACACTTCAGGCCCTTAATTCTCAGAAGAAATACTTCGGTAAAGCTTTGGAACTCTACAAGCACATTGATCTTAACAGGTACATAAATGAACTCAGTGGTCTGCCTCTTACTTCAAATAGTTTCTTAAAGTTTCAAATCTAGCCTAAAAAAAAAAGTCTAAAAATCTGATGTCGGAGGGGAAATGAATATTAATATAAATTAGCTTTAGTACTGGAGTTCAGAAGAAGGGTTGTCTACTCTGAGAAGCATGTCTCTGGTCACTTCGAAGTCTGGTAAACCATCAGCATTCTTCAGAGCATCATTTTATACAATGTGAGCCAGTAAATTTTGAGAAGCTGTATCAGCTATATCTCACTACCAGAAGTTGTGGTACCTTTAAACTTCTAAATCAAATTACAAAAACGCCCAACCTTCTAAGTCATACAGAAGCCCAGACACTTGTTTTTATAAAAAACAGTGCTCTGCTCAGAGAAAAGGACAAGGTGCAGGCACAATTGTGCAGAACATCCTGGGAAGAGGCTGAGAGGTAACAGCAAGGGAGGATTTCCTGAAGGATGGTGTTCAGTTGCTGGAGGCAACCCTCTGTTGTCCGTTCAAACAACCCCGATGTGACACACTTGCTTTGTCCTAGGAGCTGATTCCTTCTCATGGTTCCAAAGCATTGGCCTTTCCAGATACAAAATCATGATGGGAATGTAGTGGCCTGTCCGGGCACTGTATGTGCACATGCTGGCTGCAGGGGAAGGCCAGAAGGCCAGAGTCCTTTCTTGATCAGTGCTTGGTGTGGGTGGGAGAATGTTCGACTCAGATTTGTTGACCGTGAAATGTCTCCCTGTATAAGACAACAGTATCTGAGAGAGGAAATAAATTCTTTTGTATCTAGAAAGACATATTTTTTAAAAAAACCGTTCATGTTCTATCAGCGTCTTGCCCAAGCAGCAAAGTCTCATTCACTTTGCGTATGCACAAAGGAAATATGTCTTTCTCCCACCCCACTTCCTATTTTTGTAGGTGTCTTGTAAAACTTAGTCAGATTTTTCTAGACACAGTCCTTAAGAATATGTCATATGTAGTGTTAAAATTAATAATGTCTGATAAGTCAATTGCCTAAGTAACTGTGCTGGTGTGACTAAAACATCTTCCAGATGGCACAGTGACCAATTATGTGACTCTATATCAACGTGTGTAACACTGAGAAAGAATAGAGACTGAAACACATTTAAATTAATTGCTCAGAGCATAATCTCCATTGTAAAAATGATCATAATTAAATTAATCTTTACTGAAAAGAATAAAGAGTGCTAATGTTCTATTGTACTTCATTTATACTTGAATGAGAAAAAGTACTTCGTGATTAAAAGATGGTTTCCCAAAAGGAAATTATTAAAAAGAGGACATTATGCAGGCTTCTGTAAGAATGACAGAACATCATCTATTTTATTGGCTTCTTTATATCCAGTGTCAAATGACTATGACGAACAGCTAGACCTTTAGTCAACTGGGTTAAATCTCCCCTGTGCAGAACCTGACCTCAGAATGGCTGAGCATTATCAGCATTTGTGGATTAAATCCTGCAAGATGCTGAACGTTCCCACTCCTTACAGAAGAAACAAGGACTTAGAGACTCAGCACCTCTTGGATCCTCAGTCTTGTCAACTTGGAAGCGTGGCCTTCCCTCAGGATGCAATCTAAAGGAAGGGATATATAGGCTACAAGTTTTTGAGAGTTAACCTTGCTTTTCTTATGTGAACAATCTTTCCTCGTCAAAAAACATATTCACTAGGAAACATTTTTGCCCTGATGTTGATGTTGATTGAGATCCACACACCATGTCCCTCTCCCAGTGTGTTCTGTGCCTCCCACCCCAGCAAGCCGACCCTGTGTTAGAACATGAGGGTGCCCAGAGCAGCCTCACAAGTCCATTTCTGTCCCCTCCTGGTGGCCAGGGCACAGGGATATGCATCAAGGCAGGGGGAAGTGGCAATTAAACTGTGTGCCCTACCTGGCACTCAACAAAACATTCTGAAGGTCCAGCAAATAACAGTAGTATTTCCCTTTCCCTAAGCTGCGTCTAAAGGCTCGGCTCCCCCAGCTGCTCTTAAGGTGGGGGAAAGGGTTCTTCCTGACCCTGCTGAGCTGGATGGGAAGTGGCCTTTCAGAAAAGGGGAACTTTGCCTAGGCCTGGCAGAGTATGGAAGACAAGTTTCCCTGGCTCCCCATTGCTGTAATGCTTGCTGGGTTCTCACTGTCAGTTTAACTAATGATTATGCAGTTATGTCTGCATATAGGAAACATGGAAAAATGTTTTATCTTTGTTTCAGCTATCTCCTGAAAGCTGGGATAAAACCAAGCAGTTCATATTACCAGGTAAGTGGCAGTCTTTTATAAAACAAGATCATGTGTGTGTACTTTTTTTCAGCAAGAGTTAAGTAATTTCTAGAGAATAAATGATCTCTCTCTCATTGTGTAGTTCTTAAGGTTGTGCTTTATGTAAAAGTTTTAGTGAACTTAAGTGTGGGAGCTGTTGGAAGATGTACTAGTGACTTATCAATTTATGTAGGCTTTTTAATTTTTCAGATGACTGACATAAAGGAAGCTCTTACAAAATTTTATGGCGTAACACCAAAGATCCAATGTCTTCCTCCAGAAGAGGTAAAAACCCTGCAACAAACACACATTCCCTAAACCAAAAAAATCGAAATGCAAACAAAATATCAACCAACCAAAAAAAAAAATTTCAAAAAGAGCACTTTTTATCAAAAAACAAAAGCAAAAGTAGAGTGAAAAATCTTCAGCATGGTGAAACTTAGGTCTGGGTGTTCTTTGTGTATACAGCTCTTTGCAGATTAGATATTGCTTGATTCTTGGAGCTGAGTTCATAAAAACATTGCTAACATACTGGCTAACATACTGGCTAACATACTGCTAACATACTGCTAACATACTAAGTTCAGCTTATGCTAGTTACTATTGCCACAGCCTTTGCTTACCGCAGAAATATTGCTAGTGGAGGAGGTGTCCATTCTTTACCTAATAACCTCACTGTTAGTATACTTACCTAGAAAGTGGGAGCACTGGCTTTTAAAGGTCTCTTTGTGTTAAAAGATTTGGACCTGCATCTTTTGCATGAATGCTGCAACCACCACGCTAGAGGCATTGCTGTAGCTGAGTACTTTCCCCTGGTCCTGCCAAAGCTTAATTGCCATATAGCAAATTACTAGAACCAAGAAGAGTGAGCCGAATGGAGCTGGTGACTGTTGGCCTTGACAAGGGTATTGCCTGTCAACAGCCATCTTCCCTTCACTGGGCACGGCTTGTGTGTTCTGCATGAAGTTACTCAATGGACAGAATCCTTCGGAAATACAGCAGCTCAGAGGCTTGTCTCTGAGGTTGTGCTCAAAACCCCCTACCTAAAGAGGTACAAAAAGGCATTTTGAGCTTCACTGTGGTTCAAGATAACTATAGTCTTTCCTTTTGAGCCAACAGTGTCTAAAATTTTCATTTCTTTCTATTTTTCCTTGCCAACAATTGTACTGTGGATCATGGTGCAGTAGAGAATGTGGTACACAGAGACGGTGTGTTATAGCATAAAATACAGGTCACCATAGTGTTCTAAACAATTACATGGGTAGGCTGCATAGCTGGTTTTCCTTTTTCAGCTAGGTTACTCTGCTTTTATTCAAAAAGAAAACAAAAAAACAAAGCCACGAGAGAGCTTTCCCTCTTACTAGTGGTTCCTTATTATCTCAGCTTGATAAAAGTGGTTTGTTACAAAACACTTGACAGAGTTATTGCCCATACAGAGACGACAATTTAATGAAAACTTGCCAAGATACAGTTGCTGTTGGAGTTTAATAGTTTGTGTGTTGTCAGCTCATTTGCTTTAGTAGTGCTCTGAGGTTTTTATACTCAGATGTTGCTTCACGTGAAAAAGAATTCTAGGTTACAATTATTCTTGAAATATTCTTACGTTACTTTAAGCAACAAGGGAAATTGAGTTGAATGTGGGTTGCACACTCACCCACCTCTTCATGTTGAAGAAATACAGAGCTAACACAAACCCCAACTTCTGGCTCTGTTCGCTGTAGTTCTGCCATTGCTTTTGGTACAATTGGGATGCTGCTCAAATTGGATGAAAGTAATATACAGCTTGAGTCTCCTGTGCAAGCTAATAGAAAGGGAAAAGTACACCGCAGTTATTCAAAGCCTTGTTGATGCCTGAAGTGCATTATGGGGATACTTTGCTGCTTAAAACATATTACATTCTTGCTGTGTTCTTAGAGTTCTTTAAAATAAAAACCACAAAAAAACTGCCAACAAAAACAAACAAACACACACCAAACCAAAAGAAAACGAGTCAAAAAAACCCCAAAACCAACCAAACCAAAGCAACAGAAAAACTCCACCACAGTTACTTCTGTCCTGTACATGTATTTTTGTCCTGCTTAGTGGTTTTAAACCCAGTTTTTTTCTATGTGCACTTTGTCACACCTGAGCATTTTGGGAGATTTTTGTATAATGTTCTTACCCACGTGAAAGGCTTCCATGCGTGCCCGCCTTATTCATGGCCAATATTTTTCTTCCTAGTCTGTCCTGTAGTCCAAAAGTGACATTTTTGCTACTTTTGACAGCTTACTTCTGTATTCTTTTCAGTAAAAGCTATTATAAAACCAAATTCCTTTTCTCCTTTTTGGAGAGTTTTCTTTGCCTCAGTTCCTGTCCTACTACAAAAGAGTTAGTGAAAGGTGCTTTCGGGTCACATATACCTGTCAATATTCACAGAGTTCAGCCAGTGCTCATCATTAAGGTGAACAGCTTCTGTGTACTGTGCAGATTTGGTATATGCTAAAATAATCTGTATCACAGCATTCCATAATGAAACTTAGTATTTGGGCAGATTCCCCAAATCGTTACTGAATTACATTGTTAAAATGTATTTCCTTGTCTGCTTGCTCCTTAAAGTATGTGCTGTAAGCTGTTCAGAGTGGATGCCTCTGGTACCTGTCTCCTTCACAGTTTTTAAGTGGCAAATATACAAATAAACACTACTGTATTCTATAGCTATATCAGTTCTTCAGATATATTGCCTTGTTTTCTTCTCCCCACCAAGCTGATCTTTTCCCTCACATTTCTAGGGTGAAAAAGCACAAACAATTGGTCAGATTGAATTCTGCTTCACCAAAGAATTTCAGCTGAGAAACTGCATGATGCTGAAGGGTGAATCTGACCCAATGCAGCATGCCATGAAGCTTGGAACCAAGGAGTTGTCTGTCTGCAGTGATACCCTACCAACATATTATCCTTCAGAGGTCCAGGATCACAAATGAAGCCATAAGACTTTGGAAAACTTTTTAAACAGCAACAAAAACCAAACCCTTAAACATTATACCTTGGAAGTCAGTTTTGACTTAGGAATATGACAAAGCTCTGTATATTACGGGCATGCTGTGAAGATTTCTGCTGGAAAACACGCTGCTTTTGCCATTCAAGAAGAATGGTCCACATTGTAATATTAATTAGACAGGCTGAAGTATTGAATTATTGCATTGATATTGATAGGATCAAAATGTGATTTACAGTTTTGCCTGGACTTTTTGGTTTGCTTATAGTTTGAATCAATGTTCAAAGGAGAACTGTCACTACTTAGTTTTGCTTGCTCTTAGGTTTGCCACTTGAGCCACTTTTGGTTTTGGCCAGTGAGTCAGGGAGATTAAGTAATTCTTTGTTTTGAAAGGATGCTTGTCTCTGTTAGATGAGATGACAATTTCTTGAGAAGAAAATACTGTAAACAAGAAGAACTTAGAGACCCATCTGGAGGTCCTTTCCCAGACATAATACCCACTGCCTTGCATAAATTTGCTCTCCAGAAGTGCTGAACAGAGGCCCCATCCTCTGAGGCCTTAAACCTTTCCTTACTCAGAGATCACGGTGGACCAAGGATGGCAACTTTTGCATAACTTCTTAGTGAATGAAATAACATTCACCAGATTTTGGTACTTCTGCTAAAAGGACCCAGAAAGACTGTATTTGTAGCCCTACCTATTATTTGATTTTGTTAGAGTAGCTCCATACAGTCTTGAAGAGCAACCAATCTTAGAATTTACTTGCTAGTATAAGAAAATGCCAGGCCCTAGAAATATGTTGTTATTTTGTTGTTGTATTTGAACATTTAGCATTACCACACAAGTGTGAGTGCCTCCACTTGTATTTAAAAATGAGATTTTCACATAATCACTTTGTTCCAAGAAACAGCTTTCTATAGTTGAAACAGTAATACTACAGGATTTTCAGTGAAAAGTACAAATGTTAGCAATAGTGCACATAACCACAAAGCTGGATGTTTCCAAAGGGGACCAAATTTGGATGATGTCCTCTACACAGTGCTATGTTGATGTGTCTCAAATTGACTTTCAAAAATTAAGACAATTATGGCTCAAGGAACCATCTGTTAGAATAATATTACTGTGAAAACATGAAATGTGG